>NC_140165.1:119477606-120077606 GCF_963971535.1 Notolepis coatsorum
CTCTCACTCTCTCTCTGCCGGCGACTGCTGAGATATTGCCAACAGACTGTGCACTTTTCACTGCAATGCCCCTGTTGCCTCTTAACGGTGCCCCTGATAAACGGTGTTCTTGCTCTTTTTTATGTCTTGCAGTTTTCCATTGATCACATCCAGCTTGAGACCATAGGTACGGAACACCATCCCATTTTCAATCTCTTAATGCGCTGTGGGTTTTAATTTGGTCGCTGTGTTGGTTATGTTAAAACCACAGAATTATAATCCCCAGTCGAGGTTATTTGATGTGCGTCTTCTTGTAAATAGGCACTGGTCTCGTGCATGAGACTCAAAAAGTTGAATAACAATGTCGTCTCACTGAAGATGCTGACATTGGTTTCTCAAGGTAGATTTGCTGAAGCACGTAAGCTTTCTGTTTCTCAGCAATGCCCTGTCTCACATTCATATCGTTAACTTCCACACATTCACACCAGGGAATTGCCAAGTACAACCACAGCCAGTGACCGTTGGCTTCTGACCATCTCCTCTTGATCGTTTTGGGGTTGAGGTACCTTGCTCAAGGCCACGACAGAAGTGGGTGTTAAAAGGTGCTGTAAGTGGTATTTTAGTCTCCCGGGCCCTCCTGCTCTGCAGTAAACACAAAATAAATGTTCTGGTATCCCATTCCCACTTTGTCCAATCAGGAGAGAGAACTCCACACTGCAAAAATGGTCTGACAAACATAAGAAATTAAAACAAATATGTGCCTGAGTAAAGTAGTCTGCCAGCAAATTTGGCAGGATTTGGTGAAATAAGTAAAAATATCTAGTTCTTTCTCCTGATTGGATAAAGTGGGAAGGGATACCATAAAATGTATTTTGTGTTTACTGCAGAGTGGAGAGACTGGGAGACCCATGTTACTGACCAAACGCTATATCAGTGATCGCTGATATAGGCTGATATTAACAAATAAAATACCACTCTTCCAGCCCCTTTTTAACCCTTTTCTCGCCAAGAACGTGTTACCACGTCATTGCTCGCCATGCGTAATCTGCCAATGACGCCGTAAGGAGTCTTTGAGATCAATATTTCAAAAATCTGTGATGGCAATCATATTTCACCCACGTAGACTTGAGACTTGAGACTTGCTGTTGATCTCCTCTCAACTCTCCAACGGTTCAAGACCGCCATCTGGTGGCCGATCGGCGAATCGCCAAAACCGGAAGTGATGCGCCGGAAGTGGTGCTCAACCATATTTCGTCCGGGCACTTGCTATCGTTAGCGGGACTCCATCTTGATACACTGGACAGCGATCGGTTGCAAATAACTCGATAAACAACATGATTTGGACGCATATAGTATTATACAACCTGGAAATGGATCGCATATATCAACATCCCATAATAACGATCTTTCTGCTCCACGCTGATCACCCAACGGTCAGAGGAAGCCGCAGTGAGTTTCAGCGTGTTTGATTATTATTAAACGTATAATCTGCTCTGATATATATATCGCCCATACTACATGAATCATTTAACGTCGGCCACGGTCTTATAAACCCCCCCCCCCTCCGGTCACCAGCAGATGATGAGGCATGACGTTTAGGACCTTGTACAATTGAAATGTTTTATCTGACGTCAATCGGTATCAAACTACATTTGATGATGTAATATATGTATTTATGGCTATAACTCGCGTTCTGCAGAATGCTGCAGAAAACGATAAAAACATATTTATACTTTAGACCGTATTTTAGTATGAATATGTGAATGAAAAAGTAGAACGTTGCTACATCCTAAACGATAGATACTTGACGTTGAATGGGCCATAGTAATGTCAATTTAGCAATACAATTTAAAAAGTTAGAGCCCTCAAAGAAGGGGAACATCTCCATAGACTTATAGTGGTGGCAGAGAGTGTATTAAGATCAGAATAATCTGTGGCAGATAAAGGGTTAAGGGGGAGCGTTGTTCACCTCCCCTCCCAGAATGTCCCCTCGTTCCCAGGATCAAACCGGCGACCTTCGCGGCCACACTCTCACTTCTCTTAAAGGGGAACTATCTTATAAATGGCCTTTTTCAGTGTTTAGCATTGTTTCCTAGCTATGTGGACTTATATTAATATGATCTATGTCTCTAATTCTCATATTGGCGCATTCTTCCAATTCTCCTCTCACAATATTCACCCTCACTGAACTGAGTCATCTGAAAATGTGCTGATTTGTGATGTCAGAGAGACTCAGCTGCATGATAATGTTCAGGCAGCGGCGACGCTGCGCAGTGGTTTAGGAGCCCAGGCTCAAAACGGCTCGAGATCTTGAGGTAGAAAAATGCTGTTTTTGAGGACTTGATTAGAAATACAAAACAATGCATTAAAAAAAATATATATATAATTACAGAGGTGTTCCATAAACTCACAGGAATTGTGTAAAAGTGCCCAAATAGTGAAAGAAATAGTAAAATAGTTCCCCTTTAACCTCTCAATGCCACCGCTGTCATGTATAAAATCCCACGTTCTGATTCTCATGCACCTGTCCCCGTTTTGAAACCATCGACGAGCAGATGAGATCACCGTCAGAATACACCGTACGGTCTCCTCCATCCGCTCTAACCGCGGGGTTCCGTCCCGCCGCATCTCTCCCCGTCAGGCGCCGAGGACGACTCCCTGGAGAAGGTGAGCCTGCAGGCCTCGGAGCTGGTGCGCTGCGAGTGGTGCAGCGTGCGGAAGCTGCCGGCGCTCTTCTTCCAGACCACCCAGGAGGAGTGTGTCCGGCTGCGCACCCAGCTCAACATGTCTCAGGAGGAGGGAGGGCTGTGGTACGACTGCGCCGGGAACCGTGAGTACGCCGGCCTCGCCGCGCCACGTGACGCATTTCTCATCCGCTCTTGTCGGGCACCTCTGTAGCCCAGGGCACGCGTGGCTGAATCTGTTTGATGGTTGTTACTGTGGGTGTCCCCGGCTGAAGTAATACAACAACAAAAAAGGCCTGCACACTGACAGAGATATATATATATAGAGAGAGAGGCTCTCTGGATGCAAAAATAGGAGGTAGGCGTATCTGTGTCTATGTTAACCTTCTGTAGTATGGTAGTGAAATGGTTAACCCTTTGTCGTGTGGCAGTGAAAGGGTTAACCTTCTGTAGTGTCACCGTGAACGGGTTAACCATTTGGTAGTTTGGCAGTGAAAGGGTTAACAATCAAGAGATTACTTCACTAGAGTGAATACAGAGGGTTCGCCACAAGATGTAAACCATTGGTGAGCCTCAAAAACAGGGAGACCAGATTAGAGTTTGCCAAAAAAAACATAAAAAAAAAGTACAGTGCTGGAACAACATCATATGGACAGATGAGATCAACTTGTACCAGAATGATGGCAAGAGAAGTGTGGGAAAGGAACTGCTCATGATCCAAAGCATACCACCTCATCGGTGAAGCACGGTGGTGGTGGTGGTGGTGGTAGTGGTAGTGGTGGGAATGTATGGCTGCCAATGGAACTGGTTCCCTTGTATTTATTGATGATGTGTCTGCTGACAAAAAGCAGCAGGGTGAATTCTGAAGTGTTGCGGCCAATATGATCCATCATATCATATTCAGCCAAATGCTTCAGAGCTCATTGGACTGCGCTTCACAGTGCAGATGGACAATGACCCGAAGCATACTGCGAAAGCAACCAAAGAAGTGGAATGTTATGCAATGGCCAAATCAATCACCTAACCTGAATCCAATTGAGCATGTCTTCACTTGCTGAAGACAAAACCGAAGGGAAAATGCCCCAAGAACAAGCAGGATCTGAAAACGGTTGCAGTAGAGGCCTTGCAGAGCATCACCAGAGACGAGACCCAGGGCTAGATCCACAAAGAATGGATTGCACGGTGCTAATTGCACCCTTACTTACAATTCATTATGAATTGAAAATGGGGGACCCTGATGTAAACAAGATGAAAGTATTTTTCTGGTCTGCATCCCCTTAACAATTGTGTGTATTGAGCCGTACTGTATTGTACCCATTCTGCAATCTGTTAATAAAATTCTCATTCAATCAATCACCTGCGCGGCAGAATGGGTACAATACAGTACGACTCAATACACACAATTGTTAACACATTGGTTGCCAATAACGGCTTACGACGTGTTTGCCCGCCATGCGTTGAACGCCAAGAACGGTGAAAGCAGTTTTTGAAATCAATATAAATAATTTTCGCCATGGCATTCATAATTCATCCAGCCAACCTCCGGGACTGCAGCGGGACCCTGAATGAGATTGCAACGCCTCAATACTGCCACCTGGTGGATGGTCGGGCGAGTTACACTTTCAAAACCGGAAGTTGTGATCGGTGCGTCGAGGAAATCCCTCCGGCAGTAATATCTTGCTACAGGACTACAGACCAACACTGGCGTGCATTTGGATCACTTCCATAACGCAATAATCGATATGATTGCGGCGTTTATTGCGCCATACAAACCGGAAATGGATCTAGGCGATCAGCGTCAAATAATTGGGATATTTTTCTTCCAGTCTCATCGGCGAACGGTAAGAGGACAGTAATGTTATTTTCAGCCCGATTGTGCGTTTCTTTGTTTGCAAACAGTCTGATCAATATATCAACCCATACTCCATAAAGCCGTTACTGACGATAAAGGAATTATAGATGACCCCACCCCCCCCTTCCCTCCACGCATGATGAAGCATAATGTATACCGATCATATACATTTTAATTTTTTTATATAGCGTGTATAGGAAAGAAACGGCAATCTATAATCTATCATATGCGTTTGGGCCTATAACTAGCGTTTTTGGAATTACAGCAGAAAAGCATCCGGAACGATATATAATCGATGTTGAAGGGGCCATAGTAATGTCAATATAGCAATCAAATTTAAAAAGTTATAGCCCTGCAAAGAAGGTAAACATCTCCATAGGCTTTCAACAGTGGCAGACAGTGCTGTAAAGTTTAAACCTTTTTAAATCTTAGACAAACAAAACACTTTGCTTTCATGAAATATTGTAAGCCGTCATTTGAGGCTTTATAAAAGCAGCACAATGAACGCAAATCTGTCAGTGCCGAGTCCGACTTCATCTTAAATTGAGAGTTGATTTTGCAAAAAATAAATAAAAAAATCATATATACCATATATAAACCTTTTTTTATAATCGAATTTTATTTTCATATTCGAATCCCATGCCCATCGAACGAAGTTTCAAAGTATTTAAGACAGCCCTAGTGTCTGGTGATGTATATGCCATGGATTCCAGATTTCAGAATAAGCCTAAAAAAAGTCTAAGCTATTTTCAAAGTTGACAACTTTTTTTTTACCATGGTATGTTTGGTATAATTATTTTCAGCACAGTCTCACCTATATGACCTGACCGTTTAAAAAAATTATAATAATTTTTCTCTAATTTCTCCCTTCAAGTTCGAATCTTGTGTTTTCATGTAAATTTGAAATTAAATTCGAAAATAATGTCGCAGCCCTAATAGGCACACAGACCCTCATTTGCACCTTTGATTACACTGTTTACTTGCTCATATTCTTATATTCAGAGTAATTATATTTTTACCTTTACTATAGTTTAGGGCTGTACCGAATGTCATTTTTTAACATTCGAAGCTTCGATTGAAGTATTCGAACGAAGCTTCGAATGTCTATAATTTTTTTTTAACTAAATCCTCAATTTTAATAAAGTGATTAATCTGATAAAATTAGTATTTTTCTTTTATTAAATCAACTTTCTTTAATGAATATAACTCATCAGTTTCATCAACAATCCAATAAGGGCACGCTTGGTATGAAAGTTATGGTGACGTCTTATGTATAATATTATAATATTAGTGTAGCCAAACCCCCATTCGTTTAAACAGATAGATTTTTTTTTTAAGATTAAATATATATATTTTTTTATTAAAAATTCTAAATTCAAATGTTGATTTAGAATTCGAATGTCAACATTATGATCGAAGCTTCGAAGCATTCGGTACAGCCCTACTATACTGCCCTGTCAAGGCTAACCGCAGTAACTCGAAAAAAGTCCAAATTGAGTTATGAGTGAAATTGAACTTGTCAATAAATGTTTTATCTTGTGACCAAGTTTCAGATGTTAATGTCGCTCAGTTTTGGAGATATGGGGTTTTACAAATTGCAGTAACTACAAAATCACACTCAAAACCCAGGCAGACCGCAGTAACTTCCAAACAGTGAAAAATGGCTTTAAAGTGTTTTGACTTGCCATCCAAAATGTGTTATAGGTAGATAGATGATAGTACCCAGATTTAACATGTATTAATGAAGTAATCTTTAGGCATACACAAATATGACGTAATTATTTTAATTAACCCCAAAAAAGCAGATACTGCACTCTGCTGCACGATTTCCTTAAATAATTATACAGGTAATGTACAGGCAAAGTGCAGTAACTTCAAATACAATGTTGTTTTCCCTCCAGCTTTCATAACTTAACCTAGCCATTTTGAAAATTAAATTTAACACCTGAATATATTGGAATGATGATGATCCAAATAAAATGGCTAGGTTAAGTTATGAAAGCTGGAGGGAAAACAACATTGTATTTGAAGTTACTGCACTTTGCCTGTACATTACCTGTATAATTATTTAAGGAAATCGTGCAGCAGAGTGCAGTATCTGCTTTTTTGGGGTTAATTAAAATAATTACGTCATATTTTTGTATGCCTAAAGATTACTTCATTAATACATGTTAAATCTGGGTACTATCATCTATCTACCTATAACACATTTTTGTGGCAAGTCAAAACACTTTAAAGCCATTTTTCTCAGTTTCACTGTTTGGAAGTTACTGCGATCTGCCTTGACAGGGCAGTATAGTTTTATTGTCTACATTTATTTATGTCTTACTACTATACTATTACCATGCCCATAACTCTGAGTGTTGAGCGATGAAGCAATAAATATCAGAAACCATACCTTTTGTGCCCTCACGATCAACTACAATATTCTGAATAGAATGAGAAGTAATGCACCACCAGCCTTTAAAGCCGATCTTAATTGTAAATAGAAAAAAGGTGGAATTAGGTAAATCAAAATATGTCTTTAACTCTTGGAAAGAATGCAAACCCTGCCCCTGTAAATATCCTCTAATATATCAACTCCTCTCTCTTTCCAAATAAATATTGGGGAACAAGAATACCAAATTGAAGAGTTGCCACAAATGTTCCCCACTGCTCTCCAGTCCATACTAACATCAACTGACTTATAATTAGGGATGCTCGATATTGGCTTTTTTACCGATATACCGATATTGTCCAACTCTTAATTTCCGATACCGATATCAACCGATACCGATATATGCAGGGTTTCCCCCCCAAAAAAACGGAATAATTTCAGGTAATTAACATTACATATCTCTTGTTGTGGAATTAACACAACATTATGCATACTTTTGACAATACATAAAATCTGATTTTGTTCTTACTTGCTTGCCTGGGTAAATAAAGGTTATAGAAATGTAAACAAATTAAAAAGATTTAAATAATTTTAATTTTTTTTGAAAACCGATACCGATATTTTCCGATATCACATTTGAATGCCGATATTGGCCGATAATATCGGTAGGCCGATAATATCGGACATCCCTACTTATAATAGAACCAAGTGTTTTACTAGAATGGTTTTGTCCTGAAATCACAAGCAAGTATTGTCCCTGGCTTTGGCCAGAGGATCACACTGGAGAAAAGCTCAAAGCAAGGTTTTAGCGGTTTCTCTTTTGCTCCAAGAGAATGAGCTGTCATTCTTTCCTTGTCCGGGTCTCGTTTTTTCCCGTGCCGCACCCACTGCCTGGTCTGTGTCAGTCTCTCTCTCTCTGTACTCATTAGTCTTCTTACTATTCTCATTGAGAATATTCAGAATATGAAACTCTTTCGCCAAATTCAGGTGATAAATACAGCTTTGAAGTTTGTAAAAGCATTACGATCATAACAAGCCACATTGTCAACTACTCTTTGGTCATGGGCTGTATAGTATCTCTCAGATCTCCACCGATCCCCTTTTTAAAATGTCCCTGAAATCATGACTGAATGAATAACGACTAATAACAGACACTAACATGCAGGGTCATCGGGGTCACGTGAAGATGGCGCCGCAACGAAGCTCTGAGAGCGCGCACCACAGCATACAACGCCGGGCTTGTGGCAGGCAACATGAGTGACCACAAGGTGGCGACATGCAACGTGAGAAGGGCAGTGAAAGAAGCAAAACGGCGCTACAGGCTGACTCCAGAGCTATTTGGCAGGGCCTCAAAACGATGACAGATTACAAAGGCGCCTCCCTCAAACTGAACAGTGACATCTCCTTAGCAAATTATCTCAATACTTTCTATGCAAGGTTTGAGGCTGGGAATAACAACACCAGCCTACAAGCCACGGCAATGGGGGGGGGGTCTGCTGATGGAGACTCAGTGTTCAGGGTAACAGAGCATGAGGTGAGGAGGACCTTTAAAAAAAGTGAATATCAGGAAGGCAGCAGGACCGGATGGCATCCCCGGCCGCGTCCTAAAAGTCTGTGCCGACCAACTGGCCATTCACTGACATATTTAACCTGTCCTTAGAACAGGCTGTCATCCCCACCTGCCTGAAGAAGTCCACTATCATCCCTGTACCTAAAAAATCCAAGCCTGCTTGCCTCAACGACTACCGCCCTGTAGCCCTCACCTCCATAGCCATGAAGTGCTTTGAGAAGCTAGTAAAGGGCTACATCTGCTCCTCCCTCCCCATCAACCTGGACCCCCTGCAATTTGCATACCGCCCCAACAGGTCCACGGAGGACGCCATAGCCCATGTGCTGCACACAGCAGCATCACACCTGGACAAGAGGCAGGGGAACTATGTGAGAATGCTATTCATCGACTACAGCTCAGCATTCAATACCATAGTCCCCTCCATACTCATAGCCAAGCTCAGGGACCTGGGCTTGAACTATGACCTCTGCCAGTGGGTCTTGGACTTCCTGACGGGCAGACCCCAGGTGGTGAGAGCAGGCAACTGCACCTCCTCATCCATCACCCTCAACATAGGGGCCCCCCAGGGCTGTGTTCTGAGTCCCCTCCTCTACTCCCTGTACACACATGACTGTGTGGCTCAGCGGAACAACAACACAATCATCAAATTTGCTGACGACACAGTAGTGGTGGGCCTGATCTCTGCAAACGACGAGAGGGCCTACCTGGAAGAGGTCAACATCCTGGTGGGATGGTGCCAGGAGAACAGCCTCTCCCTGAACGTCAGCAAAACAAAGGAGATGATTGTGGACTTTAGGAGGTCGGGGGTCAGGGACTACAGCCCCCTCAGCATCGACGGGGCACCGGTTGAGAAAGTGAACAGTTTTAAGTACCTCGGAGCCCACATATCCGAGGACTTGACATGGACCACACACATTAACAGTGTTGTGAAGAAGGCACGACAACGCCTCTACTTCCTCAGGCGCCTAAGGAAGTTCCAAGTCAGTCAGAAGATCCTTAAGAACTTCTACTCATGTACAATAGAGAGCATCCTGACTGGCAATATCACCTCCTGGTTTGGGAATAGCACCGCACAAGACCGTATTATCAAGGACTCCAGCCACCCAAACAAATGCCTCTTTGAACTGCTGCGGTCAGGCAAGCGATACCGGAGTCTCATGGCAAGCACAGAAAGACTCAGAAGAAGCTTCTATCCCCAGGCCATCAGGTTGCTCAATGAACAATAACACTATGCAACAACCATCAAATGCACTCACAACATACACATCCACACGCACACACTCACTTTAAACAAACAACACACTGCAGCACCCACTCTCCACACTTTAGAACACCTAAACACACTTTATATTTATTGATAAAGGATTTGCACTACAACCCATACCTCAGTACACCTTACTGTAAATTGTACCTAAATTGTACCTCATCCCATTTCTGCTTTGCACTATATAGTATATTAGGATATTGCATAGTATATTGTATATTGTATGGTAACTCAGTTACTTCTATTCTGCATCGAACAAATTGTACATATGTATATACTGAACACTGTGTCTATGTACGTGACTTCTATTTTTGCTTCTATTTTTACATGCTATACTATTTTATTTCATACTTATCTTGTCTAGCACAGTCTCTGGAGCGTAACAGAAAGAAGCATTTTGTATAAAAGTATTCTGTACTTCTGTATGACAACTATTAAAGAAACTTGAAACATCAAATATTGCAATATTTTAAAACAGTTTAATAATTTTCTTGTTCTGATTAAGACAAGACGGCTCTTCAAGTTTTCTTCATTCTGTTTGCGGTCTCTCACTAGTTCAAATTCAAAGTCAGTGTAACTCAACCACAGCAGAATTCTCTCTCACTCTCTCTCTTGCTTGATATTCTGATCACAATTATTAATTACGATTAATGGACCGAATACCAATACCTTGTCTTGAGAACTGTTTTCAGTTCTTAACATGTAACTTTACTGATGTAAACAAGAGGACATGGCTCACAGCGCACAAGAACACCTGTGATTGGTCAGACAGTGTGGCTGAGGAACTGGGAGCGCTTGATTTGACGGAGAGAAGCAGGCAGTCCAAATTGAAACGCCTCAATATCGCACTCAATTGTGTTTTAACTAATTGTTTGATTAATATGCAATTAATTGTGCAGCCCGACCCCCCCGTTGCTGATCAAAGCCCTAACCCTGGCAGCATTGGTGCCACTGCCATGCACTCCACCCAAGCAGCTACACAGGACAAGCAGCTACACAGGACAAGCAGCTACACAGGACAAGCAGCTACACAGTACCACAAAGAAGAGGGTTAAGGATTACTTAACCCTTTCACTACCACACTACCAAATGGTTAACCCTTTCACTGTAACAACACAGAAGGTTAACCCTTTCACTGCCACACGACAAAGGGTTAACCCTTTCACAACCACACTACAGATGATTAACCCTTTCACAACCACACTACAGACGATTAACCCTTTCACTACCACACTACAGACGGTTAACCATCTGTAGTGTGGTAGTGAAAGGTTACCCTTCTCTAGTGTGGTAGTGAAAGGGTTAAACCTTCATTTAAAAACAACTTTTCTGATGAAATAAAGAAGAAAAGGAAGCAGTTTGCTGCTCGTTGGAGCACTTGATCAACTGTATTTGTTCTTTTTCTCCTTACAGGGTCGGACGAGAAGTACATCGTTTTCATCTTTGAGACCGGGCTGTCGTTGAACGAGAGGATGATCTTGGAGGACATCCTGATGGATATCGGCCGGACAAACAACCTCGACGAGTTCCCCACCAGACTCTCCTTCGACAAGGCCAACATCCGACTGGTCAACTACAACAAGGCCACCAAGGAGAAGGAAGAAAAGGTGGGCCTTTCCCCCACGTTGAGACATCTTCTCTCAAACACATGGATAGATGGGGATCCTAGGTTGTCCTGGGTTTTTATTCAGTACAGCCGAGATGGCTTCCGTAGAGTTTTGATAATGTTGTTACGGTTGTGAGCTTGGTGTTGCGTGCGGACGGTGCCTGAGAGTCTCAGCACAGAGTGTTCGACAACATTCCACCGTCTCCACAACATCTCTGCCCAAACAGGAAGTAGACTTAACCAGTGCTACCTTTATTCATTATTTTCCCTTAACACTTTGAGTGCCAGCAGGGGGCGCACGATTTATCGCTTGAATGCCAGCCTTTTTGGACTGATTTTCCGATATTTCATGATTTTCGCGGAGCTATTTCTATATTCTATATTATGGCTATGTGTCTAATACGCCCGTTGCTTATCAATGACTTGCTTGCAGTCAACGGATTGTTTTTTCATCGGTACATTTCCGTTTTATACCGTTTTGAAAAACGAATGTTTTTGGAAATTACTAGAAGAAAAAAAAGATTCCGTGATAATAGCTCTTTACTGTAATACACACAACACGTTGTCATTTTCCGGCTGATTTATGAATAGTTTTCAAATAAACGCTAGATTATCGATAGTATATGTGTACTTATGCACGCTAGAGAAGCGGGCTGAAAAATCGATTATCTATGACCTGGTCAGCGCTAACGTCATACACGCACACACACACACACACACACACACACACACACACACACACACACACACACAGACACAGACACAGACACAGACACAGACACAGACACAGACACACACACACACAGACACGTTGAGATATATGTGAAAAATACATCTGATTACCCCAAGACTGGTAACATAGATTCCTTACCTCACATCAGATGTTCTGCAAAAAGATGATTCCAATTCCTGATCGCCATTCCAAATATCGATCGCGTTTATATCGATCGCGTTTATTGATCCAACGTTAGGTACTCGAAACACATATTCCACGCTGCTCTGAGTGTCCACAATGAATCCAATCGTCTCCGGCCTGAGAAGTAAAATGTGGATTCCGGGTTTTTCCCCCCCCATGCATTTCCATTGAGTCCAATCCAATGGGTGCATTACCATCCGGGAGATGATAGGGGGTGGTATTTTCCCTGTTCGAGCTCATAGACAGTCCCAATGATAACGTGAGGCTAGATTGATGAAAAATGAATGGATATCGCTAATAAAAGCAATAACGATTAAATAACGAGATTTCTCGTCCCTGGCACTCAGCGCATGGCATGAAATCATGAGATGTCTCGTGGCTGGCACTCAATGTGTTAACATATTGAATAAATAATATTTTATTATTGTTCCCCCAATATTTTCAAGTCTCTTTTTATAAATCGGAACCAGAAATTAGTTGAATAAAGTGAAATAATAGCTAGCAGCTACACAGGACAAGCAGCTACACAGGACAAGCAGCTACACAGTACCACAAAGAAGAGGGTTAAGGATTACTTAACCCTTTCACTACCACACTACCATATTCCACGCTGCTCTGAGTGTCCACAATGAATCCAATCGTCTCCGGCCTGAGAAGTAAAATGTGGATTCCGGGTTTTTCCCCCCCCATGCATTTCCATTGAGTCCAATCCAATGGGTGCATTACCATCCGGGAGATGATAGGGGGTGGTATTTTCCCTGTTCGAGCTCATAGACAGTCCCAATGATAACGTGAGGCTAGATTGATGAAAAATGAATGGATATCGCTAATAAAAGCAATAACGATTAAATAACGAGATTTCTCGTCCCTGGCACTCAGCGCATGGCATGAAATCATGAGATGTCTCGTGGCTGGCACTCAATGTGTTAACATATTGAATAAATAATATTTTATTATTGTTCCCCCAATATTTTCAAGTCTCTTTTTATAAATCGGAACCAGAAATTAGTTGAATAAAGTGAAATAATAGTCTGTGCAGCCTCGTTTATTCACTGTGTCCATGGAAACGATGAGGAACGCAGCCATAAAGGTATGGTTTCCTTACGCAGAAAAGACAAAGCATTATAGTCTGTTTACTTTTCTGATAACTACATCACTTAACACATTGGGCGCCGTGCATTGTACCCATCATTGGGTCCAGTCTGCCACCGCTGTAAGCAGGCATAAAAAACGTTCCGTCTTGAGACGGATTTCCGTCAATTTGATTATTTATATATATTTTTTTTTCTAAAAAATAATCTAGTTCAACACAGGTAACCACTTTTGCTTAATTTCTTTGATGGCTCAAATGTATACTCTAGTGCAGGGGTCAGCAACCTTTTTGACATGAAGTGCCAGTTTGAAATATAGTTGTAACTAGTGTGCCTGTGCCATATCAACAATATTCCATGCATCGTAAAAAAATATTCTCATAATCAGGTACTTTTAATGATAATATTTACATTATTACATCATTATTGTTATTGTTATTATTAACAATATTATTATGATGGTTGTATCAACCCTAAATCTGAGTTGGGGCGGGGGTGCAATGCAGACAAACAGTTTTGCTTTACTGAGCTCCGTTATCTGGGGGCTGTAGTTGGTCACTTTAAGCTGCACACCGGAGCATCTTTTAATCCAGCTGTTTGCTGTTCTCTGATATTTTCTGACATTTCTCACATTGATTGTGTCTTTGTTTGGCAAGCCTTCAAACAAAACATCTGAGCTACAGAGAAAAGCCTCCTTGATATACTCGCCATCAGTGAATGGCTTTCCACATTTCGCAATGCAATGAGCAATGCGATAGCTTGCTTCAGTTGCGTGGTTTTTAGCAGTCGTGAACACTTTGAGGGTGCTGGCTTGCTTTCCATACCTGGCCACGGCACGTTTAATCGATTCTGCCTTAACTTTTTTGATGCTTCGTCTCAAAATGGCGTTTCACACCTGACGTTCTGCAAACTACATTTTCTAAACATAAAGTACACACAGCACGGTCCTTCTGACACACAAACCCATAGTCGTCTGTCCACGAGGGCTGGAATGCCCGCATTTCCTTTGCTTTAACTTTCTTAGCAGGGGTTGCCATCCAGGGGCTTTTTTTTTTTTTTTTTTTTTTTAAACACAGAAATACGCAATTTTAGAGTAATTAGAGATGAATACTGAATAACTAGAATCATTAGAGGTTCTCAAAGTGAGGTCCAGGTCCATGAGAGGGATCTGGTCAGTCCCCATAGAAAATTCAAAGTTAACAGGACCAAATCATCAGTTTCTTATTTATTTATTTATTTAGCCAGATAAAACATTGATCTGTTCCAAGAAGCCCCAACTTAACTTATGTACAAATATACATATGTACAAATATATATATATACATATATATATATATATATATATATATATATATATATATATATATATATATATATATATATATATATATATATATATATATATATATATATACATATACTGTACATACATACACATATACACCAATAACAAAATAAAAACACTTTGAGCGCCACGCCGGGTTTTCCTTTTTACCCGCTGAATGCCACCATCGGCGCCAATGTTAACGTTAATATCGCCTAATCTATGTTTTAAATTATGGCTATGTGTCTAATCTGCCCATCGCATTATCAAATACTATTTTCCAGTCAGTGCTGTCAAGGCAGATTGGTTTTTTATCGCGTCGTTTCCGTTTCAGAGCATTTAGAAAAGCACCCGTTTTCAGATAAAAAAACAGCCCATTTTGGAGCATTCTATGAAAATCGTCTTTTACTGGAATATTCCACAACGTTGATATTCGTCAGCCTTTTTATGAATCATTTTCAAATAAACGCTAGATGATCAATATTATACGTGCACGCAAGCACATTCGGGCCGCGCACGGATAATCGCTCCGTTGATTTCCTCTCGGACTTTTACAGTGAAACCGAAAGAGGACATTTCACAAAACAGCTTATAACTTCATCAAACTTACTCTGATTATCCTAACACTGATAACATAGAGTCCTTACCTGACATCAGATGGTATCCAACTGGTATATTCCAATTCCTGATCACCATTCGAAAAAATCGATAAGTGTATGGATCCAACGCGATACAGTAGAACTCCATGATCAGCGGGGCTCTGAGTCTCCAGAATGAACTGTGGTAAGCCCGGCTGCATCAGTGGACTGGAAAATGTGGAGTACCGGATTTTTTTCCCCATTCATTTTCATTGAGTCCATTCCAAAATCCCTTATGTCATCTGGGAGACGACAGGGGGGCGCTTTTTTCCACAATGATCGCCGGCGCCGCTCGGCTATACCCGGGTAGGCTCGGGTGATGCAATATGATTTCAGATCGCTAAAAAAAATAATAATAATAATTCCGAGAAATCTCGTGAGTGGCTTTCAACCACCTATAAATATACCAGAGTATTCTCGTGTGTGGCACGGAAAGTGTTAAGAATCATACACATAAGCAAATAAACAAACAAACAAACATATGCACAGCCTATGTACAAAATAAATAAACAGTTCATCTCTAGTCTTTACAGTTTTCTTCAATTGCATAAACACTCAAATCAAAAGTATTACACAATTATCAAAACCTTACACTCAAGGAGCAAAATATAGGCCCAGATTTGCACCCCTACAATGTCAGCCTCACTTTTTGCAAAACAATACACACAGTGATTTGCAAAACACTAAACACACTTGCATTACATTAGACACATAATGTCAAATTACCACACATATGAGCCAATTGGTTAAACACAGCCATCAGATGCACAAACACACCATTGCTTAATTGTAGATACACAATCAGGTTTAAGCACTATAAAAATGCAGCAGGTGAGTTCACCTGTCTTCAACCAAAATGGAAGGAGAGTGAAGTACTGTACACAGAGAACGTGAAAATATACAATACATTCACCAAACACTACACAAGACAACCAATGATGCAGACTGATGAAAATATACATTTTCTCCCATTTTCCCAAATCAGTCAACATGTCAACATGGAGAATCACAACAAAAAATATCTTGCCAGATCCAGCTAGGCAAAGAGATAATGTCTAGTATTTTCTGTTAAAAAAATTCAAAAAAAAAATTGTGTTATTGTAATTTTAACCTGTACTGGATACAGTATTTTATGTTTGTCTGATATTTGCTGAGCTTACAGTGTTATGCACATAGTAGCATGAAAACTGGGACATGTATTGTTGTGATTCTCCATGTTGAAATGTTGACTGATTTGGTTATATGGAGAGAACATTTATATTTTCATCAGTCTGCATCATTGATTTGGGTATATGGAGAGAAAATGTTATTTTTTTCATCAGTCTGCATCATTGATTTGGGTATATGTAGATAAATAAATTATATTTTCATCAGTCTACAGCATTGGTCTTGTGTAGTGTTTGGTGAATGTATTATATATTTGCACATTCTCTGCGTACTTCACTTACAGTACTCTAATCACTGAGAAGTAGAATTGCTAAATGTGTTTTAGGTTAAGCACAGCAGTGTGTGTAACTGGTTCAAACAGAATTAAGTCATATGAAACGTGTGTTTCATATGGTAACAAAATTAGTGTATGGTTTTGACAAGTGTTTAATTTAGCAAAGGATCTGAGGTGTTCTGATAATTGTGTGTGTGGTTGTGCTAATTGTGTGTTTTGAAACACCGGGCCCCGTTTTCAAAATCATGCTTAGGCAATCGGAAAAAAACGATTGTGTGTTTCATTATATACATATGTTTCAGTCTTCTCATAAAAAAAATATTAGATTTTTGGGTCTTTTCCTGCCTTTGGTCCGCTTTGCATTCACATCTCAAATGAACCGCAGCAGGGTTCACTTGCAAGAGTGAATGAGCTTTCACACCACCCCAAACCAACCGGACTATCCGAGGTTCGATTAAAGCTTATTATAGGACACTGGACATGGGTATGGATGGCTCCAGGTGCTGCTGCGTTAAAGTGCACATCTTCAATATCTGTACTATTTAAAAGCATAGTGCAGGACACACTCAAAGGTTATCGCACCTCAGAGATGGCAGTGGACATGTATGACAGGACAAAGGCCATATGTAATGGCCTTTGGATTGAGGAACATACTACCAGCCAAAGGAGGAAGCAGAAAAGGATGGACGAGTATGTAGTTGAGTCATCTTGTGGCACAAGCTCAGACCTCAGCTCAGGAGATCAGCTGAGACAGAGACTGTTCTATCCAGTCGTCGACAGAATTCTGCAAGAGCTTGAGAGCAGGTTCTCATGAGTTGGATAACAACTTATGAGAGGCATACAGGCATGTTATCCAGCCTCAGACCAGTTTCTCTCAGTGGAATTTCTGCAACCCCTCGCCACACATTACAATATCCAACTATTGCCAGAGGAGATCACAGTTGCAAAGTGTTTCCTGGTCAGGACAGGCAGAGATGCAGTCCCTACTATCCAAAGTGTCTTTTCCCTCCTGGATGATAATAATAATAATAATAATAATAATAATAATAATAATAATAATAATAATAATAATAATAATAATAATAATAATAATAATAATAATAATAATAATAATAATAATAATAATAATAATAATGCATTTGATTTATAAGGCGCCTTTCAGGACACTAAAAACAAAGTCCACAAATCGGTGAATGAAAGAATTATAGGATCAAATGAAAACTACTTACTAAAAATGTTTAAAAGTACTAAAAACCAACAAAAACACTAACAAACATTCAGCACAGACAATGGGGATGCTGACATCTAAAAAAAAAAAAAAAAAAAATAAAAAAAAAATTTAAACATATTTTTTTTTTGATCCGGGGCTAGGAGAAAAACATCCGGGGCTAAAGCCCCGGAAGCCCAGGGCTAACGACGCCACTGTTGCCATCATGAAAGACGGCACATACAGAATGCAACTGTGTGATTACCTGGGAACTGCGCGCGGGTGCGGGAGGCCAGCTGACTGCTGACAGCTGAGCACTATGGGAACAGATGTATAGCTGTCATAGGGGTGTGCAAAACAGTCGACTTACAAAAAAGAACCTGTGGGAGGATTTCAACAAGATAAATGCGACAACAGTGCAAAATATTTCACTATAATATTTCAAAGCGAAGTAAAAAAAAAAAAAAACGTATAATTTTTATTTTTTATTTTTTGCTGCCCCCTGTGCCAATGAAAATGCCCCTGCGTGCCTATGTGGGCACGCGTGCCTAGCGTTGCCTACCCTTGCTCTAGTGTCTAGTCGATTTTGTGTTTTGAGCACAAAGTTCATCATAGATCTAGCCTAGGGGGGGGCAGCATGCCCCCGGACCCCCCTACAGGTTCACCCACCACCACAGTCTCACTAAATCCTGTGGGAAACACTGAGGGTTCAAAGTTTTTTACGCCTGTGGGTAGGGCGTTCCACATTGTTGTGGCATAATTGCGAAACGTGTTTAGTTCCTTGTTTGTATGATAACAAGCCTTTTAGTTCATGGTTAAAAGTAATGGGAAAAGGGTGCTTCAATCAGAAGCTAGCCACAAGACTTGCATTCACGCTCTCCAGCACACAGCCTATCTGCTTTGCACTAGATAGTACTGTACATTAGTACACTGCATAGTATTGTATATTATATGGTAACTCAGAACATTGTACATATGTCTATACCGAACACTGTGACCTCATTTTTCTTCTTCTAAATTACATGCTATATTATGTTATTTGATACTATCTTGTCTAGCACAGTCTCTGGAGCGTAACAGTAAGAAGCATTTTGTATGAAAGTATTCTGTACTTCTGTATGACAACTATTAAAGAACTTGAACTTGAACTTGAACTTGAACAGCCTCCCTGCCTGGCACAACAACCACAACAGTAGGGTCTATAGTCACAGTCAGGACAGTAGGCTCTACAAGTAGGCTCCCTTAAAACGGTAACGCTATAAAAAAAAATAAAAATACAGTGGAGGTTAAAATAAGAATATGACTTGGCCTGAAAAAAAGTTCAGTCAGGAGATTTGTTTTTGCTTTAATCCCTGCGCATGCAGCTCTTTAGCCAATCAGCTGCGGCTCCCTGGTAAATTTTTGTTATATATATATATTTTTTGTAAAAAAAATTGTCTTATTTTGGAGATCGATGTCATACTGTGACACTGAAATGAAAAAATATTTCATCAACTAAAATATTTACTCAACTAAAATATTTAGTCAACTGTGGAAGGACAGCTCATTCACTGAGAGACTTACACTGCATCAGGGTAAGACATTTTAAGTCATTTAGTAATATCTTTAAACTGAGACTTGATTGCTGACCTGACCAGCTGACTTGATTAAGGGGCGTGTTTAAAGCGGCCATTTTGTTTCCTTAAGTGACTCATTAAAAGCTGCTTCCTGCTTAAAGACAGCACTTGTGTACTGAGTGTGATCTCAGAGCCCTGTCACTGCTTAAAAGCAGAACCTCAGCCTCTCCTGGAATCACTCTGTACTACATTCTGTTGTGGAAGGACAGCTCATTCACTGAGAGACTTACACTGCATCAGGGTAAGACATTTTAAGTCATTTAGTAATATCTTTAAACTGAGACTTGATTGCTGACCTGACCAGCTGACTTAATTAAGGGGCGTGTTTAAAGCGACCATTTTGTTTCCTTAAGTGACCCATTAAAAGCTGCTTCCTGCTTAAAGACAGCACTTGTGTACTGAGTGTGATCTCAGAGCCCTGTTACTGCTTAAAAGCAGAACCTCAGCCTCTCCTGGAATCACTCTGTACTACATTCTGTTGTGGAAGGTCAGCTCATTCACTGAGAGACTTACACTGCATCAGGGTAAGACATTTTAAGTCATTTAGTAATATCTTTAAACTGAGACTTGATTGCTGACCTGACCAGCTGACTTGATTAAGGGGCGTGTTTAAAGCGGCCATTTTGTTTCCTTAAGTGACTCATTAAAAGCTGCTTCCTGCTTAAAGACAGCACTTGTGTACTGAGTGTGATCTCAGAGCCCTGTCACTGCTTAAAAGCAGAACCTCAGCCTCTCCTGGAATCACTCTGTACTACATTCTGTTGTGGAAGGACAGCTCATTCACTGAGAGACTTACACTGCATCAGGGTAAGACATTTTAAGTCATTTAGTAATATCTTTAAACTGAGACTTGATTGCTGACCTGACCAGCTGACTTAATTAAGGGGCGTGTTTAAAGCGGCCATTTTGTTTCCTTAAGTGACCCATTAAAAGCTGCTTCCTGCTTAAAGACAGCACTTGTGTACTGAGTGTGATCTCAGAGCCCTGTCACTGCTTAAAAGCAGAACCTCAGCCTCTCCTGGAATCACTCTGTACTACATTCTGTTGTGGAAGGACAGCTCATTCACTGAGGCCCCGTCCACACGAACGCTGGGTTTAATGTAACCGTGATTGTATGTGCGCAGTTGCACTGTTCGGCCACACACAACCGGGGATTTGCTACACTGCAACCGCGGTCTTTTGAAACCGGTGGCCAGGGTGGAGTTGTGCGGTTTTGCAGTTGCGTGTGGGCATAGCAACCGAGGTTATTCCCAGTGTTTACAGCAGAGCTGTCGCAATTATTCCCCATGTTCACGGCAGACCGCGGGGTAGAGAGATTAGAGCAGAGCCAACTACACCAGTGTTTACAGCAGAGCTGTCCCAAGTAGCGTTATATGAAAATGATTGTAACAAACTTTTGTTCAAAACGTATCGTCTGTGTTGAAGAGTGTTGTGATCGACTGATGTCTGTTGACGCTCAGAGTAAACATGTAGCTGCAGCTAAACTAAACTCATGTGTTGTCAAGTTATTGTTATAACTTATAAGGAACCCAGTCCAGACTGCATCCCCTTAACAATTGTTTGTATTTAGCCGTATTGTATTGTACCCATTCTGCAATCTGTTAAATAACGTTTACATCCATTTCATATCGGTAACGTTACTTCTTCTTCTTCAGTTAATTAATGGCAGATCGCGACCCAACAGGAAGTTTAGTGAGCGTTCAGTCTTTTCTGATTGGTTGAAATGGCCTTCATGTCTGAACAACATCGCCGCCTACTGCTTTGGCATTGTATTACATTGTACTAAATGTATCGGTTGCTGGGTTCCAGCTCTGCCCGTGAGTACGCAGTTATACACGGTTGTCCACCTGTGTTCACCGTGTGGACGGAGTTTTATTTTTTCAAACTTCGGTCATATTAAATCCAAACTCTCGTGTGGACAGGGCCTGTGAGACTTACACTGCATCAGGGTAAGACATTTTAAGTCATTTAGTAATATCTTTAAACTGAGACTTGATTGCTGACCTGACCAGCTGACTTAATTAAGGGGCGTGTTTAAAGCGGCCATTTTGTTTCCTTAAGTGACCCATTAAAAGCTGCTTCCTGCTTAAAGACAGCACTTGTGTACTGAGTGTGATCTCAGAGCCCTGTCACTGCTTAAAAGCAGAACCTCAGCCTCTCCTGGAATCACTCTGTACTACATTCTGTTGTGGAAGGACAGCTCATTCACTGAGAGACTTACACTGCATCAGGGTAAGACATTTTAAGTCATTTAGTAATATCTTTAAACTGAGACTTGATTGCTGACCTGACCAGCTGACTTAATTAAGGGGCGTGTTTAAAGCGGCCATTTTGTTTCCTTAAGTGACCCATTAAGGGCCAGGTGTTAGAAAGCACTAATTAGTGATAGGGATTTAAAGGCCTGCTGGCTTAGCGTCAGCGAAGCGTCGAGAAACGAAGAGGGACAAAGAGGAGTTTTCCTGGAGTTAGCCGCAGAGGAATCCACCGATCCACCTAGTGCTAAGTACACCCTAGTCCTATCTTACACTCCACGCTGAAAAATCTCCCTTTCCCTCCCACTCTGCTATTTCTCTACTTCCTCCCTGCCACTCTTGACACCACAATGTGTCTCATATCCACAATCTGCTCCCCCAGAACAGATTCAACCCACCCACGGCAGTTTGCTAGCAACCCGGCTAATCTATCCTACCCTCCTACAGCCACTAATACACCTGTCACAGTACAGGGAGGCCTATGGAATTGTCAATCAGCAGTCAAGAAAGCTGACTTCATTACTGCCTACGCCCATAGTCAAAATCTGCAGCTCCTGGCTCTAACTGAGACCTGGATAACCCCCAATAACTCATCAACACCTGCAGCATTATCTACAAACTATAACTTCACTCACACACCTCGACCTTCCAGGCGGGGTGGAGGCACTGGCCTCATGACATCTCCTTCATGGACTACAAACTTAACACCCCTCCCAGCACTGTCACTCTCCTCTTTTGAATATCATGCAGTATCTGTCTCTAATCCTTTCAATCTCACCATTGTTACACTCTACCGCCCTCCAGGTCCGCTCGATCACTTCACAGATGAGCTGGACATGCTTCTAAGCTCCTTACCGGAAGATGGTACCCCTCTCCTTCTATTGGGCGACTTCAACCTGCCTGACTCATCTCAGTCAGTCATAGTAGTCTCCCTCCTACAATCATTTGACCTGACTCCCACTGCCATGCCTCCCACCCACAAAGCAGGCAACTCCTTGGATCTCATATTTTCCCGTAACTCCAGTATCATTAACACCACAGTAACTCCCCTACATGTATCTGACCATTCCTTCATATCCTTCTCACTAACTCTCATGCTTAACCGAAAGGTCTTCACCCCAACTCAAACCGTCTCACTCAGACGCAACCTGCCCTCCCTATCCCCCTCCACCCTCTCCTCTGACATACTATCCACTCTACCTTTGAGTGACACCTTCTCTGCTCTCTCCACAGAGATGGCAACCTCCACCCTCCTCTCAGCCCTTGCAACCTCCTTCGACAAGCTCTGTCCCCTCGTTGAGAAACCTGCCCGCCGTTCCCCACCCAGTCCATGGCTGACAGATCCAGTGAGAGAACAAAGACAGGTCCTGAGAGCAGCTGAAAGGAAGTATAGAAAGTCACGCCTCACTGCTGACATCGACACATATCACAACCTCTTGTTAACATTCTCCAAAACCATTACTAATGCCAAAGCTTCTTTCTTTCACCATAGGATCGAGGCCTCTGCCAAGAATCTTCGCAAACTGCATGCTACCATGTCCTCCCTCCTCACTCCCCCCCCACCCCCCCCTCCCTCATCTTTCTCTGCCGAAGACTTTGCGATCTTCTTTGAGGAAAAAGTGGAGAACATCCGCAGCTCCTTCTCCCAACCCCCACCCATTCCAAATGCTGAATCGAGAACCTCATCCTTCACTCTGTCATCTTTCTCTCCCATTACAGAAGCCGAGACCCTGACACTGGTAACGTCGAACCGTCCGACTACATGCCAGCTGGACCGGCTACCTTCCCCACTCCTCCAGACCATAGCACCAGACATCCTCCCATTCCTAACTGCAACCATCAACTCCTCACTCAACTCGGGGGTGGTCCCCACCTCCCTAAAACAAGCCAGAGTCACGCCCCTCATAAAAAAACCATCCCTGAACCCTACCGTCATAGGCAACTACCGTCCTGTCTCTCTTCTCTCCTTCCTTTCTAAAACACTTGAACGTGCTGTATCCAACCAACTTACTGCTTATCTCTTACAGAATGACCTCCTAGACCCTAATCAGTCAGGCTTCAGGACTGGTCACTCCACAGAGACAGCCCTCATTGCGGTCACAGAGGCACTTCACTTAGCAAAAGCGAAAGGCCTCTCCTCTGTCCTGATTCTCCTAGATCTATCTGCAGCCTTCGACACAGTCAACCACCAGATCCTCCTCGCGGCCCTCGCAGGAATGGGAGTGGCTGGCTCTGCGCTGACATGGTTGTCATCATACCTCAATGACCGCTCCTACCAAGTGTCATGGAGAGGGACCCTGTCGGCCACCCGCCCCCTGCGGACGGGTGTCCCCCAGGGCTCGGTTTTAGGACCCCTTCTCTTCTCCCTCTACACTAAATCACTGGGTAACATTATCACGTCTCATGGCTTCTCCTACCACTGTTATGCCGACGATACTCAACTCTTCCTCTCCTTCTCTCCCTCAGATATCCACGTCTCTGAGCGGATCTCGGCCTGTCTGTCCGACATCTCCGCCTGGATGACGACCAACCACCTCAAACTGAACCTAAGCAAAACAGAATTGCTCCACCTGCCGGCCAAATCCTCCCCCCTGACCGACCTTTCCATCACAGTCGAGAATGCAGCTGTGACCGCGTCCCCGACCGCCAAGAACCTTGGTGTTGTCCTCGACGACCAGTTGAACTTCTCTGCTCACATCGCAGCGACAACCAGAACCTGCCGATTCCTCCTGAGCAACGTCAGAAGGATCCGCCCCTTCCTGACAAAAGAAGCCACCCAACTCCTCGTCCAATCAACAGTCATCTCCCGCCTCGACTACTGCAACGCACTGCTCGCTGGCCTCCCGGCCACTGCCACTAAGCCTCTTCAACTCATTCAGAACGCAGCGGCCCGCCTGATCTCAAACCTACCGAAGTCGGCCCATGTCACCCCACTTCTTAGGGACCTGCACTGGCTCCCCATTGCTGCACAAATCCGCTTCAAGGCCCTCGACCTAGCATACCGTGCGGCAAAGGGAACTGCTCCCGCCTACCTCCGGTCAATGGTCTCTAACTACACACCCTCAAGACCCCTACGCTCTGCATCTTCTGGCCGCCTCAGACCTACTCCTATCCAAGCTCCGGGAGGGTCATCAAAGAGAAGTCGCCTATTCTCAGTCCTTGCCCCACAATGGTGGAATGAACTACCCACCCCAGTTAGGACAGCCGAAACACGTCCAATCTTTCGCCGTCGACTAAAGACGCACTTCTTCAACCATTATCTGAATTAAAAAAAATAAATAAATAAAAAAAAACCTAACCCTAACTAACCATACTGTCATGCACTTGTCCTAATAAACTAACCTACACTGTAGCACTCAACACTTTGATGAACATTGTTACTCAGCTGATAGAGTTGTGCCCTTCCTGATGGCTTGTCGTACAGAACTTGTAAGTCGCTTTGGATAAAAGCGTCAGCTAAATGACTAAATGTAAATGTAAATGTAAATGTAAAATATTTCATCAACTAAAATATACAGTACGTCACACCCCGCGCCTCTCCCTGCCGTCTGCAAGTGGCTAATTTTGAGTTTCCGACCCCCCAGTAAGCTAACCATGGATAAATCCAAAAAAGGAAAGTCTGAGGAAAATAGAGGGTTTAATTCAGCGTGGACAGATTAATTTGCTTTCACGACTAACGATGCAGGCTTACCTGTATGCCTTACCTGTATTAACTTTTTATTTGATAGATTTTCCACAAATAAGGCAAGGACTCAAATAGAGCTGCATAGTTCAGGGTTTTATTTCAAAGTAGGTCTACACATGGTAGTCTTTTTTCAAAGTGGACTACTTTTTATTTTATAAATGTTCCACAAATAAGGGAAGGACTCAAATATACCTGAATAGTTCAGGGTTTTATTTCAAAGTCGGTCTACAGACACCAGTTTTTTGTCTCCTCTTCTGTGTTTTATTTAAAAATAGGTCTACACAGCCAGTCTTTTTTCTCCTCTTCATAAGAGTTCGAGGTTTTCCTTTGTTATAACAGGTAAAACAGCAATAAAAAGTCAAACATTTTCTTTTTGTTGCTTTATAATTCCATTAATGGAACAAACTGTGTGCTATAAGTATAAAATATAATAAATCAGAAATTAGGTTGGGTATGCAATTGTCAGGCGTTTTATGCTAAATGTGGGGTATGCTTGGGGATAACTATATATAAAATGTTATACACTGTTATCCTCATTTTAAGGGTAAATTAGTTTTGCGGCTCCAGAGGAATTTTATTTTGTGGGAGGGGGGAAAATGGCTCTTTTGATAGTACAGGTTGCTGACCCCTGCCCTATACCAACGTCAGGGCCCTCAGATCGGTTGACAATGGTCTCTTAACACATTAACTGCCACAGAGTTTGCCCCTCTCATACCACTCTCTGCCACCACTCTAAGCCTATGGAGATGTTTACCTTCTTTGCAGGGCTATAACTTTTTTAATTGTATTGTTAAATTGACATTACTATGGCCCATTCAACATCGATTATCTATCATTCAGGATGTAGGAACGTTATACTTTTTCATTCATAGATTCATACGAAAATACCGCCTAGAATATAAATATGTTTTTATCGTTTTCTGCAGTAATTCCTAGAACGCTAGTTATAGGCACAAACGCATAATATAGATGATCGATTGCAGTTTATTCGTGATACACGCTATATTAAAAAATCCAACTGAATACGATCCTAAACGTTATGACTCATCATGCGCGGATGAACGGGGGGGGGGGGGGGGGGGGGTTTATAAATTCCGTGATCGTCAGTAAATGCTTTATGTAGTATGGGTGATATATTGATCAGAGCAGTTTGCATTAATAATAATAAACAATCACGCTGAAAATGACGTCAGCGTCCTCTTACCGTTCGCAGATGAGACTGGAGGAAAAATATCCCACTTATTTGATGTGGATCGACAAGATCCATTTCCGGTTTGTATAATAATAATAAACGCCCAAATCATATCTATTATTGAGTTATGGCAGCGATCCATATAGACGGATGTGTGTCTAGAGTCCCGCAACAATATGTGAGTGCTGGACGCATTTGCCAGATGCACCGAGATCACCAGAGATCAATTTCCGGTTGTAACTTGCCGATCATACACCAGGCGGCAGTATTGAAGGTGGGGTGGGGAAACTGTACATTGGAGGTGGTTGGGTGGGGCGGAGGCGGGGTGGGGGGGTCAAAACTACATTGGAGGGGGTTGGGTTTGGACATTTACAGGGGCCAGTTTCGAATTGCAGTCTCCCGTAGGTGCTCTTTGAGAGTGGTTTTGAAGGTGGGTAGTGATTCACATTCCTTTACAGCTGTGGGTAGGGCGTTCCACATTGATGTGGCATAATTGCGAAACGTGTTTAGTCCCTTGTTTGAGCCGAATCTGGGTTTAACATGATTTGTGGAGCTTCCTCTGGTGTTGTGGTCGTGGTATTCAATGACCTTTGGGAATATTTTGACATGTACATGGGTACCTTAGTTGTGTAGTGCATCTTGTAGACCAGGCCCATTGCAAGTTGCTGTACTCTGTCGTCTACTCTAAGCCAGGGGTTCTCAACCTTTCTGCTGCCATGGCACCCCTGTGTTCAATAAAATATTCCAGGGCACCCCTACATACGATAAAGACTTTTCCGGTCCTGTCTTTTTTGCTACAATGATGACGAAAGTGCTTGCTTTCAAAATAATGTTTATTTAAGAAACCGGGAAACACATTTGTGTGTATATGCCTATATAATGCATTATTAACAGGTGTTTCAGGTCTAAATGGCTTAGTTTCAAGTTCAAGTTCAAGTTTCTTTAATAGTTGTCATACAGAAGTACAGAATACTTTTGTACAAAATGCTTCTTACTGTTGCGCTCCAGAGACTGTGCATGACAAGATAAGTATGAAATAAAAACATAGTAAAAATTAGAAGTAAAAAAAGAGGTCACAGTGTTCAGTTTAGACATATGTACAATGTTCGTAGACGTAGTTACCATACAATATACAATACTGTGCAGTGTACTAATATACAATACTATATAGTGCAAGGCATAAATGGACGAGGTGCAGTTTAGGTACAATTCACAGTAGGTGTACGAGTTGTAGTGCAAATCCTTTATCAATAAATATAAAGTGTAAGTGTGTTTGTGTGATCTAAAGTGTGGAGAGTGGGTGCTGCAGTGTGTTGTTTGTTTGAGTGAGTGTGTGCGTGTGGGTGTGTGTGCTGTGTGCATTTGATGGTTGTTGCATAGTGATTATTGTTCGTTTAGCGATTATTGTTCGTTTAGCAGCCTGATGGCCTGGGGATAGAAGCTCCTTCTGAGTCTTTCTGTGCTCGCCATAAGACTCCGGTATCGCTTGCCTAACGGCAGCAGTTCAAAGAGGCAGTTGTTCGGGTGGCTCGAGTCCTTAATAATTCTCTTAGCCTTCCCCTTGCACCGCTTGTTGTAAATGTTCTGGAGGGTGGGAAGCCCCCCTCTAATTGTGCGTTCGGCTGAACGTGTCACTCTTTGTAGTCTGCTACGGTCTTGTGCAGTGCTATTCCCAAACCAGGAGGTGATGTTGCCGGTCAGGATGCTCTCTATTGTACATGAGTAGAAGTTCCTGAGGATCTTCTGACTGACTTGGAACTTCCTTAGGCGCCTGAGGAAGTAGAGGCGTTGTCGTGCCTTCTTCACAACACTGTCAATGTGTGTGGTCCATGTCAAGTCCTCGGATATGTGGGCTCCGAGGTACTTGAAACTGTTCACTCTCTCAACTGGTGCCCCGTCGATGCTGAGGGGGCTGTAGTCCTTGACCCCCGACCTCCTGAAGTCCACAATCATCTCTTTTGTTTTGCTGACGTTCAGGGAGAGGCAGATCTCCTGACACCACTGTGACAGGTTCTCTACCTCTTCCAGGTAGGCCCTTTCGTCGTTGGCAGAGATCAGGCCCACCACTACTGTGTCATCAGCAAATTTGATGATGGTGTTGTTGTTCCGCTGTGCTACGCAGTCATGTGTGTACAGGGAGTAGAGGAGGGGGCTCAGAACACAGCCCTGGGGGGCCCCTATGTTGAGCGTGATGGATGAGGAGGTGCAGTTGCCGGCTCTTACCACCTGGGGTCTGCCCGTCAGGAAGTCCAGGACCCACTGGCACAGGTCATAGTTCAAGCCCAGGTCCCTGAGCTTGGCTATGAGTTTGGAGGGGACTATGGTATTGAATGCTGAGCTGTAGTCGATGAACAGCATTCTCACATAGTTCCCCTGCCTCTTGTCCAGATGTGATGCTGCTGTGTGCAGCACATGGGCTATGGCGTCCTCCGTGGACCTGTTGGGGCGATATGCAAATTGCAGAGGGTCCAGGTTGATGGGGAGGGAGGAACAGATGTAGCCCTTCACTAGCTTCTCAAAGCACTTCATGGCTATGGAGGTGAGGGCTACAGGGCGGTAGTCGTTGAGGCAAGCGGGCGTAGATTTTTTGGGTACAGGGATGATGGTGGACTTCTTCAGACAGGTGGGGATGACGGCCTGTTCCAAGGACAGGTTGAAGATGTCAGTGAATACCGGGGCCAGTTGGTCGGCACAGACTTTTAGGACGCGGCCGGGGATGCCGTCCGGTCCTGCTGCCTTCCTGATATCCACTTTTTTAAAGATCCGTCTCACCTCATGCTCTGTTACCCTGAACACTGAGTCTCCATCAGCAGACCCCCCCCCCCCCATTGCCGTGGTTTGTAGGCTGGTGTTGTTATTCACAGCCTCAAACCTCGCATAGAAGGAGTTGAGATCATTTGCTAAGGAGATGTCACTGTTCAGTTTGAGGGGGGTTCCTTTGTAGTCTGTCATTGTTCTGAGGCCCTGCCACATGCCTCTAGAGTCAGCCTGTTCAAACTGAAGTTCAACTTTATCCCTGTAACGCCGTTTTGCCTCTATTACTGCTCTCCTGACGTTGTATCTTGCCATCTTGTGTTCTTCCATGTTGCCTGTCACCAGCCCGGTGTTGTATGCTGATGTGCGCACTTTCAGAGCCTCACGGACGGATTTGTCTACCCAGGGCTTTTGATTTGGGTAGATATTAATTTTGGTGGAGGGGATTATTACTTCTACCTGAGTACTGTTGACAGTACACTGCTTGTAGTAGTAAATCAAATAGCATATTTCTTTAAATAAAATTACAGAAAATTATCACTAAAGTGCTATCTGTTACAGCTGCACACTTTTCCATAAAAATAGCATATTTGGATAAGTGTGACCATTTCTCAAAAACTGAAAATATATTTTTTTTAAATACAGAAAAGGATCACTAAAGTGCTATCTGTTGCAGCTGCACTGTTCTCCATAAAAATAGCATATTTGGATAAGTTTGACCATTTCTCAAAAACAGAAAATCATGTATTTTTTTTTAAATACAGAAAAGGATCACCAAGTTACCATTTCTCAAAAAATATAAATAAATACAGAAAATAAGCACTCGTTCACTCAGTGGACATTTCTAGCTCAATGCGAGGTCTGCTGCTGCTGGCTAATAATACGCTCAACAATAATAATAATAATAATAATAATAATAATAATAATAATAATAATAATAATAATAATAATAATAATAATAATAATAATAATAATAATAATAATACGCTTTGACAAGGCAACACGCATGTCATCCTCAAGGCTCAACTTGGCCCTATATTTTGTTTTCAGAGCTGTCATGGATGAAAAGCCAGCTTCACACAGATATGTGGTGCTGAATGGTATCAACACATTAACTGCTGCATCATGAGATACTTGGTACTCAGCACCACACTCTGAAACTAGCTCTCCAGGTGGTATCAGATGAGATTTCAATGAGTTATTCCAAGAGTTTGGATGGAGATGTGTCAGGAAGCTTTGTCTCAATGTTGTCTGTAAAGAGTAACTTGGTGATCCTTTTCTGTGTTTTATTAAATAATGATTTTCAGATTGAGAAATGGTCAAACTTATCCAAATATGGTATTTTCATGGAAAACAGTGCAGCTGCAACAGATAGCACTTTAGTGATAATTTTCTGTAATCCAAAAACTTTTTTTTTCTTCTTTTTTTTTTTTAAATCTCAAGGCACCCCTAACAGCTCGGCACCCCTGTTGAGAACCGCTGCTCTAAGCCATCCTAGGTTGTCAAAGTGGGCAGGGGTGAGGTGGGTTCGAGGAGTAAGGTCAAGCACTGACCAGTTTGTTTTGTGATGTTTGTAATCTTGTTTTTAGCGCCTTTGAGGTGCTTTGGTACCATGAGGTGCAAGCATAGTCGTAGTACCCTTGAATGAGTGCTCCTGCCAGAGTCTTCAGGGTATTCTTGTTTACCAGAGAGGAGATCCGGTACAATAATCTAGTTCGTTGGTTGACTTTTTTTATTACATTGGATGCCATTTTGTCACAGGAAAGATTTTCCTCTAGGATGGAACCCAGGTAGGTAATTTCATCTTTCCTTGTGACAATATTGTCACCCACTGTAACTGAGAAGCCGTCGGTCTTGCTGAGTTTGTTATTTGATCCGAAGAGAAGGGACTCTGTTTTACCCAGGTGTAATGATAGTTTGTTGTCAGCGAGCCAGGTTCAGATTCTGCCGAGTTCAGAGCTGAGGGTTTTTTCAACCTGCAACTTGTTCTTGTCAGAGACCAGCAGGGCTGAGTCGTCTGCGAACAGGAACAAGTTGCAGTCACAAGCTGACGTAACTGAACAGTAGCGGTCCTAGTATGCTTCCTTGTGGAACACCACAGCTCACTGGGAGAGGGGGGACAGAGTACCGTTTACCTCCACCATCTGTTCTCTTCCCTCCAGGTAGATCTTTTGTAGGTCCAGCATTACCATGCCGCAGTATTTGCCCACATCCACCTCTTGTTTGATGTGGTCGTTCAAATAGAAAAGGCAGGTGTCAGTGGAGTGGGATGTTCTTTTTTTTCTTCACTTTTTCTCCTTATTTTCTATTTTCCTCCCATCCCAATTTCATATTTTCCAATTCCCCCTCCCCTGTCTGAACGTTGCGTGTGCGTTCTCCGGAAGTCGACAACAACCTCCTTTGTTTTCTCCACATTGAGAATGGGGTTGTTGTTCCCGCACCACATGATCAGTTGGCTCACCTCGTCCCTGTAGTGAGACTCGTCATTGTTTTTAATGAGCCCCACCACAGTTGTGTCGTCCGCAAACTTGACGAAGAGGTTGGTGTTGTGTGTTGGTGTGCAGTCGTGGGTCAGTAGTGTGAAGATGTACTATATTCACTGCTGTCAAGTGAATCATGTTTTTTATTGTAAACTTTTAATATAAGTAAAAATAATATTCTATATTATAATATACTAAATTATGTAAATTCTAGTAAAATTAATGGAAGAACAAATACAAATGTAAGGGGGTAGGGATCAATAAGCTAAGCTTCCCTCTACTCCTTTTTTTGGACATGTCTGCTAACCAAACACATTGCTCTTTTGTTTATAAATCCTGTTTTTTTCTTCTTTTTTTAAATGTTTTTTTTTCCCTTTAAGGATTTATTTGTATTTGTATTTGTTGTTAAGATTGTTTGGTCTGACCGATCAAGACACTGTGAGTTGTTTGAAGAAATAAGAAGAATAACATGTCCAAGAAATAAACTTTTCATTCATTCATTCATTCATTCATTCATTCATTCATTCATTCATTCATTCATTCAAGAGTAGGGGGCTGAGCACGCATCCTTGGGGGGGCCTAGTGTTCAGGATGATGGTGCTGGATGTGTTGTTGCCGACCCGAACTGCCTGTGGTCTCCCGGTCAGGAAGTCCAGCAGCCGTGACTCGCGACTGGATTTGATTATCGATATCGATTATTAAAATATATAGCGATAATTATGGTTATCGTTGTGTTATGGCTGTGTTGATGATTATGTCATGAAATTGGGTCCGTTTGCTTATTTTCCATATATTTACAGAATTTGAAAAGATTAGATTTTGAAACCCTCTAACAAAAGTTAACAATATTAGCTTTCAAAGCGTCCATAGTGGTTTATTTCTTGCCATTAGGGGGTTAGGGTTACCCAGACAGAAAGATTAGGAGAAGGTAAAATCTCATCCCTGTGCCCGTGCCCTGAGCAAGTGTTGGGGAACAGTCCCCTAACCTAACCCCAACCCTAACCTTAACACAAACAGGAATATAAGGGGTTACAATTCGGAAATCTTTGGAATCTTTGATAGATATGTTGACGAAATATTACAAATTAAGTGTTTTATGACCTTGAACGTGATGCAATCTTTTCATGCACTGACGTGCCAACTCTGTCAGAGTTACCTAACAAGGCACAAGGGTTAAAATGCAGTTTTAAACCGTCTGTACACATGAGGCTATGTGTGCTAGCAGAGCTAGACTCCAGTCACAAGTCACGGTGCACATGTGCGGTGGTTTGTCCACCAAAAAGGCGCCAAAAGATAGAAAAGAAACTAGCAGAGCCAGAACTGTTCAACTCCCCTGGAGCCACAGCCAGCAGAGAAGCCGGTTTACTTTCGCTTTCAAACCAGCTGCAGCCTGAGAACTGGAGTGTGAGGGGCTGTAACACTAAAGATGGCGGCAACGATAAAGAATTGCTGGAAAATAAACATACATTTGTTGTTTAAAAAATGTATAATAATAAAAAAATTTATACTGATAACAATATCGATAATTATCGATATTGAGTGATATGATAACATTATCATATCGTTATTCGTGATAAAATGTTTAGCCATATAGCCCAGCCCTACGTCAAGGTGCTCAGCCCCAGCAGGTCCAGTTTCTCTATCAGCTGTTGGGGGAGGATGGTGTTGAATGCTGAACTAAAGTCTATGAACAGCATCCTGGCGTTTGAGTCCTTAGTGTCCAGATGGGTGAGAGCTGAGTGGAGGGCAGTGGAGATTGCATCATTGGTGGACCGGTTGGCCTGATGGCAAACTGGGAGGGGTCCAGGGAGGGAGGGAGGGTGGATTTGATGTGTTGCATGACTAGCCGTTCAAAGCACCTCATGATGATGGGTGTCGGAGCAACGGGACGGTAGTCATTGTAGCAGCTGGAGAAGCCTTCTTTGTGACCGAGATGATGATAGTGTCTGTGAAGCATGTGGGGACAGCGGCGTGGCTCAGGGAGGTGTTAAAGATGTCTGTGAAGCATGTGGGGACAGCGGCTTGGCTCAGGGAGGTGTTAAAGATGTCTGTGAAGCATGTGGGGACAGCGGCGTGGCTCAGGGAGGTGTTAAAGATGTCTGTGAAGCATGTGGGGACAGCGGCGTGGCTCAGGGAGGTGTTAAAGATGTCTGTGAAGCATGTGGGGACAGCGGCGTGGCTCAGGGAGGTGTTAAAGATGTCTGTGAAGCATGTGGGGACAGCGGCGTGGCTCAGGGAGGTGTTAAAGATGTCTGTGAAGCATGTGGGGACAGCGGCGTGGCTCAGGGAGGTGTTAAAGATGTCTGTGAAGCATGTGGGGACAGCGGCGTGGCTCAGGGAGGTGTTAAAGATGTCTGTGAAGCATGTGGGGACAGCGGCGTGGCTCAGGGAGGTGTTAAAGATGTCTGTGAAGCATGTGGGGACAGTGGCGTGGCTCAGGGAGGTGTTAAAGATGTCTGTGAAGCATGTGGGGACAGCGGCGTGGCTCAGGGAGGTGTTAAAGATGTCTGTGAAGCATGTGGGGACAGCGGCGTGGCTCAGGGAGGTGTTAAAGATGTCTGTGAAGCATGTGGGGACAGCGGCGTGGCTCAGGGAGGTGTTAAAGATGTCTGTGAAGCATGTGGGGACAGTGGCGTGGCTCAGGGAGGTGTTAAAGATGTCTGTGAAGCATGTGGGGACAGCGGCGTGGCTCAGGGAGGTGTTCAAGATGTCTTTCAGCACCCGCCCGGGTATGTTGTTTGGGCCCCCAGCTTTGCGAGTGTTGATCCTGGAGAGGGATTGTCTCACGCTGGCTGACATTTGACCTTTACAATGACCTTGAGACATAATAATTACTTCAGAAATTGATCCCTTGCACCAACAAACATATAAAAAGTGATATTATACAAGGATCTAGTTCTAATAAGAGCTGAGATATATGACATGTTCTCTTTCCAACGGCGGCCATATTGGATTTTATGCATACAGGCCACCAGGCGGCTACCCCAAGTTGTATGCTGTGATTTTTTAAAAACCTTATGCCCATACCTAACACTAGGGCTGACCCTTATTAGTCGAATAGTCGACTAATCGATCGAAAGGAGCCGTAGTCGACTGCCAACCTCTTAGTCGAATACAAAAGAAATATATATATTTACAATTATTATAATTTTTTTGTATCATTCTTTCCAAAAGAAAAAAAGGCCTAGAAGCGTGGCTAACGCTAATGGCACGCATACCAGAGGCTAACTGCCTAAGAAAACAGGCACAGAGGCACTGAAAGAGGATTTCACCCATCTAATGAAAATAGTCAAGTTAGACCGCGCTCTCAAGTTCTGACACTGGGTGCTGTAATCCCATAAAGTTCAGTATAACAAAAGCAGGGTAGCCGGACCAGCACTCTCAGGTTCAATATTTTTAATGGCAGCCTGAATTGGAAACAGACATGTTTCGGAACTATGTCCTTCTTCAGTGATATGGCTAGCAATGGAAATACATTCAAGATGGTAATTATATACACCTGGCAGGTAATGACATGACACGGCAGGAAATGACATCACGACGCAGGTATGCCTGTGCAATGTGACCAAAGGGGTGACCTATCAGAGTAGAGTCCTATCATAAATCCACAAATTATACATATATATAAATATATCTATATCAAAAACAAAATGACCAGAAACTTGATATATAACATGCCCTTAGTTTCTAGGGCTAATTGAGCCTTTTACATATCTAATTAAATAGTTCCAAATTATACATTGAGCATCCTTGAGAAACATACCTCTTGTTTAGAAACAACAAACAACAACATAATTAAACCAGAAATAATAATGTAGGTATAAGGAGGTTAAAGGAAACGGGTTAAAACGTTCTCTTCATTCATTCCTCTAGGTTCGATGCAATTGAACAGGTGGATATAATAACATTCACGTTGCAACAACAACTTGTGTCTGTCTCCACCTCTCGCGGGCCTGAGTACTGACTCTAGTCCCATTTATTTGAGATCGTTGACGGTATGTTTACACTTGGAGAAATGTCGAGCTACCGACGACTTGACATCTGAATTTCTCACTGCACATTTGTGTTCACCACTCGTACAAAAACAGCACCACCATCACTGAATGACACAAAGATGGCGCCGCAGCGACCGGCTGCCTGTCTGTGCGCTCCGTCGAGACTGTGCTTACTTTTGTTAATATTTATAGTTTTAAGAGTTTTGTTTGTACCAACCGTAGGTGCATTTAATGTGTATGGCCGTCAGTCACTCATTGACATTGGATTACGGGAAACTTACCAACTGGATTACTCTCTGGATCAGCTCCGAACCACAACAATGGCCTGCTGAGATCTTGAGAATATCAGGACCATACCTCGACCCAAGGAACAAAGGGACCAGGCGACGAGGAAAGAGAGCTGGAGTCCGTAATAGATTGAGAACCAGGCGACACTGAACGCCACTACCCAGTATATTGCTAGCCAATGTACAATCAATAGACAATAAACTAGATGACATCAGAGCAAGGATTCAATTCCAAAGAGATGTTAGAGACTGTAACGTTCTCTGCTTCGTCGAGACGTGGCTGACGCCGGACGTTCCAGACCACGCCATCCAACCGGCCGATCACTTCTTCATTCACCGCAAGGATAGAACAACAGAATCCGGAAAACAGCGTGGAGGTGGAATAGCCTTCATGTTGAACAACAATTGGAGCGATCCAGCCAACGTGAAGGAACTTTCAAACCACTGCTCCCCAACCTGGAATATATATCCATCAAGTGTCTGCCTTTCTTCCTCCCGAGGGAGTTAACGGCGATCATCCTGGTCGGAGTGTATATTCCACCACAAGCAAACATAGGTGCTCTCTAAGCTCCACGACGAGGTAAATAAACTCCATGCAGCTAACGTTGATGTTGCTATTGTGGTTGTGGGTGATTTCAATAGCGCCAATCTGAGAAAGGTATTGCCGGACTTCTATCAGCATGTGACTTGTAACACCAGAGGCGGTAACATTTTAGACCACTGTTACTCGCAATTCAAGTGTGGATACAAGGCTCATTCTGCTAGTGGCTTCGGGAAGTCTGATCATGCGGCCATCTTTCTTTCACCAAAATATAAACAAAGAATCAAGAGCGTCCCGGTAGTCTCGCGAGAGGTGCAGAAATGGGATGTGGAGTCAGAGGAGACGCTACAGGCTGCGCTTGAGTGCACAGACTGGAGCGTGTTCCGTGACAACACAGATAACATTAATGACTACACAGAGACAGTGCTGGACTTTGTTCGTACTTTGGTGGAAGAAACAATCCCCACTACCATAATTAGAGTTTACCCAAATCAAAAGCCCTGGGTAGACAAATCCGTCCGTGAAGCTCTGAAAGCGCGCACTACAGCATATAACACCGGGCTGGTGACAGGCAACATGAATGACCACAAGGTGGCGCGACACAACGTAAGGAGGACAGTAATAGAGGCAAAACGGCGCTACAGGGATAAAATTTAACTTCAGTTTGAACAGGCTGACTCCAGAGCTATGTGGCAGGGCCTCAAAACAATGACAGATTACAAAGGCACCTCCCTCAAACTGGACAGTGACATCTCCTTAGCAAATGATCTTAATACCTTCTATGCGAGGTTTGAGGCTGGGAATAACAACACCAGCCTACAAGCCACGGCAATGGGGGGGGGGGGGGGGGGGTCTGCTGATGGAGACTCAGTGTTCAGGGTAACAGAGCATGAGGTGAGGTGGACCTTTAAAAAAGTTAATATCAGGAAGGCAGCAGGACCGGACGGCATCCCCGGCCGCGTCCTAAAAGTCTGTGCCGACCAACTGGCCCCGGTATTCACTGACATATTTAACCTGTCCTTAGAACAGGCTGTCATCCCCACCTGCCTGAAGAAGTCCACTATCATCCCTGTACCTAAAAAATCCAAGCCTGCTTGCCTCAACGACTACCGCCCTGTAGCTCACCTCCATAGCCATGAAGTGCTTTGAGAAGCTAGTAAAGGGCTACATCTGCTCCTCCCTCCCCATCAACCTGGACCCCCTGCAATTTGCATACCGCCCCAACAGGTCCACGGAGGACGCCATAGCCCATGTGCTGCACACAGCAGCATCACACCTGGACAAGAGGCAGGGAAACTATGTGAGAATGCTATTCATCGACTACAGCTCAGCATTCAATACCATAGTCCCCTCCAAACTCATAGCCAAGCTCAGGGACCTGGGCTTGAACTATGACCTCTGCCAGTGGGTCTTGGACTTCCTGACGGGCAGACCCCAGGTGGTAGGAGCAACTGCACCTCCTCATCCATCACCGTCAACATAGGGGCCCCCCAGTGCTGTGTTCTGAGTCCCCTCCTCTACTCCCTGTACACACATGACTGTGTGGCTCAGCGGAACAACAACACAATCATCAAATTTGCTGATGACACAGTAGTGGTGGGCCTGATCTCTGCCAACGACGAGAGGGCCTACCTGGAAGAGGTCAAGGTCCTGGCGGGATGGTGCCAGGAGAACAGCCTCTCCCTGAACGTCAGCAAAACAAAGGAGATGATTGTGGACTTTAGGAGGTCGGGGGTCAGGGACTACAGCCCCCTCAGCATCGACGGGGCACCGGTTGAGAGAGTGAACAGTTTTAAGTACCTCGGAGCCCACATATCCGAGGACTTGACATGGACCACACACATTGTCTACTACTTCCTCAGGCGCCTAAGGAAGTTCCAAGTCAGTCAGAAGATCCTTAAGAACTTCTACTCATGTACAATAGAGAGCATCCTGACTGGCAATATCACCTCCTGGTTTGGGAATAGCACCGCACAAGACCGAAGCAGACTACAGAGAGTGGCACATTCAGCCGAACGAACAATTGGAGGGGGGCTTCCCACTCTCCAGAACATTTACAACAAGCGGTGCAGGGGTAAGGCTAAGATAATCATCAAGGACTCCAGCCACCCAAACAACTGCCTCTTTGAACTGCTGCGGTCAGGCAAGCGATACCGGAGTCTCATGGCAAGCACAGAAAGACTCAGAAGAAGCTTCTATCCCCAGGCCATCAGGCTGCTCAACGAACAATAACACTATGCAACAGCCATCAAATGCACACAGCACACACATCCACACGCACACACTCACTTTAAACAAACAACACACTGCAGCACACACTCTCCACACTTTAGAACACCTAAACACACTTTATATTTATTGGTAAAGGATTTGCACTACAACCCATACCTCAGTACACCTTACTGTAAATTGTACCTAAATTGTACCTCATCCCATTTCTGCTTTGCACTATATAGTTTTGTATATTAGTATATTGCATAGTATATTGTATGGTAACTCAGTTACTTCTATTCTGCATCGAACATTGTACATACGTATATACTGAACACTGTGACTTCTATTTTTACTTCTATTTTTACATGCTATACTATTTTATTTCATACTTATCTTGTCTAGCACAGTCTCTGGAGCGTAACAGTAAGAAGCATTTTGTATAAAAGTATTCTGTACTTCTGTATGACAACTATTAAAGAAACTTGAAACTTGAAATAATGTAAGTGATTGACTGAAAAGTTTATTACCAGATTGCAGAATGGGTACAGTACTGCTCAATACATACAATTGTTAAGGGGATGCAGACCAGTGAAAGTTTTTTGTCTTGTTTACATCAGGGTCCCCCATTTTCAATTCATCATAACATATATGACATACACAACATACAGATAGACAGTACTGCTACATCTATACATTTATGACATACCAGATTTGCAAATACAGTACTGTTTGTGATACAAAAAGTGTCCAGAAAAAGAGTGTATATACATTTGATGTGTCATTGTCTTTCATATGCTGGGAATGTGTTTTGATGTTTTTTTCTGTCTTTATTTGTTTTTTCAGCAGGAAGATGGAATTGTTCAACCTGATTCCAGTACATCTTCACCGATACCTGACCTATGGTCAGACAAGATGTGGAAAGAACGACAGGCCAACTACCCGTGGCTCGATTGTAAAGATGGGAAGTTCGGCTGCAAAGTGTGCTCAGCCGTTCCGAAAAGGCGATGTCAACGAGTGGCAGCAGAATGGACTAACTATGAGATCACACACAGTGGAACAGTACAAAAAGCTATGCTGATGACTCTCAGGAGAAAGGTGTGTACCCACCACACCTCAGGTGCGCATCGCCAAGCTGAACGCATTCTCAATGACGCAAAAAAACAGAATTGAGAAATCCACTGACACCATGCTCGTATCAGAACTGAAGGCTACACATAATGTTTTCACTATTTAGCAGAGGCGGACAGGCCGTTTTCAGATAGTGTTGAGGTGCTGGATTTACTAGAGGAAACTGGGTCCGACACTGGCTTCAGCTTGCACTCAAGAGAGAGTGCAGCAAACATCACCAAGCATATAGGTACAGAAATGCGCAAAATCTTTGCAAACACATAACATCCATAGAAGGTAATGACGTCAGTGTGAGAGAGACGCTTATGCTGTTCTCCCCAAACCCCACCGAGAAAATGTTAGTTTAAACACTACTTATAATCAACAAAGTTTTAATTCATGGTAGAGTTGAAGTAACCCTAATAATGTCAACCAACGAGGAAAAGAAGAAGAAAGGACAAGGACGCGCCGCAATTGAAACTCGCTCAGCGACAAAGAAACAGGACGAGCCGCACCATGAAGACTCCGAAGTTTAACGTGAACCTGGCGCTGCGGGTGGTCACGGCGAGGCGCTGCGAGTGGTCACGGCGAGGCGCTGCGGGTGGTCACGGCGAGGCGCTGTGGGTGGTCACGGCGAGGCGCTGCGGGTCACGGCGAGGCAAGTCAATGGGAAAATATCGCTGCCCGTGTGGTTCGCGATGTGACTGAAAAGATAAGTGCCCTGATGGACCTAAAGCTTACTGCCCTGACTGCAACACTGGAGGGCTTTAATAGCCGACTGTCAGACAATACCAAACGCATTACAGAGGCGTAATCCCGCATCTCAGCGGCCGAGGACAACGCATCAACAATAGAAAACAGACTGAAAAAGCTGGAAAAAACAGTGACGACTCTGCAACAGCGGGCGGAAGATGCCGACAATCAAAGCCGACGTGAAAGCGTTTGTATTATGGGTTTGAAAGAGGGGACAGAGGGCACACAACCTGTTAAATTCTTCGAGAGCTGGCTTCCAACTCTGCTTAATATCGATACAGAAAAAGGCAGTGTGAAGATTGACAGGTGTCGCAGGGCTGCAGGAGACATCCAGCCTGATAAAACCAGACCTGTGGTCATAACATTTCAAACTATGCGAGATGCACAACGAATTACGACCGCAGCACGGGCGAAAGGCGTACTGAACTACGAGGGCAATAAACTTCTGATCAGACCGGACATCTCCTATCAGACCAGGATGGAAAGACGTAAATACAACACTGTGTGTGATCAGCTCATCAAAAAAGGGATATGATTTAAAATGCGCTTCCCTTCGAGACTAACTATTACACACAACGGCGAGGACCACTCTTTCAAGACCCCACAAGAAGCGGAAGACTTTCTGAAAGGCGTGGATTAAGGTACTGCCCACCCTACACATGGATCGGACTGATGGAATGCGCTCATGCAGAACGGACTGAGGTCTCTCTCTCTCTCTCTCTCTCTTTCTCTCTCTCTCTCTCGTTTTGTTGCTTTTTTTTTTTTTTTTTTTTTTTTATACTTGCACACTTCACATTATACTGGTATAGGTTATTATGTATTAAAAGACTCGTTTTTATTATTGAAATGTCCAGCTTTGATTTCAGACACACATGTTGGGGTTCCCCCCAACCCCCACAATGAGTTGGAAATAATGGAGTAATCTGGATAAAACTATATGGCAAGCATTATTGTCCAATTATCTAGCAGTCTCAGTCAATGAGTCAACTAGATCAGTGGTTCCCAAAGTCGGGGTCGCGACCCAAAGGTGGGCCGCGAGCAGCCACGGGTGGGCCGCGAGATGATTTAAAAAAAAAAAAAATTAATTTTTAATTTTTAATTTTTTTATTATTATTTTTTTTTGTCAGGCCGCTGAACTTAGAAGCAGGCCAGGACAGTGTTTCTAGTTGTATTCTAAAATTCTATTCTATTGTATTCTAAATTAACTTAATAAATAAACAAAAACGAAAAATCTACTTATTTCAACGAACATTTCAAACTAAATAACAGATTATGCACATAAAACGCTGAAAACAACCGAAGCAACAATAGTATTTTAATGAGGCTATTATTATTATCATTATTATTTTGCAACAAGTTAGCCCTCTCATAAATAGCACATATAAATGAATAACTAACTTGAACTAACTTAATAGGATTGAAGTGATATTTGGCTTAAAAAATCGGTCGCCTGGCAAAAAAAAAAGAAAAAAAAGCCAGACGATGTGCATTGGGCCGCGGCTCTCTGACGCCTTATTTTCTGGGCCCTGGCCTGAAAAGTTTGGGAACCCCTGAACTAGATGTCCCCCTTGGAAGGGTGTGGGCGAAATGACTTATACTCAAACCATTGAAACAATTCGGACTTTATAAGAATGTTCGTTTATTTGGACTTTGATGTGCAGCATCCAATTCCTCCTTGTTATAATAATCACCAGGTGGTCAATTACACAAGTGGTTACCTTGTAGCTGATAGTTAGTAGCAGCTTACATCCAAGCATTAGTGGATAATGTTAGTAGAGGTCGATATGGTATTTGGTAATGTTCAACCAAGTCGACTTTGATAATAGTTCGTTGATAATTAGGTTGCAATTTAGCAACCGCCGGTACTTGATAGTGTAGCTAGACGTTAGTAAGTCTGCATGTAGTCAGTCCATAGTTAGCATGTACATTCAGTCAGCGTTTAGTCAGCAACGTACAATCAGACGTTATTCAGTTGTACATCTTTTTGATGTCACCGATGGCTGCATGTTCTCCTTCCCGGAATCTGAGGAGTACCGCACGGATTTGGTTCAGCACATCAGGACTTTTCAGTAGGATATTGTTCATGCTTACACCTCTGTATTCTTGGCTGCTGTCCCAGACGATGCGTACTGGAGTGGTGACGGAGTGTGGGTTCGGTGCGGTCAAGTGACTCACGTACCATACTGCTCCTTTCCATTGGTCCATCATAGACCTAGTTAGTTTCACGGCAGCTCCTCTCTCCACCATTTCGTGGATTTGCCTGGTATAGGCGACTTTCCATGAAAGATCTTTTTCAAGGCGTTTCTCTGTCCTGAGGAAGGTCGACTTCACAGCTCGGCGATTGTTAGGGAGAGATGCTGGTTGTTCCTTCCAGGGGTACTTTGCATCCCAGTGGGAGTCCCCACAGTGCGAGTCTTTCTCCTTGAAGGTCAAGCCAGCCTTGATGATCTCTAGCTCCCGCTCGTCAGCCAGTGTCATCTCCTTAGCTAATGAGCAGATCAATGGTATCAGGCCGGGTCAATTCTCCTGGCTTGACACATGGGAAAAACTTTTCTAGTCTCGGAGTTCACCACTCTGTCTACTTTGGCGATGTCCTCAAGGCCGTAGCAGAGCATTTCGTGGGCTCTCAAGGTCCCCTTCGGGGTCCATACTTTTATTGCCACCACATACCTCTTGTATCGACTCTGACTGCCATCTTCCCAACACTGTACACGACCAGTGTGATAGGTTTGCCGGCCAGCCCGAGCCTTTTGGCGGCTCTGTGTGTGATATGGTTGGTGTCGGAGGCGAGGTCCATCAACGCTCCAACACAGTCTCCTCCTCTTGTCGTGACGTCCATGAGCATCATGAGGACTGGGTATTCTTTTATGCCACTTTTGTCCAACAGGCTCTTGCTGGCGTACGCTTGGGAGGTCGCTTTGTTCGTGAAGGCTTTCTTGAATGCTTCCATTTGGAGCGTTGACAATTTTAACTCTGTGACCACCTTCTCCTGCTCAGCCGTAAGGCCTCGGAGCCCTTTACGAGCGCCGGGCTCATTGGTTGTTTCGTTGCGGGCGTGACGCTATTCGCGGGCTCACGCTCATAGGAGATCCACTTCTCTCTCATGCCTATAGGCAGTTTTATCTCTATGGCGGCAACAGTTAGGTGGTTTTTGATCACGTCCTCCATCCCAAGGTCTTTTAAGTCGTACAGTGCGGTTTCCACTGCCTGGACCAGGTCAATCATTGGCCTAGGCTGGTTACTCCGTACTGGAGGCACTTCTTCCAGACCTTTGAGGATCAGACTTGCGGTTGTGCTCCTGTCTCCAAAACGGTTGTCCAGGAGCCTGAAAACGTTGTCCGCTGTTCTGCAGCGATCCAGCCCAAGTTTCTTTCTCAGTGGCTCTTCTACGCTGTCAAGAAGGTGATATAGTTTGCATACAGGCAATCCTGATGGTTCGGCTAAAGCCTGGAGGTCCTCCCAGTTATCCCGCCAGCGCCAATAGGTCCTTCTGTCGTCACAGAATTTGGGCAGATTGATGGCGGCTAGCTTTATCTTTGGTCGGGCCCCTGGTGGGTTCTGTGGTGAGCGAGACCTTCCCGCGTTGTGCCCTCATCACCTGGTGGCGTGGCGTGGTCACCTCGTAACTGAGGCGTGATAGCGAGGTCAGCGCTCTGCTAAAAATAGGGTTCGCTGCCGGGTTGTCTTACCCGTGGGAGCGAACTCCTGTCGGTATACTCATGAGGTCCACTCCTTGTGGTCTTTGCTCCAAGCTGGAGATGGGTTGCTTTAGGGGCCCCCTCGTGGCTCCCGAAAGGTAAGGGAGAGTATTTGGAAGTGCCCTCTGTTTGACTACTGTCAAGCTGAGGAGATGACGAGTGGATGTGAAGGACTTCACTTTTGCCATTGGTGGACGGGGAAGGTTTAGCTTCCGCGGCACGTTGCAGAACATCGTTTGAAATATCAAGTGGGCTGGTTACTTCACTGCCCCTTTCAATGTTGTGTGTCCTTATATCCTCTTCACCCTCATAAGCACTTCCAGTGTCACCCTTTCCACCAGGCTCTAGGAGGGTCGACCACTTGTCCATCAGTGCTGCTCTTTCCTCGTCCAAGTGCCTGTACCGCTTCTCTAATTCAGATATGTTGGGAGTTGGAAGAAGGTATCTCCACTCTCTCACCATTTGTTCGAAGGCGTTGAGTCTTCTCTCCAATTTGTTTCCCTCCAATGCTCTCTTGTCTTGGGGTGCCCATTGGGTGCTGAGTCTCTTTGCCTCTTCCAAGGCCTCCTTGAACTCCACTTCAAGGGGGCCTAATTTTGGTTGAACGAAGCGGGACCATACCTCCGAGAAGATCTTCTTCTCCAGTGCCATTTTCCTCTGCTTGCTTCCGTCTTTCTTTGCTGTGGCGTCGGCTATCACGGTAGCATGCGCAGTTCCGTCTGCCTCCTCCAATGCTCCAACATAGTCCCCTGTCGTGTCAACGAGCTTCGCAAACTCTATCTGAAGAGCTTTCCTGTCGTTGACGAGCTCCGCTAGCGATGCGGTGTCAACATTGTCAGCTACCTGGTTGGCTCTCCTTGTGAAAGCTGTTTGCGCCGCAGTACGCCCCTTCTTTAGCTCTTCCAGATCTACACCCTCCACCTTGTCCCAGTCAGCCGTTGCCCCAACTGGAGCTCTTTTTGCGGCTGAGTCACTGGTCGCAGGCAGTAGTAAACAATGGGGTTAACAGTCAGAAGCACAGTTTGTACAGTTGGCACGTAGCAGTGTGATTACAATGACACTGCTCCAAGCAGGAGATAATGACGGGACCGTATAGTGGGTCAATGTAGTTTCGCTTCACTCACTTGAACCTGGTAATGGCCCCGATGTGAGTGAACAAATAGGATAGAGTTGGTGAGCACCGCTACAGCTTCTTCACTCACTTGAAACCTGGTAATGGCCACAATGAGAGTGAACAAGTAGGATAGAGTAAATGAGCACCGTTACAGCTTTTGGTTAATCCATTCATAGTACAGTTCACGGCGTTTGGAGCAACAATATAATTGCACAGTTCAATACAGCCAAGGCATAGGCGTGTCAATGATAATGTTCACAGCGTTTGGAGCAACAACGTAGTTGCTTGGTTCAACACAGCCAAGGCATAGGGGTGTTAATGATAATGTTCACAGGAGCGTTTGGAGCAACAACGTAGTTGCTTGGTTCAACACAGCCAAGGCATAGGGGTGTTAATGATAATGTTCACAGCGTTTGGAGCAACAACGTAATTGCACAGTTCAACACAGCCAATGCATAGGCGTGTCAATGATAATGTTCAGTGTTTGGAGCAACAACGTAGTTGCTTAGTTCAACACAGCCAAGGCATAGGCGTGTCAATGATAATGTTCACAGCGTTTGGAGCAACAACGTAGTTGCTTGGTTCGACACAGCCAAGGCAGAGGTGTCAATGATAATGTTCACAGCGTTTGGAGCAACAACGTAATTGCACAGTTCAACACCGCCAAGGCATAGGTGTCAATGATAATTGTAACTGAGGGGTACAATTCCCTGACTGTATTGAATAAGTATGGTATCATTAAACCACTACTGCGTTATGTACATTACTACTGGCCATACAGTACACAGGTATATGTGATGAACACCCCCACAATAACACGGCTTAACAAGAAAGTACTGTTTATAATAATATTTATTAGAAGAGCACCAAGATTATCTTACATTTATTCAGATTGAGAGTTGCGCTTGTAAGGCGAAGAATGTGCATGAATAGGTCAAGAGCGTAAGTCCATGAGCATATTATGATGGGGATAATTAATACCACCTGTAGCATAAGAATTATATATGGCACACTCGTAGGTCAGCTGGAGATACTAAGGGGTTCCCTCCGGTTGTAAGCCAGCAGGGGGGAGGAATGTTCGGATGCAAAAGTCTGGATCAACGAGGAATCAATAAGCTCCAGCTACGGGAGGCGGTACATCTACTCCCCTCGATCGGCAGACGAAAGCAGCAGCTATAATCCAAGTATGCGTGCAGCATGGATGAAAGCCAGCCAGCCTCTTCCTAGAGACGGGCTCGAGTGATGCTCCTCACGGGTAAATCCCACACAGCAGCGGGGTAGACGGTTCTCTGCTCCAGCAACCACGGTACCAAAATCAATATAATCCAGCTGGAAAAGGCTCTGCATTCACCGGTGTAGATTCTCCTGTGCACGGTACTTCACATTAACTAGGTCGAACTTGACGTTATTTCACTAAGCTCTGACACTTTTACTATCCTATTCGCACGCGGTTATAAGTGCTCTATTTAGACGCAAAGTTGCTCACTTCACTTGGTCGTTGACTCGTGGTGAAGGCTTTAACGTTTGAGGGTAACTCGTTTGAGGGTAACTAACTTTTAGACTAAGTGCTTCTGTATCCACCTGCGACGTATTTATACGTAAGATGAATAATCTAGTGCCAACCTCATTTCTGTCTCGTATTCCTGCGCAAACCTGGGCATGTTGAGACAAGCCTTGGCGGTGACTTTGAACTAGACATTGGGGGGTATGGCCGTTGGCGCCTAGGGGATCGCTGTCCAATAGGAGAACGAATATTATGGTCTGGCCTGTACCTAGGTAAAGGGATATTCCGTGTATATGTACAAAGAATATACAAGGGATATCAGACGATATACAAATATTATACAATATATCTCAAGTAATAAATATATATATTCGGTTTAATCTGACCCTTTGTAACAGCCGCCTCCTAATTAGTCCGCACCTAATTAGATAAGCAGAGACAGATTAACCGCCTTGTCCACTACTCAATGTCCGTTGTGAGGAGTAGGGCAATTCACAAAGTCAGTGGGTCATGGTCGTCATTAAGAGAGTCGGGGAGCCTTGGCAACTCTATCAGCCTCGCCACGGGTCGGGTGTATGTCCGTCCCTGGACGAGCACTTCTGCCGCTCTGACCTTTCCGTCGGCACCAGTGATCACTTTGCTTACGCGGCCGGCCGGCCACGCAGCTCGGGGTAGTGACTGGTCTATGATCACGACGACTGTGTCCACTTTTAAGTTGTCCCCGTCCTTGACCCGCTTCTGACGGGCTGGAAGGGATGGTAGGGGGGTTAGGAGGAAGCGGGCCTGAGACTGCTTTGATCTGTGCTTGGCTGTGCCTCCACCTCCTCCGTCTGTTTCTCTTGTTCGGTCGGTACCCCGTCTGAGGAGGGGCCGGTTCCGGCCGCCCCATCAAGGAGTCGCTACGTCTGGAGCGCAGCTGAGGGGGGTGGTGTTCCGAACTCCCTCTTGTGCCCACGGTTCTCTCACAGGCCTCTCGCTTAATGTCAATAGCCTCTCAACGGGCTGTACGAGAGAGTGGCCGGTGTCGCTCGCCTTTGTGTGCAGGCAGCGTGTAGGCGTGGGTGGACTGTCAAGTCCGTAGAGGGGGCCCTGGAGCGTCCACCCCAGTCGGGTCTGAACCGCGACTGGGCATCCTTTGGGTCCGATGTGGGCCGCCTCAATTGGGAGAATGAGGTCCGCGTGGTCGGAGCCGATGAGCAGGGTCGGTGTGGCGCCGTCGATAAGCGGTATAGGTAGTTGACGTAGGTGCACATACTTCGCCATCAGCTGTGGGATGGGGTAGGTGTACTGCGACAGGCCTATGTCGTGGCTAGTGAAGACGTTGGTAATACTATACTGCTTCTCTGGCTGGTCCACCGCTGCTATCTTGAAGGAGACATTTTTACCCTTTATGGTCTTCTGGTCTCTTCTGATGGTACGTATGGTCATTGTTCCTTTGGCACCCCGCAGACCCAGCTGGGCTGCGGCGGAAGCGAGGAGGAGAGTCTTTTCAGACCCATCGTCTAGGACGGCGTAAGTGTCCAGGACCTTGTCCTCGTAGCTCAGGAGCACTCTGACCACTTTGATGAGCACTCGGGGGGTCCCGCTATGCTGGTCTATATGGAGCACTCCTGTTGGTCGGTTGCCTTGGATCTTCTGGAGTGGTGCCGACTCGCGGTCGTCCGAGTGGCACCGTGACTCCCAGTGTCTGCTGTAGCAGTCGGGACACCAGGGGGCGGTCTGGTGGGTCTTCGGTACTGGTGCCACCGCCTCGGCCTGGTACATTACCGCGACGGGCCCACTTTGTTGTCCTGGCGGACGCCTGTTGATGTCATGCAGGACCTCCAAGTGGGCGCCGCCGCACCTGCTGCACTTCTTCTTCAAACGACACTCAGCTGCCATATGGCTGCGCGCGCAGCGGAAGCAGCGGCGGTGGTCTTTGATCCACTGACTCACCTCGTCCGTGGTCAGCTTCCCGAAAGTGTCGCATTGATACAGCCGATGTTCCCCTTCACAGTACTGGCATTCAATCTTCCACTCCTCTTTCGTCGAGGGGGTGTTGTGGTTCTTGTGCTGCGGTACTGATTCGGCTTGGTGCATAACGGTCACCGACCGGCGGTTATCATTTGATCCCCGAGGTCCATCTCTTGGGCCTGGTCCACTCCATACGAACGTGTCCAGTCGTAGGCTGCTGACCTCCCTGGCGAGGAACTCCGATAGGTCTAGGAGGGATGCCTCTGGGCCGTTGGGGTCGCGGTGGTCTCTCTGCCGCCTGAAGCGCTCTTGTCGGGCGGGAGGGAGCTTCTCTAATATCCTTTCTACATTAGAGTTAGCATACAGTTCATATATCCCTTTCTCCTTTTGGGACCCCAGCATCCCTACCAGGGACTGTACCTTGATAGAGAGGTCGTCCAATGCTCTATTGTCTCTGGCTGGGGGGAGGCGGTCGATATCTCTTATTTCCTGTATCACGTAGTCCCATATGCGTCCATAGCGCTGGTCGAGGGCTACTAGAGCCGCAGTGTATGGGGTACTTGAGTTGGAATATGCCAGCGCTATATTGTGCGCTCTGGGCACCTTCAGGTGCTTGAGGAGGATAGCATATTTGTACGTCTCATCGGGGACGTCGGACATCATAGTCTCTAAGCACATCCGTAGCTCCGTGTACTGTGCTCTGTCCTCGCGTGTAAAATCCGGGAACGTCGGTGTGCCAAGGTACGATGCCATGGATGGCTGGCACATCGGTGAGCGTTGGGGGAGAGGCCTCCTGGGCGAGTCTCCCCGTACGTGTCGTCGTGGGCTGGTACTTGGTGGGTACCGAAGCCCGGGTACCCAGGTGCTGTTCCTCGGGGCTGGCGGTGCGTCAAACTCACCCGTGAGTTGAGTCGGGGGTTTGTAGCGCAGTGACTCGGGGCTGACGTCTGGGCTGTACTGGGCCTCCTGGTCCAGAGTACGTTGCTGCTGGTCGGCTTGACATTCCTCCTCTTCCTCTTCCTTTTCCTCTGCTAGGTCCTGGAGTCTTCTGTTCAGTCTCTCTGCGACGTAGGCCGGTTCTTCCCGGTTGCTGGGTCTCGTATGGACCGGCCGGGGAGGGGGTTCGGAGACGTGGACAGGATCCTCCTGTTGGCGGGGTCGCTTGGTCGGGTAGGGGAATGTGTCCTAGACCCTTGTCGTGATGATCTCCGGGAGCTCCGTGCGGAGAGAGGGTGTCGCCATGGCAATCAATTTTTCCATCATCTGCGCCTGCAGCCGGTCGCGCTCTGCCTCGCGCTGGGCATGGGCGGCGTCGCGCACTGCTTCGCGCTGGGCATTGGCGGCGTCGCGCTGTGCATTGGCGCTGGCATGGGCGGCGTCGCGCTGTGCATTGGCGGCGGCGCACTGTGCATCGGCGCGGCTTCTTTCAATGTTCTCTTCCGTCTGAAGGCGTCTGGTCTCCAGTCTTATGCGGTCGTCTTCACTCCTTTGTTGCGCCTGGAAGCGCTCTCGCTCGGTTGCAGCGTGTTCGCGCTCGCTGAGGGCTTGCGCTTGGAGTTGCGCGTGAAGGCGCTCTCGTTGGTCTGCAGCTTGTTCGCGCTCGCTCGTCTGTTGCGCTTGAAGTCGATCGCGTTCGGTGGAGGCCGCCAGGGTGGCGATGAATGCCTGCGCCAGCATCTTGTCCGCTTCGCTGGGGAAAGACACTGACGGAGGTGATCGGCTTCTGGCAGTGCTCGTTGGAGATCTGTTCTCTGGGCGTGCCTCGAGGTCCGTCTCCTGGGCGCGCTTCTCTTCTGGTAGTGGGTCGGGTTCTGTCCCTGGAGCGCTTTCTTTATCCTGGAGCTCTCCCGGGACCGTCCCGTGGCCGTTGTCTGGGGGTATAGTCATGTCATGTCCCTCCTGGTCCCCCCCGTGGGCTTGGTCAGTTTCGTTAGAACCCACTGGGGTCTCTACTGGCAGGGTCGCCTGGTCGGTAGGTTTTGACATGCTTTGACTATCCGCTTTATTTATTTTATCCGCAGTTAACGTCTGTATAAAGCTAGGTAGTAGACTGGCAGCGTAGTCCTCTAGGTAAGGAGGTGGCTGCCGTCTGCGCTGCGGGCGATCTAGCTTAGGAGAACCGTTTGTGGAGTGTTCACCGCTGGCCATGTCAATATTAATATTATATTAATATTACGCTAATTACCATCCGGCTCGAAGGACCAATTGTAACTGAGGGGTACAATTCCCTGACTGTATTGAATAAGTATGGTATCATTAAACCACTACTGCGTTATGTACATTACTACTGGCCATACAGTACACAGGTATATGTGATGAACACCCCCACAATAACACGGCTTAACAAGAAAGTACTGTTTATAATAATATTTATTAGAAGAGCACCAAGATTATCTTACATTTATTCAGATTGAGAGTTGCGCTTGTAAGGCGAAGAATGTGCATGAATAGGTCAAGTGCGTAAGTCCATGAGCATATTACGATGGGGATAATTAATACCACCTGTAGCATAAGAATTATATATGGCACACTCGTAGGTCAGCTGGAGATACTAAGGGGTTCCCTCCGGTTGTAAGCCAGCAGGGGGGAGGAATGTTCGGATGCAAAAGTCTGGATCAACGAGGAATCAATAAGCTCCAGCTACGGGAGGCGGTACATCTACTCCCCTCGATCGGCAGACGAAAGCAGCAGCTATAATCCAAGTATGCGTGCAGCATGGATGAAAGCCAGCCAGCCTCTTCCTAGAGACGGGCTCGAGTGATGCTCCTCACGGGTAAATCCCACACAGCAGCGGGGTAGACGGTTCTCTGCTCCAGCAACCACGGTACCAAAATCAATATAATCCAGCTGGAAAAGGCTCTGCATTCACCGGTGTAGATTCTCCTGTGCACGGTACTTCACATTAACTAGGTCGAACTTGACGTTATTTCACTAAGCTCTGACACTTTTACTATCCTATTCGCACGCGGTTATAAGTGCTCTATTTAGACGCAAAGTTGCTCACTTCACTTGGTCGTTGACTCGTGGTGAAGGCTTTAACGTTTGAGGGTAACTCGTTTGAGGGTAACTAACTTTTAGACTAAGTGCTTCTGTATCCACCTGCGACGTATTTATACGTAAGATGAATAATCTAGTGCCAACCTCATTTCTGTCTCGTATTCCTGCGCAAACCTGGGCATGTTGAGACAAGCCTTGGCGGTGACTTTGAACTAGACATTGGGGGGTATGGCCGTTGGCGCCTAGGGGATCGCTGTCCAATAGGAGAACGAATATTATGGTCTGGCCTGTACCTAGGTAAAGGGATATTCCGTGTATATGTACAAAGAATATACAATGGATATCAGACGATATACAAATATTATACAATATATCTCAAGTAATAAATATATATATTCGGTTTAATCTGACCCTTTGTAACAATAATGTTCACAGCGTTTGGAGCAACAACGTAGTTGCTTAGTTCAACACAGCCAAGGCATAGGTGTCAATGATAATGTTCAGTGTTTGGAGCAACAACGTAGTTGCTTAGTTCAACACAGCCAAGGCATAGGTGTCAATGATAATGTTCACAGCGTTTGGAGCAACAACGTAGTTGCTCAGTTCAACACAGCCAATGCATAGGTGTCAATGATAATGTTCTTTAGCTAGCATTGGTGGCCAGCAGTGTTAGCATTCTTTGGCTAACAGCATTAGCATTGGTGGCTAGCGGTATTAGCATTGGTTGGCTAATGGCTAGCGTTTAGCATTGGCAGCTAGCAGTGTTAGCAGTCTTTGGCTAACAGCGTTAGCATTGGTGGCTAGCAGTATTAGCATTGGTTGGCTAATGGCTAGCGTTTAGCATTGGCAGCTAGCAGTGTTAGCAGTCTTTGGCTAACAGCATTAGCATTGGTGGCTAGCAGTATTAGCATTGGTTGGCTAATGGCTAGCGTTTAGCATTAACATTGGATGGAATTCGGCGACCCCACCATTTCAAGCAACCAGCATGTGGGCGGAATACGGCGATTCCAACCCAATAAGCAGTCAACATCAATGTTTCACTTCCCTTGAGCTGACCGCTTCCTCTCCAATGTGCCCCGTCGTGTGTATCCACTCCGTCCTGGTTCCACCTTGACGTATCCCACGCGGCACCTCCTTCTGCGTTCCGTCCGTCCCGTCTCGTAGCGGGCACGTGCGGTAAATAATTGTCTTTGGGCTTGGAGCCTCCTCTATGGCTCTCACCTTGTCTTCCAAAGGGCTGAGCCCCTGTGCTGTGATCCTATGTCCCAGGTAGGTCACGCTCGGTGCCAGGAACACACACTTGGCACGCTTCAAACGCAGTCATGCGTCTGAGAGTCGTTTCAACACCTGCGCTAGGTTAGCAAGATGCTCCGCCTCCGTGGCCCCCATGATGAGGATATCATCCAGATATACCGCTACGTGCGGGATACCCTGTAACAGCGTGTCCATTGTTCTTTGAAAAATGTCGGGACTGGATGCCACTCCAAACACAAGGCGATTGTATTTGAATAAGCCCTTGTGAGTGTTGATGGTGACATACTCTTTTGACTCTTCGTCAAGTTGCAGTTGCTGGTAAGCATGGCTCATGTCTAGCTTTGTGAAAAGCTTCCCCCCTGACAAGGTTGCAAACAGGTCATCCACTCTTGGTAGTGGATACTCCTCCAGTTTAGAGACCTGATTTACCGTCACCTTGTAGTCTCCACATATGCGTGCTGTATTATCCTCTTTCAGGATTGGAACAATGGGAGCCGCCCACCTTGAAAATTGGACGGGTTCAATGATGCCTTGCTTCTGCAACCGTTCCAGCTCCTCCTCCACCTTGACCTTCATGGCATACGGCACCGATCTAGGCTTGAAAAACCTTGGGGCGGCCTCAGGGTCAACATGGAGTTTCACAGTTACCCCTTCAGTGTGCCCAGCTCGTCCCTCAAAACATCACTGTACCGATGCAGGATGTCCTCTGTCGTGTCTGTCGTGTGCACATATTTAACATTATGCCAGTTTAGCTTAATTTTCCTTAGCCAATCACGGCCCAAAAGACTTGCCCCCCCCCCCCCCTTAGCTATAACCAGCCTGGCCTTTGCCTTCTGATTCCCCGCTAAAATGTCCACATATAGCACCCCTATACGAGGTATGGGCTGACCTGTGTATGTCCTGAGCCTGAGCTTTGATGGGCTAATGGGTGGTAGGTTAGACCCCCATGTCTTCCTGTAAGTCTCCTCACTGATGACCGATGCAGTAGCCCCTGAGTCAATCTCAAACTTTACATCCTGTCCCCCGACAGTGATGGTGGCATAATAGGGTTCAGGTGGTTCCTCATCTGTTCCCACCCCGAACATGTTGTATCCACACTCTGCTTCCTCATGTGTTTCTTCCAGGTGGTGTGTGGAGGCTTGAGCCTGTCGCTGCTTCCCCTGCCAAGGCCTGCCCCTGCCCATTTTATTGTCTTTTGAACTCCTACACTTCTTTGCTAGGTGTCCCTTTTTATTACAATTATGGCAGACAGCCTCTTTGAATCTACAGTCATTTGCATAATGCGACGACCCCCCACACCTAAAACATTCCACCCCTTTTTTAAACGCTTCATTTTTACCAGTCTCTTTATAGGCATGATCCTTTCTGACCTGGTGCACTGTCGCTGTTTGTGACAACCCATTCCCCCTCTGTATGTCCCTAGCATTATTTGCAGCCATCTCCATATCTTGGGAAATCTCCAGGGCTTTTTTAAAAGTCAGTGGTGGGGCTTCCCCCAGCAGCCGGCGCTGTATGGGGTCATTATTAATGCCGCAAACTAATCTGTCACGGAGCATATCATCCAACACTGCCCCGAATTCACAATGTTCCGACAGTTGGCGTAGCTCAGCTACAAAGTTGGCTACAGACTGACCTTGCTTCCTGAACAGACTGTGGAATTTGAAACGTTGCACTATCACAGAGGGTCTTGGGTTGTGGTGGTTCCCCACAAGCTTGACTAAGTCTTCATATGGAATTTCCCCCGGTTTCAGTGGTGTAGCTAAATTCCTTATTAGCTTATAAGTCTTAGCCCCACACACACTCAGGAGAATAGAGCGCATTTTCGCCACATCAGTAATTCCATTTGCATTGAAAAAATGTCCCAACCTTTCCTCGTACTCTGTCCAGTCCTCATTCGCTTCCACGAACTCACTGATAGTCCCAAACGTCGCCATCTGAGCGCGAGGCTCCTCTTCCACACTCGGCTCGTCCTCTTCTTCCGATGCTCTCCCGTCCCCGAGCGATGCCCCCTCAGTACCACTGCCGGCGTCGCTCATACGTTAGACGTCCAGCTATAGCTTTAGCCTCACGCCAACAACAAACAAAAGCAACCGGGATGACACGTCGCCGATCCAGTTTATCCTCGTCGCCAAAAATATGTGGTAACCTCTAATAATAAGTAAGCCACACGACACGCTTGTGATCCCTTTGGTTGAGTAGTTTAGTGGGTAACGGGAGCAATGGAAGGTTGTACAATACAGGTGCGTCTTACACTCCGCGCACGTTAGTCATACAGGTAAGAACGCAGGCACCGGATACGGAGAATACCTCACGTATTATATCTGTAGTCACAAAATAATATGCCTTGAGCGATAGCTCCCTCTAGTGGGGAAATATAGATACTGCATCAATATTAACCCTAGATATATATAAAGCTGACATTATAACAGGTGGCATGACCTCCCACTATCGGTCATGGGACGGGCGAGTCTAATAAAAATGAACATTCTACCCTGCCTTCTATACCCCTTACAAATGCTTCCGATATGGGTATCCAAAAAAGAGAGTCAATGTATTGTTTACAATGGCTCCTTGCTTCCCTCTAGTTGTCAGAAAATAATTATTGCAGCTTTAATATGATTTTGTAATACACATTTCAAGAGGTTATTGCATGTAAAAAAAATGCCAATGGTTTCATTTATTTTTTAAAGGAAAATGTCTTCCATTTGAAATATTATTTTAAAGGTGCACTACGCAGTTTCTGAGAAAGGGTTTTTGATAATGTTCACAGCGTTTGGAGCAACAACGTAGTTGCTCAGTTCAACACAGCCAATGCATAGGTGTCAATGCTAACAGCGTTAGCATTGGTGGCTAGCAGTATTAGCATTGGTTGGCTAATGGCTAGCGTTTAGCATTGGCAGCTAGCAGTGTTAGCAGTCTTTGGCTAACAGCGTTAGCATTGGTGGCTAGCAGTATTAGCATTGGTTGGCTAATGGCTAGCGTTTAGCATTAACATTGGATGGAATTTGGCGACCCCACCATTTCAAGCAACCAGCATGTGGGCGGAATACGGCGATTCCAACCCAATAAGCAGTCAACATCAATGTTTCACTTCCCTTGAGCTGACCGCTTCCTCTCCAATGTGCCCCGTCGTGTGTATCCACTCCGTCCTGGTTCCACCTTGACGTATCCCACGCGGCACCTCCTTCTGCGTTCCGTCCGTCCCGTCTCGTAGCGGGCACGTGCGGTAAATAATTGTCTTTGGGCTTGGAGCCTCCTCTATGGCTCTCACCTTGTCTTCCAAAGGGCTGAGCCCCTGTGCTGTGATCCTATGTCCCAGGTAGGTCACGCTCGGTGCCAGGAACACACACTTGGCACGCTTCAAACGCAGTCATGCGTCTGAGAGTCGTTTCAACACCTGCGCTAGGTTAGCAAGATGCTCCGCCTCCGTGGCCCCCATGATGAGGATATCATCCAGATATACCGCTACGTGCGGGATACCCTGTAACAGCGTGTCCATTGTTCTTTGAAAAATGTCGGGACTGGATGCCACTCCAAACACAAGGCGATTGTATTTGAATAAGCCCTTGTGAGTGTTGATGGTGACATACTCTTTTGACTCTTCGTCAAGTTGCAGTTGCTGGTAAGCATGGCTCATGTCTAGCTTTGTGAAAAGCTTCCCCCCTGACAAGGTTGCAAACAGGTCATCCACTCTTGGTAGTGGATACTCCTCCAGTTTAGAGACCTGATTTACCGTCACCTTGTAGTCTTCACATATGCGTGCTGTATTATCCTCTTTCAGGATTGGAACAATGGGAGCCGCCCACCTTGAAAATTGGACGGGTTCAATGATGCCTTGCTTCTGCAACCGTTCCAGCTCCTCCTCCACCTTGACCTTCATGGCATACGGCACCGATCTAGGCTTGAAAAACCTTGGGGCGGCCTCAGGGTCAACATGGAGTTTCACAGTTACCCCTTCAGTGTGCCCAGCTCGTCCCTCAAAACATCACTGTACCGATGCAGGATGTCCTCTGTCGTGTCTGTCGTGTGCACATATTTAACATTATGCCAGTTTAGCTTAATTTTCCTTAGCCAATCACGGCCCAAAAGACTTGCCCCCCCCCCCTTAGCTATAACCAGCCTGGCCTTTGCCTTCTGATTCCCCGCTAAAATGTCCACATATAGCACCCCTATACGAGGTATGGGCTGACCTGTGTATGTCCTGAGCCTGAGCTTTGATGGGCTAATGGGTGGTAGGTTAGACCCCCATGTCTTCCTGTAAGTCTCCTCACTGATGACCGATGCAGTAGCCCCTGAGTCAATCTCAAACTTTACATCCTGTCCCCCGACAGTGATGGTGGCATAATAGGGTTCAGGTGGTTCCTCATCTGTTCCCACCCCGAACATGTTGTATCCACACTCTGCTTCCTCATGTGTTTCTTCCAGGTGGTGTGTGGAGGCTTGAGCCTGTCGCTGCTTCCCCTGCCAAGGCCTGCCCCTGCCCATTTTATTGTCTTTTGAACTCCTACACTTCTTTGCTAGGTGTCCCTTTTTATTACAATTATGGCAGACAGCCTCTTTGAATCTACAGTCATTTGCATAATGCGACGACCCCCCACACCTAAAACATTCCACCCCTTTTTTAAACGCTTCATTTTTACCAGTCTCTTTATAGGCATGATCCTTTCTGACCTGGTGCACTGTCGCTGTTTGTGACAACCCATTCCCCCTCTGTATGTCCCTAGCATTATTTGCAGCCATCTCCATATCTTGGGAAATCTCCAGGGCTTTTTTAAAAGTCAGTGGTGGGGCTTCCCCCAGCAGCCGGCGCTGTATGGGGTCATTATTAATGCCGCAAACTAATCTGTCACGGAGCATATCATCCAACACTGCCCCGAATTCACAATGTTCCGACAGTTGGCGTAGCTCAGCTACAAAGTTGGCTACAGACTGACCTTGCTTCCTGAACAGACTGTGGAATTTGAAATGTTGCACTATCACAGAGGGTCTTGGGTTGTGGTGGTTCCCCACAAGCTTGACTAAGTCTTCATATGGAATTTCCCCCGGTTTCAGTGGTGTAGCTAAATTCCTTATTAGCTTATAAGTCTTAGCCCCACACACACTCAGGAGAATAGAGCGCATTTTCGCCACATCAGTAATTCCATTTGCATTGAAAAAATGTCCCAACCTTTCCTCGTACTCTGTCCAGTCCTCATTCGCTTCCACGAACTCACTGATAGTCCCAAACGTCGCCATCTGAGCGCGAGGCTCCTCTTCCACACTCGGCTCGTCCTCTTCTTCCGATGCTCTCCCGTCCCCGAGCGATGCCCCCTCAGTACCACTGCCGGCGTCGCTCATACGTTAGACGTCCAGCTATAGCTTTAGCCTCACGCCAACAACAAACAAAAGCAACCGGGATGACACGTCGCCGATCCAGTTTATCCTCGTCGCCAAAAATATGTGGTAACCTCTAATAATAAGTAAGCCACACGACACGCTTGTGATCCCTTTGGTTGAGTAGTTTAGTGGGTAACGGGAGCAATGGAAGGTTGTACAATACAGGTGCGTCTTACACTCCGCGCACGTTAGTCATACAGGTAAGAACGCAGGCACCGGATACGGAGAATACCTCACGTATTATATCTGTAGTCACAAAATAATATGCCTTGAGCGATAGCTCCCTCTAGTGGGGAAATATAGATACTGCATCAATATTAACCCTAGATATATATAAAGCTGACATTATAACAGGTGGCATGACCTCCCACTATCGGTCATGGGACGGGCGAGTCTAATAAAAATGAACATTCTACCCTGCCTTCTATACCCCTTACAAATGCTTCCGATATGGGTATCCAAAAAAGAGAGTCAATGTATTGTTTACAATGGCTCCTTGCTTCCCTCTAGTTGTCAGAAAATAATTATTGCAGCTTTAATATGATTTTGTAATACACATTTCAAGAGGTTATTGCATGTAAAAAAAATGCCAATGGTTTCATTTATTTTTTAAAGGAAAATGTCTTCCATTTGAAATATTATTTTAAAGGTGCACTACGCAGTTTCTGAGAAAGGGTTTTTGATAATGTTCACAGCGTTTGGAGCAACAACGTAGTTGCTCAGTTCAACACAGCCAATGCATAGGTGTCAATGCTAACAGCGTTAGCATTGGTGGCTAGCAGTATTAGCATTGGTTGGCTAATGGCTAGCGTTTAGCATTGGCAGCTAGCAGTGTTAGCAGTCTTTGGCTAACAGCGTTAGCATTGGTGGCTAGCAGTATTAGCATTGGTTGGCTAATGGCTAGCGTTTAGCATTAACATTGGATGGAATTTGGCGACCCCACCATTTCAAGCAACCAGCATGTGGGCGGAATACGGCGATTCCAACCCAATAAGCAGTCAACATCAATGTTTCACTTCCCTTGAGCTGACCGCTTCCTCTCCAATGTGCCCCGTCGTGTGTATCCACTCCGTCCTGGTTCCACCTTGACGTATCCCACGCGGCACCTCCTTCTGCGTTCCGTCCGTCCCGTCTCGTAGCGGGCACGTGCGGTAAATAATTGTCTTTGGGCTTGGAGCCTCCTCTATGGCTCTCACCTTGTCTTCCAAAGGGCTGAGCCCCTGTGCTGTGATCCTATGTCCCAGGTAGGTCACGCTCGGTGCCAGGAACACACACTTGGCACGCTTCAAACGCAGTCATGCGTCTGAGAGTCGTTTCAACACCTGCGCTAGGTTAGCAAGATGCTCCGCCTCCGTGGCCCCCATGATGAGGATATCATCCAGATATACCGCTACGTGCGGGATACCCTGTAACAGCGTGTCCATTGTTCTTTGAAAAATGTCGGGACTGGATGCCACTCCAAACACAAGGCGATTGTATTTGAATAAGCCCTTGTGAGTGTTGATGGTGACATACTCTTTTGACTCTTCGTCAAGTTGCAGTTGCTGGTAAGCATGGCTCATGTCTAGCTTTGTGAAAAGCTTCCCCCCTGACAAGGTTGCAAACAGGTCATCCACTCTTGGTAGTGGATACTCCTCCAGTTTAGAGACCTGATTTACCGTCACCTTGTAGTCTCCACATATGCGTGCTGTATTATCCTCTTTCAGGATTGGAACAATGGGAGCCGCCCACCTTGAAAATTGGACGGGTTCAATGATGCCTTGCTTCTGCAACCGTTCCAGCTCCTCCTCCACCTTGACCTTCATGGCATACGGCACCGATCTAGGCTTGAAAAACCTTGGGGCGGCCTCAGGGTCAACATGGAGTTTCACAGTTACCCCTTCAGTGTGCCCAGCTCGTCCCTCAAAACATCACTGTACCGATGCAGGATGTCCTCTGTCGTGTCTGTCGTGTGCACATATTTAACATTATGCCAGTTTAGCTTAATTTTCCTTAGCCAATCACGGCCCAAAAGACTTGCCCCCCCCCCCTTAGCTATAACCAGCCTGGCCTTTGCCTTCTGATTCCCCGCTAAAATGTCCACATATAGCACCCCTATACGAGGTATGGGCTGACCTGTGTATGTCCTGAGCCTGAGCTTTGATGGGCTAATGGGTGGTAGGTTAGACCCCCATGTCTTCCTGTAAGTCTCCTCACTGATGACCGATGCAGTAGCCCCTGAGTCAATCTCAAACTTTACATCCTGTCCCCCGACAGTGATGGTGGCATAATAGGGTTCAGGTGGTTCCTCATCTGTTCCCACCCCGAACATGTTGTATCCACACTCTGCTTCCTCATGTGTTTCTTCCAGGTGGTGTGTGGAGGCTTGAGCCTGTCGCTGCTTCCCCTGCCAAGGCCTGCCCCTGCCCATTTTATTGTCTTTTGAACTCCTACACTTCTTTGCTAGGTGTCCCTTTTTATTACAATTATGGCAGACAGCCTCTTTGAATCTACAGTCATTTGCATAATGCGACGACCCCCCACACCTAAAACATTCCACCCCTTTTTTAAACGCTTCATTTTTACCAGTCTCTTTATAGGCATGATCCTTTCTGACCTGGTGCACTGTCGCTGTTTGTGACAACCCATTCCCCCTCTGTATGTCCCTAGCATTATTTGCAGCCATCTCCATATCTTGGGAAATCTCCAGGGCTTTTTTAAAAGTCAGTGGTGGGGCTTCCCCCAGCAGCCGGCGCTGTATGGGGTCATTATTAATGCCGCAAACTAATCTGTCACGGAGCATATCATCCAACACTGCCCCGAATTCACAATGTTCCGACAGTTGGCGTAGCTCAGCTACAAAGTTGGCTACAGACTGACCTTGCTTCCTGAACAGACTGTGGAATTTGAAATGTTGCACTATCACAGAGGGTCTTGGGTTGTGGTGGTTCCCCACAAGCTTGACTAAGTCTTCATATGGAATTTCCCCCGGTTTCAGTGGTGTAGCTAAATTCCTTATTAGCTTATAAGTCTTAGCCCCACACACACTCAGGAGAATAGAGCGCATTTTCGCCACATCAGTAATTCCATTTGCATTGAAAAAATGTCCCAACCTTTCCTCGTACTCTGTCCAGTCCTCATTCGCTACCACGAACTCACTGATAGTCCCAAACGTCGCCATCTGAGCGCGAGGCTCCTCTTCCACACTCGGCTCGTCCTCTTCTTCCGATGCTCTCCCGTCCCCGAGCGATGCCCCCTCAGTACCACTGCCGGCGTCGCTCATACGTTAGACGTCCAGCTATAGCTTTAGCCTCACGCCAACAACAAACAAAAGCAACCGGGATGACACGTCGCCGATCCAGTTTATCCTCGTCGCCAAAAATATGTGGTAACCTCTAATAATAAGTAAGCCACACGACACGCTTGTGATCCCTTTGGTTGAGTAGTTTAGTGGGTAACGGGAGCAATGGAAGGTTGTACAATACAGGTGCGTCTTACACTCCGCGCACGTTAGTCATACAGGTAAGAACGCAGGCACCGGATACGGAGAATACCTCACGTATTATATCTGTAGTCACAAAATAATATGCCTTGAGCGATAGCTCCCTCTAGTGGGGAAATATAGATACTGCATCAATATTAACCCTAGATATATATAAAGCTGACATTATAACAGGTGGCATGACCTCCCACTATCGGTCATGGGACGGGCGAGTCTAATAAAAATGAACATTCTACCCTGCCTTCTATACCCCTTACAAATGCTTCCGATATGGGTATCCAAAAAAGAGAGTCAATGTATTGTTTACAATGGCTCCTTGCTTCCCTCTAGTTGTCAGAAAATAATTATTGCAGCTTTAATATGATTTTGTAATACACATTTCAAGAGGTTATTGCATGTAAAAAAAATGCCAATGGTTTCATTTATTTTTTAAAGGAAAATGTCTTCCATTTGAAATATTATTTTAAAGGTGCACTACGCAGTTTCTGAGAAAGGGTTTTTTGTTTGCAGAGCCTGCAAAACACATTTACTGTTTTTCTTCTCTCTTGTGTTATTATAAACAAAAACAAAACTCCATACTGCATCTTTAAGCCAAATAACCGTAAAATCACTGATTTGAATATGTAAATTGTTTATACCCACAAGTTGTAAGCCTTGTAGACATAAAATACCAATGTAGGAAGGGAAACATTACGTTTCACATTTCCAAACCTTCTTAAGACCATGTGCTATCAGAGGCCAGTCTCATTATTCCATAATTTATTTTTGTTGTTGATCAAACCTGGACTATGCTTTACCTTTTTGATGACAGTATGCAAATAAAAAAATAAAATCTGCAAATCTCCCTCTTACATCATTACTGTCCTGTTAGAACAGTGTTATTTTGTATATCATCAATAGATTATTGATGTTTTATAAAGCATTTTTATTTGTTTTAGTTTTGTTGAGAGGATTGATGGGGACATGTTCAATCACATGTATTTCCTTCTAAAAACACAACAATACTGATGACATACCAGAGCCAATGGCCTGGGCATAATGTAATACGCATTTGTATAGCAGTGGGATACACTCCTCTTAATTTATTTGCAATTGAAAAGTCAATGGGATCAGACTGGAGCACCCTACAGATGGTTTAATGGCACTGAAACCAAACCAGGCTGAAATGGTGGTAGCATTGTTCTCACTGAATATATGTACAAATTAAACTCAAATATATGCAGGTGCAGATATTGCAGTGATGCATAGTGATTATACAAAGTATCCTAATAATTATCTTCCAAGATGATTGGTAGGGTGACCAAATCCATATGATCCAAATGCAGGACAGCGTGTCGATTTGTTTAAATTGCGGGACAGTAATGCATATGTATACAATAATCATGTTTACATAATGTATTCATTTTGATCAAAATATAAGCATTTAATGTATTAAAAACACAATAGTGTTGTGTATTAATTGCTTATTATACTCATAATCACTGTATAGAAGAATACCACAATCCAACATGCTGTTAAATTACCTACCGACTCCTAGAGGTTATATGGCTTACATTGTCTACACTGGTAGTGGCTTCCTTGATTCTAAACCTGTGCAGAACACTACAAACATTTCATTTTTCATTCAATGATAATCTGACAAAATTGTACAATTATTAAAATGATAATACTTTTAATACTTTTTTTTAATCATATATACATTAAATTTTTTTAAACTTCAATTAACAGGTTAAATGTAAATGGGTATATACAGGATGGATATAATAGCTTGAATATAGAAATGTGCCTCGGAAAGTTTCAGCACCATGGAGAGCACCATAGTGCCTAGTGCTTGAGGACTCCATATGTATTACTGGACCGTGCAGCTTCCAGTAGAGCCTTCTGACCAAGAGCATATTTATAAAAAGCTGAACATGTGAGAGAGAAATTCGTTTTGACTTTTATTTCTCTCTTCACAAGCTCCACACTGCATCTATTTCTCTGGTCCGTCCACGCGCCGGTCATGAGGGAGAACAACCTCTCTACGAATGCATTCGTGACCGGGCACAGGTCAGTGAAGCTGACGTTTCTCTTCTTTAGACACATGACAGAAAGAGCCTTCAGATAATTCTCATCAGAGAAATCGAACCACTTCTCGAGGTAGACAATGGCAGACCTGTAGAACGATGTGAAGTCTGCTCTTGTCTTTGTCGCTCTCGCATCTGGGAAGTGGCGGAGAAGGACGCGAAGGAATCCGTGAGACTTTGCATGGAGTTTCCCACGCAGGGTAGAGAGGATGGGGTAGACCTTGCATACAGTCACGTCATCCCCCAATAACCAATAACCAATAACAGCTTGCATATAGTACCTGGCGCGAGCTGTTTATTGCAGCGTAACTTGAGTGACCGGAAATAAACAGCTCGTGCCAGGTATATATAATGCGCTTGTGTGCTGATTAGACTATAGGCTATGTTACATAACGTTACGTATGTTGTACTTGCGGTGCGTGCATTAGTGCATGTTTTGGGGATTAATGAGAGGACAAAAACAATAATTAATAATAATAATAATAATAATTGTTTATTGAATTGCGGGACACTTATTGAAATGCGGGACAATGTTCTTCTCTTGTGGCATGCGGGACAGAGGGCTGAAATGCGACTCTGTCCCCCACAAATCGGGACGTTTGGCAACCCTAATGATTGGAGGAGGAAATATCACCTTGTGTTTGATGGAGGGAGAGTCTATTGTTCTTCTGATTGGCCAATCAGTTCCAAGAAGCTAACTGCTCAACTCTTGGCTCTATTGTATGAGAACAGGGCTGTTTTACTGAAGTACTCATGGTAAATGGACTGCAGTTAGCGCTTTTATCCAAAGTGCTAAGTGAAGTCTCTCATGGGGGTGTCCCTTCATTATTATCCTCTAGTGAAAATGTCAGCAATTGCAATATCAAAAGCGTTCATAAATCGATATACTCAACAGCACATTCATACTGGACATAAATCCACTTACTTCTGCCTATTGTATAAACCTATGCATTACAAAATAAAATCTGCAAACTTAATTACATCAATATTGTCAGAACAGTATTATGTTCATAGATTAAGTATTTAATGTTCTCTTGGCCATTTCACCTTGTTTAACAACCAGGAAATGGATAAGAGATGGTTGTACTATTTGATGAATACTTCTTCATACTTTGCTGTTCATACTCATTGCACATAACTGCCCAATTGCACAGCACTGCTAAATTATCCCATCCCACTGTATTGTTATTTCATTCTAATTCGTGTATATACTTGACCACATCTTGCCCAGTTGTACCAGTCACAGGCTTTTCTACCCATACCAATGTTATATAATTTCATAAGAGCAAATGATGATCCATTCCACTGTATGAAATGCTTTCCATATATCTACAAAAAGAGCAGCACAATGCTTCTTGTTATCTAATGCAGATTTAATGTCATTTGTAATTAATGTGACAGCTGAAATAGTGCTGTGATTTGTTCAAAATCCAAAATTCTGATCATCCAGTACCTTGTAAGAGAGAAGATTGAAATAATGGAAGCATAAACATATAATATATAATATAAGTAAATACTGCACACATACATAGTGATTGTACAAAGTGTAGCATAATAGTTGTCTTCCTGGATGATTATAGGAGGACCTATCACCTTGTGTTTGATGGATGGGGTGTCTATTCTGATTGGCCAATCGGTTCAAAGCAGCTAACTGCTCAACTATTGGCTCAGTTGTATAAGAACAGGCTGTTTTCCAGACTGAACTACTCATTCAACCAGAAACACTGGATAGTCTGCTGGTTGACTTGAACCCCTCTCTGTGGCAGAACACATTCTCTACTGGAACAAGACTTTATACTAAAACCATCTGGATCCAAACTTGCTTCTGATAACACATATCAGTCTTTTGACACCACAACATTAGTAAGTACAATTATTTATTTGATTGTTTCCATGGCATTGCAGAGTCTCTCTTATTTTCTGTCTAAATATGCTGTCTAATCATTTGAATCTGTTGTTTATTTCTCTTCAATATATATATATATATATATATATATATGTAAAGGTATATACAGTAAAAACCACAATGACAAATTGCAGATAACTGTCCATTGGGTTTTGCACAGTATTTTAGCTAATGATGACCAATTATTATTATTAGTATTATTCAATAACCATCCATGGAGCAGATTCACTTATAAACGTAGAATCTGTAATGCCACCAAACAGTGACCTCTAGGTAAAAGAGCCCTGCTTGATACTGCACTGCCCATACTGAACATGTTTCTCTGATGTGTGGTTTGTAATTGAGTGGGGATAAGGAAGGTGTTGCTATTGCTGGACACACCTCAGGCTCTGTCAAGAAACTCACACTAATAAGTTATTAAATATATAAACAATACGGAATTACAGATTCTACCAATCTGAAATCTTCATTGCAATGTTTCTCTCTATTTCAGATACAATTGTTCCCCAACAACAAATACAATAATGGCTGAGTCAAGGCCTCACTGCTGTGACCAATGTGGGAAGAGCTTCAGTCGCTCTGGAAACTTAAAGGAACACCAGCGTATTCATACAGGAGAGAAGCCCTACCACTGTGACCAATGTGGGGAAGGCTTCAGTCACTCTGGAACCTTAAAGAAACACCAGCGTATTCATACAGGAGAGAAGCCCTACCACTGTGACCAATGTGGGAAGAGCTTCAGTCGCTCTGGAAACTTAAAGGAACACCAGCGTACTCATACTGGAGAGAAGCCCTACTACTGTGGCCAATGTGGGGAAGGCTTCAGTCAGTCTGGAAACTTAAAGAGCCATCAGCGTATTCATACAGGAGAGAAGCCCTACCACTGTGACCAGTGTGGGAAGAGCTTCAGAAACGTTGGTAACTTAAAGAAACACCAGAACATTCATACAGGAGATAAGATCTATCCCTGTAACCAGTGTGGGAAGAGCTTCAGTCAGTCTGGCAGCTTAAAGAGACACCAGCGTATTCATACAGGAGAGAAGCCAATGTGACCAATGTGGGAAGATCTTCATTACATCTGGACACTTAAAGGGACACCAGAATATTAATTCGTAAGAGAAGCACTATATCTGTGACCAGTGTGGGAAGAGCTTTGTTCACTCTGGAAACTTAAAGAATCACCAGCCTATTCATACAGGTGTCAAACACTAAAAATAAGTAGAAATCTGCTTAAAACATTTACAAATTCAACAGCGCATTCATACTGGACACAAATCAAACATTCCTCTGTCTATTGTATGAACCTATGTATTTTTTATTTTTTTTTATTGCCATTTTCATGTTTAACAACCAGGAAATGCTTAAAAGACCGTTGTATATACTTTATTTGAAATCTAGTAATCCATGCATGAAATTACATTTTTTCACTGGTTTTGTTCTCTAGTTACAACAATATTGTACCACCAAGGTAGGATTATGTTTATACATGATACAATGATCACTTTAGTGAGACAAAGCAAGGCTTTTGTTTTGGGAGAAAGAGAGGCAATGCTTTGTTTACATTCAAGAGGTTATTGCATGTACTTATCCATCATTGATTGAAAAAAAGTTGCCAATGGTTTCATTTATTTTTTAAAGGAACATTTCTTCCATTTGAAATATTATTTTAAAGGGGCACTACGCAGTTTCTGAGAGGTTTTTTTGTTTGCAGAGCCTGCTAAATACATTTACTGTTTTGCTTCTCTCTTGTGTTATTATAAACGAAAACAAAACTCCATAGTGCATCGTTAAGCCAAATAACCATAAGATAACCTATTTGAATATGTAAATTGTTTATACCCACAAGTTGTAAGCCTTGTAGACATAAAATACCAATGTAGGAAGGGCTTCAGTCACTTTGGAAATGGTTAAAATTGACAGTATGTTTTACATTTCCAAACCTTCTTAAGACCATGTGCTATCAGAGGCCAGTCTCATTATTCCATCATTTATTTTTGTTGTTGATCAAACCTGGACTATGCTTTACCTCTGCCTATTTGATGACCGTATGCAAATAAAAAATAAAATCTGAAAATCTCCCTCTTACATCATTACTGTCCTGTTAGAACAGTGTTATTTTGTAGATGAAGTATTTAACGTTATCTATTGGTCATTTTCACCTTGTTTAACAACCAGGAAATGCCTAAGAGAAGTTTGTATGTCTTCAGGTCTCAGGGTGAAGAGGGTTTGTCACTACAGAATGAGATGCACTCTGCCTTCCTAGGACAGGTGGAGGACAGTGGAGACCAATTTTACAAATAAAACACAACAATACTGATGACATACCAGAGCCAATGGCCCGAGCATAACGTAATAAGCATTTGTATACCAGTGGGATACACTCCTCTTAATGTATTTGCAATTGAAAAGTCAATGGGAGCAGACTGGAGCACCCTACAGATGGTTTAATGGCACTGAAACCAAACCAGGCTGAAATGGTGGTAGCATTGTTCTCACTGAATATATGTACAAATTAAACTCAAATATATGCAGGTGCAGATATTGCAGTGATGCATAGTGATTATACAAAGTATCCTAATAATTATCTTCCAAGATGATTGGTAGGGTGACCAAATCCATATGATCCAAATGCAGGACAGCGTGTCGATATTGCGGGACATTTGTTTAAATTGCGGGACAGTAATGCATATGTATACAATAATCATGTTTACATAATGTATTAATTTTGATCAAAATATAAGCATTTAATGTATTAAAAACACAATAGTGTTGTGTATTAATTGCTTATTATACTCATAATCACTGTATAGAAGAATACCACAATCCAACATGCTGTTAAATTACCTACCGACTCCTAGAGGTTATATGGCTTACATTGTCTACACTGGTAGTGGCTTCCTTGATTCTAAACCTGTGCAGAACACTACAAACATTTCATTTTTCATTCAATGATAATCTGACAAAATTGTACAATTATTAAAATGATAATCAATCAATCAATCATCAATCATCAATCACAGTCGAGAATGCAGCTGTGACTGTGTCCCCGACCGCCAAGAACCTTGGTGTTGTCCTCGACGACCAGTTGAACTTCTCTGCTCACATCGCAGCGACGACCAGAACCTGCCGATTCCTCCTGAGCAACGTCAGAAGGATCCGCCCCTTCCTGACAAAAGAAGCCACCCAACTCCTCGTCCAATCAACAGTCATCTCCCGCCTCGACTACTGCAATGCACTGCTCGCTGGCCTCCCGGCCACTGCCACTAAGCCTCTTCAACTCATTCAGAACGCAGCAGCCCGCCTGATCTCAAACCTACCGAAGTCGGCCCATGTCACCCCACTTCTTAGGGACCTGCACTGGCTCCCCATTGCTGCACGAATCCGCTTCAAGGCCCTCGACCTAGCATACCGTGCAGCAAAGGGAACCGCTCCCGCCTACCTCCGGTCAATGGTCTCTAACTACACACCCTCAAGACCCCTACGCTCTGCATCTTCTGGCCGCCTCAGACCTACTCCTATCCAAGCTCCGGGAGGGTCATCAAAGAGAAGTCGTCTATTCTCAGTCCTTGCCCCACAATGGTGGAATGAACTACCCACCCCAGTTAGGACAGCCGAATCACGTCCAATCTTTCGCCGTCGACTAAAGACGCACTTCTTCAACCATTATCTGAATAAAAAAAAAAAAAACAATAAAAAAAAAAAAATCTAACCCTAACTAACCGTACTGTCATGCACTTGTCCTAATAAACTAACCTACACTGTAGCACTCAACACTTTGATGAACATTGTTGCTCAGCTGATAGAGTTGTGCCCTTCCTGATGGCTTGTCGTACAGAACTTGTAAGTCGCTTTGGATAAAAGCGTCAGCTAAATGACTAAATGTAAATGTAAATGTAATACTTTTAATACTTTTTTTTAATCATATATACATTAAATTTTTTTAAACTTCAATTAACAGGTTAAATGTAAATGGGTATATACAGGATGGATATAATAGCTTGAATATAGAAATGTGCCTCGGAAAGTTTCAGCACCATGGAGAGCACCATAGTGCCTAGTGCTTGAGGACTCCATATGTATTACTGGACCGTGCAGCTTCCAGTAGAGCCTTCTGACCAAGAGCATATTTATAAAAAGCTGAACATGTGAGAGAGAAATTAGTTTTGACTTGTATTTCTCTCTTCACAAGCTCCACACTGCATCTATTTCTCTGGTCCGTCCACGCGCCGGTCATGAGGGAGAACAACCTCTCTACGAATGCATTCGTGACCGGGCACAGGTCAGTGAAGCTGACGTTTCTCTTCTTTAGACACATGACAGAAAGAGCCTTCAGATAATTCTCATCATAGAAATCGAACCACTTCTCGAGGTAGACGATGGCAGACCTGTAGAACGATGTGAAGTCTGCTCTTGTCTTTGTCGCTCTTGCATCTGGGAAGTGGCTGAGAAGGACGCGAAGGAATCCGTGAGACTTTGCATGGAGTTTCCCACGCAGGGTAGAGAGGATGGGGTAGACCTTGCATACAGTCACGTCATCCCCCAATAACCAATACCAGCTTGCATATAGTACCTGGCGCGAGCTGTTTATTGCAGCGTAACTTGAGTGACCGGAAATAAACAGCTCGTGCCAGGTATATATAATGCGCTTGTGTGCTGATTAGACTATAGGCTATGTTACATAACGTTACGTATGTAACACGTATGGCGGCACGGTGGTGTAGTGGTTAACACTGTCGCCTCACAGCAAGAAGGTCCAGGGTTCGAATCCCGCTTGGGGACCAGGTTTCCATGATGCCAGTTACCCAGGTGGGGTATCTCCCAGGCCTTTCTGTGTGGAGTTTGCATGTTCTCCCCGTGCTCGCAAGGGTTTCCCCCCCCGATAAGATAAACCCAATGGAAAAACATGCACAACAACAAGATCGCTAACGCTGTGGCGTCCTTGACGAAGACGGACAGGAGCACTTGGATTGGTCCCCTGGCGCGGCTCACGTGGCGCCTGTCTGCTCCCGGCTGCCCTTGGGGGGGAAGGACGACGGGATGGGTTAATCGCAGATACGCATTGTATGCATGGTTCGCATGTGTGCCAAATGGTGACCTCGGAGCAGGTCCTAAATTATATTATTATATTATTATTATTATTATAATTATATTATGTTGTGTGCATTAGTGCATGTTTTGGGGATTAATGAGAGGACAAAAACAATAATTATTATTAATAATAATAATAATAATAATAATAATAATAATAATAATAATAATAATAATAATAATAATAATAATAATAATAATAATAATAATAATAATAATAATAATAATTGTTTATTGAAATGCGGGACACTTATTGAGATGCGGGACAATGTTCTTCTCTTGCGGCATGCGGGACAGAGGGCTGAAATGCGACTCTGTCCCCCACAAATCGGGACGTTTGGCAACCCTAATGATTGGAGGAGGAAATATCAGCTTGTGTTTGATGGAGGGAGAGTCTATTGTTCTTCTGATTGGCCAATCAGTTCCAAGCAGCTAACTGCTCAACTATTGGCTTTATTGTATGAGAACAGGGCTGTTTTACTGAAGTACTCACGGTAACGGGTAAATGGAATGCATTTAGCGCTTATATCCAAAGTGCTAAGTGAAGTCTCTCATGGGGGTGTCTGTTCATTATTATGTGCTGTCCTCTTGTGAAAATGTCAGCAACTATAATATCAAAAGGTTCATTTAAAGGGTTATTCTACTGAAATCTACGTTTAGGTTGTAATTCCAAGCACATGTAACTCTCTGATAGTGTAAACAGTTACATATAATAATGTGTCAGACCCAGGAGTGAAATCATTGAAAAGTCAGACAATATAGGGGGGTCTTTGTCAGACATTAGTCCAATTTCTTTTGCAAAACAGAAACACTTTGGATTTCTGTAGCTCATTCATTTGGAAACACTCAAATAACACGCTGTGTCAGCTATACAGTATATAATTGTATCATCCACGTGTAAATGGGCAATATAATTTATATAAAGGTGAACTGGACCCAGGATGGAACCCTGTGGAACACCCTTTGTTATCTGTAAGAATTCTGATTGGGCATTTTTCAATTATTCTGAAACCAGTCACAGATGTTTCTACACATACCAATGTCATATCATTTCATAAGAGCAAAGGATGATCCACTGTATCAAATGCTTTAGATAGATCTACAAAAAGAGCAGCACAATGCTTCTTGTTATCTAATGCAGATACAATGTAATGTGTCAAACACAAAAAATAAGTAGAAACTGCTTAAAAACATTTACATACTCAACAGCGCATTCATATTGGACATAAATCAAACATTCTTCTGTCTATTGTATAAACCTATGATTTACTATTATGCTGTCAGAACAGTGTAGATAAAATATGTAATGTTCTCTTGGACATTTTCATGTTTAACAACCAGGAAATGCCTAAAATAACATTGTATATACTTTATTTGAAATCTAGTAATCCATTTCACTGGTTTTGTTCACTAGTTACAACACTATTATACCACCAAGGTAGAGTTATGTTTATACATGATACAATGATCACTTTAGCGAGACAAAGCAAGGCTTTTGTTTTGGGAGAAAGAGAGGCAATATTTTGTTTACAATGGCTCCTTGCTGCCCCCTACTTGTCAGAAAATTATTATTGCAGCTTTAATATTATTTTGTAATACACATTTCAAGAGGTTATTGCATGTACTTATCCATTATTGATTTAAAAAAAAAATGCCAATGGTTTCATTTATTTTTTAAATTAACATTTCTTCCATTTGAAATATTATTTTAAAGGTGCACTACGCAGTTTCTGAGAAAGGGTTTTTTGTTTGCAGAGCCTGCAAAATAAATTTACTGTATTTCTTCTCTCTTGTGTTATTATAAACAAAAACAAAACTCCATACTGCATCTTTAAGCCAAATAACCGTAAAATCACTGATTTGAATATGTAAATTGTTTATACCCACAAGTTGTAAGCCTTGTAGACATAAAATACCAATGTAGGAAGGGAAACATTACGTTTCATATTTCCAAACCTTCTTAAGACCGTGTGCTATCAGAGGCCAGTCTCATTATTCCATCATTTATTTTTGTTGTTGATCAAACCTGGACTATGCTTTACCTCTGCCTATTTGATGACTGTATGCAAATAATAATAAGAAATCTGCAAATCTCCCTCTTACATCATTACTGTCCTGTTAGAACAGTGTTATTTTGTATATCATCAATAGATTATTGATGTTTTATAAAGCATTTTATTTGTTTTAGTTTTGTTGAGAGGATTGATGGGGACATGTTCAATCACATGTATTTCCTTCTAAAAACACAACAATACTGATGACATACCAGAGCCAACCGGGCATAATGTAATACGCATTTGTATAGCAGTGGGATACACTCCTCTTAATTTATTTGCAATTGAAAAGTCAATGGGAGCAGACTGGAGCACCCTACAGATGGTTTAATGGCACTGAAACCAAACCAGGCTGAAATGGTGGTAGCATTGTTCTCACTGAAAAGCTACCAAATACCTCTGATGGGCAATAGCTTAACATTACGCCTGAATTTACACAACAGTCTGCCATCCTTTCCTTCCAATGCTCGGTGCCGCGCCCCTACTCTGCCTCTGATTGGCTCTGACCCTCATCCCCGGGTGGGATGACAATAGGGAACATATCACATCCTGTATTGATTCTAAATGGAACTGAATGAATATAGTTTATTTTGAACTTCAATCCGTCACTAAGGCTATTCCATAGTTTAACTCCCAAAATGTAAACACATCTAGCTTTTTCATTAGTTCTTACTTTTTTTACATGTTTTAAGAACTCAAGATTTAATTGTCAAATACAATTCTGTATTTGACCTTGGCCTGTATTGCCACATGCTTCATTACAGAGTCTTTGGAGCAGAGTGTCCACATAGTTTGAAATAGCAGCAGCATCAAGACTTTCAGGTGATTCCATGATGGTAACTTCAAATTAAAGTGAATTTAAATCAATGGATTTGAACACAGGCAATGTGGGGATCGGTGCTTATTCATCTACCTGGCTATCTGTCTACCCACAGACCAAACTTCATCTACCTGGCTATCTGTGCAGGTGCAGATATTGCAGTGATGCAAAGTGATTATACAAAGTGTATCCTTATAATGATCTTCCAAGATGATTGGAGGAGGAAATATCACCTTGTGTTTGATGGAGGGAGAGTCTATTGTTCTTCTGATTGGCCAATCAGTTCCAAGAAGCTAACTGCTCAACTCTTGGCTCTATTGTATGAGAACAGGGCTGTTTTACTGAAGTACTCATGGTAAATGGACTGCAGTTAGCGCTTTTATCCAAAGTGCTAAGTGAAGTCTCTCATAGGGGTGTCCCTTCATTATTATCCTCTAGTGAAAATGTCAGCAATTGCAATATCAAAAGCGTTCATAAATCGATATACTCAACAGCACATTCATACTGGACATAAATCCACTTACTTCTGCCTATTGTATAAACCTATGCATTACAAAATAAAATCTGCAAACTTAATTACATCAATATTGTCAGAACAGTATTATGTTCATAGATTAAGTATTTAATGTTCTCTTGGCCATTTCACATTGTTTAACAACCAGGAAATGGATAACAGATGGTTGTACTATTTGATGAATACTTGTTCATACTCTTTGCACATAACTGCCCAATTGCACAGCACTGCTAAATTATCCCATCCCACTGTATTGTTATTTCATTCTAATTAGTGTATTTACTTGACCACATCTTGCCCAGTTGTACCAGTCACAGGCTTTTCTACCCATACCAATGTTATATAATTTCATAAGAGCAAATGATGATCCATTCCACTGTATGAAATGCTTTCCATATATCTACAAAAAGAGCAGCCCAATGCTTATTGTTATCTAATGCAGATATAATGTAATTTGTAATTAATGTGACAGCTGAAATAGTGCTGTGATTTGTTCAAAATCCAAAATTCTAATCATCCAGTACCTTGTAAGAGAGAAGATTGAAATAATGGAAGCATAAAAATATATGCTTCCAAATAAAAATAAATAGACAATAATAAAAACATGTAACTCTCTGATATTGTAAACAGTTGCATAATAATGTGTCAGACCCAGGAGTGAAATTATTGAAAATCATTTTTCAATTATTCTGAAACAGTCACAGACTTTTCTACCCATACCAATGTTATATAATTTCATAAGAGCAAATGATGATCCACTGTATGAAATGCTTTAGATAGATCTACAAAAAGAGCAGCACAATGCTTCTTGTTATCTAATGCAGATACAATGTAATTTGTAATTAATGTGACCTGCTGAAATAGTGCTGTGATTTGTTCTAAATCCAAAATTCTGATCATCCAGTATCTTGTAAGAGAGAAGATTGAAATAATAATACTGTATACATACATAGTGATTGTACAAAGCTTAATAGTTGTCTTCCTGGATGATTATAAGAGGACCAATCACCTTGTGGTTGATGGATGGGGTGTCTATTCTCATTGGCCAATCAGTTCAAAGCAGCTAACTGCTCAACTATTGGCTCAGTTGTATAAGAACAGGCTGTTTTCAAGACTGAACTACTCATTCAACCAAAAACACTGGATAGTTTGCTGGTTGACTTGAACCCCTCTCTGTGGCAGAACACATTCTCTACTGGAACAAGACTTTATACTAAAACCATCTGGATCCAAACTTGCTTCTGTTAACATATATCAGACTTTTGACACCACAACATTAGTAAGTACAATTATTTATTTGATTGTTTCCATGGCATTGCAGAGCCTCTCTTATTTTATGTCTAAGTATGCTGTCTAATATTTTGAATCTGTTTATTTCTCTTCAATATATGTAACTTAAAGGTATATACAGTAAAAACCACAATGACAAATTGCAGATAACGGTCCATTGGGTTTTGCACAGTATTTTAGCTAATGCTGACTTATTATTATTATTATTATTATTATTATTATTATTATTATTATTATTATTATTATTATTATTATTATTATTATTATTATTATTATTATTATTATTATTATTATTATTATTATTATTATTATTATTATTATTATTATTATTATTATTATTATTATTATTATTATTATTATTATTATTATTATTATTAGTAGTAGTAGTAGTAGTAGTATTATTCAATACCCATCCATGGAGCAGATTCACTTAAGGTAGAATCTGTAATGCCACCAAACAGTGACCTCTAGGTAAAAGAGCCCTGCTTGATACTGCACTGCCCATACTGCACATGTTTCTCTGATGTGTGGGTTGTAATTGAGTGGGGATAAGGAAGGTGTTGCTATTGCTGGACACACCTCAGGCTCTGTCAAGAAACTCACTATAATAAGTTACTAAACTCCAACCCACACATCAGACCAAAGCTAAATATATAAACAATACGGAATTACAGATTCTACCAATCTGAAATCGTCATTGCAATGTTTCTCTCTATTCCAGATACAATTGTTCCCCAACAACAAATACAATAATGGCTGAGTCAAGGCCTCACTGCTGTGACCAATGTGGAATGAGCTTCAATATCCTTGGAAACTTAAAGAGACACCAGCGTATTCATACAGGAGAGAAGCCCTACCACTGTGACCAATGTGGGGAAGGCTTCAGTCGCTCTGGAAACTTAAAAAACACACCAGCGTTTTCATACAGGAGAGAAGCCCTACCACTGTGACCAATGTGGGGAAGGCTTCAGTCAATTGAATAACTTAAAGACACACCAGCGTATTCATACAGGAGAGAAGCCCTACCACTGTGACCAATGTGGGAAGAGCTTCAGTCAATTGAGTAACTTAAAGAGACACCAGAACATTCATACAGGAGAGAAGTTCTATCCCTGCGGCCAGTGTGGGAAGAGCTTCAGACAGTCTGGGGACTTAAAGAGACACCAGAACATTCATTCTTGAGAAAAGCACTATATCTGTGACCAGTGTGGGAAGAGCTTGGTTCACTCTGGAAACGTAAAGAATCACCAGCGTATTCATACAGGTGTCAAACACTAAAAATAAGTATAAACTGCTTAAAATCTTTTACATACTCAACAGCACATTCATACTGGACATAAATCAAACATTCCGCTTTCTATTGTATAAACCTATGCATTTTTTTTAAATTGACATTTTCATGTTTAACAACCAGGAAATGCCAAAAAGACCGATATACTTTATTTGAAATCTAGTAATCCATGCATGGAACTGAAATGTTTCACTGGTTTTGTTCTCTAGTTAAAACACTATTGTACCACCAATGTAAGGTTATGTGTATACATGATACAATGATCACTTTAGTGAGACAAAGCAAGGCTTTTGTCTTGGGAGAAAGAGAGGCAATGTATTGTTTACAATGGCTCCTTGCTGCCCTCTAGTTGTCAGAAAATAATTATTGCGGCTTTAATATGATTTTGTAATACACATTTCAAGAGGTTATTGCATGTACTTATCCATCATTGATAAAAATAATGCCAATGGTTTCATTTATTTTTTAAAGGAACATTTCTTCCATTTGAAATATTATTTTAAAGGGGCACTATGCAGTTTCTGAGAAAAGGTTTTTTGTTTGCAGAGCCTGCAAAATACATTTACTGTATTTATTCTCTCTTGTGTTATTATAAACAAAAACAAAACACCATACTGCATCGTTAAGCCAAATAACCATAAAATCACCGATTTGAATATGTAAATTGTTTATACCCACAAGTTGTAAGCCTTGTAGACGTAAAATACCAATGTAGGAAGGGCTTCAGTCACTCTGGGAATGGTTCAAATTGACAGTATATTTCACATTTCCAAACCTTCTTAAGACCATGTGCTATCAGAGGCCAGTCTCATTATGCCATCATTTATTTTTGTTGTTGATCAAACCTGGACTGTGCTTTACCTCTCCCTATTTGATGACTGTATGCAAATAAACAAATACAATCTGCAAATCTCCCTCTTACATCATTACTGTCCTGTTAGAACAGTGTTATTTTGTATATCATCAATAGATTATTGATGTTTTATAAAGCATTTTTATTTGTTTTAGTTTTGTTGAGAGGATTGATGGGGACATGTTCAATCACATGTGTTTCCTTCTAAAAACACAACAATACTGATGACATACCAGAGCCAATGGCCCGGGCATAATGTAATACGCATTTGTATAGCAGTGGGATACACTCCTCTTAATTTATTTGCAATTGAAAAGTCAATGGGAGCAGACTGGAGCACCCTACAGATGGTTTAATGGCACTGAAACCAAACCAGGCTGAAATGGTGGTAGTTCTTACTTTTTTTTTTACATGTTTTAAGAACTCAAAATGTAATTGTCAAATACAATTCTGTATTTTATGAAACAGGTGGAAACCCTAAACATCCTTGGCCTGTATTGGTTTATGTATAATATAAACAGTTTCGGCCCTAATACTGACCCTTGTGGTACCCCGCAAGTAATATCCATATAGTTCGATTTATGTTCACCTATTTGCACAAATTGTTTCCTGTTTCTTAGTTAGCTCCTCATTCAGCTCAACCCAATACCATATTATTTTTTTTTTTGTCTTTTCCCCCCTCTTTTTTCCTCCGATTTTCTCCCATCCCAATGTTAGTCGTTATGCCAATTCCCAATCCCCTTCCTGGTCGCTGCGCACTTACCCCCCCACAGTCGGTCTGGGAGAGTGGAGGCTATCACGTATCACGTGCTTCCTCCGACACACGTCTAGCCAATCAACCGCTTCTTTTCACCTGGCAGCGCGGACTCTCACTGAGAGGGCGTAGCGTGTGGAAGGATCACACTATCCCACTTAGATCCTATCCGCGCTTAGCAGGCGCCCCGACCGAACTGTAGGAGTCGCTGTTTACAACGACCCGGACCCACCCCGCCAGCTTCTCCCACCCTCTAATAATGCCAATTGTATTAGTGTGAACGGCCAGCCAAGCTGGTGACAACTGTGAGCTGGACAGGCGAATCCAGCGTCTCCGGGGTTGGTGACGAACACAATCTCCGCTACGCCACCTGACCGCCCGAATACCATACTTTTCTAATGTATTGAATAATATCATGATCAATGGTGTTGATCGCTTTTTTTAAGTCAATAAATACTCGAAAAGCCATTTTTTTGTTGTTGATACAATATGTGATTTATTCTGTTAATTCTATCTATGTTAATGCTAATGATATTGCTCTATACATCGTTATTGGTACTTTGGGGTATTTTTGGTACAAACAAGAGTATTTGAATATAACACATTGAGCTTTAAGGCCCACAGGTATTTATAATCACACTTCATTACAGAGTCTTTGGAGCAAAGTGTCCACGTAGTTTGCAATAGCAGCAGCATCAAGACTTTCAGGTGATTCCATGATGGTAACTTCAAATTAAAGTGAATTTAAATCAATGGATTTGAACACAGGCAATGTGGTGATCGGTGCTTATTCATCTACCTGGCTATATGTCTACCCACAGACCAAACTTCATCTACCTGGCTATCTGTGCAGATGCAGATATTGCAGTGATGCAAAGTGATTATACAAAGTGTATCCTAATAATTATCTTCCAAGATGATTGGAGGAGGTAATATCACCTTGTGTTTGATGGTGGGAGAGTCTATTGTTCTTCTGATTGGCCAATCAGTTCCAAGCAGCTAACTGCCCAACTCTTGGCTCTATTGTATGAGAACAGGGCTGTTTTACTGAAGTACTCATGGTAAATGGTAAATGGACTGCATTTAGCGCTTTTATCCAAAGTGCTAAGTGAAGTCTCTCATGGGGCTGTCCGTTCATTATTATCCTCTAGTGAAAATGTCAGCAACTGCAATATAGAAAGGTGTATTTAAAGGGCTATTATACTGAAATCTACTTTTAAGTTGTAATTCCAAGTACATGTAATAATAATAATAATATAATACAATTGTATTTGTATAGCACCTTTCATACAGAAACTGCAGCTCAAAGTGCTTCACAAAAGAAAAAAGACAGGAAAATTAGCACATAAAGTGCAGATATATAAAATCACAGTTTTTCACATTAGGATCTAACATCCCAACAGGCCACCTAGTTTATGTGTTGATTCAGTTTTAAAAATAGACAATAATGAAAACATGTAACTCTCTGATATTGTAAACAGTTGCATATAATAATGTGTCAGACCCAGGAGTGAAATCATTGAAAAGTCAGACAATATAGGGGGAACATTGTCAGACATTAGTCGAATTTCTTTTGCAAAACAGAAACACTTTGGATTTCTGTAGCTCATTCATTTGGACACACTCAAATAACATGCAGTGTCAGCTATACAGTATATAATTGTATCATCCACCTGTAATTGGACAATATAATTTATATAAAGGTAAAGAGGAGTTTATAATCCAAGACGTGTGCATGGATTTTCATAGCAAATTTAGTTTATTTGAGTGTTTCCAACTGAAAGAGCCACCGAAATCTAAATTGTTATGTGTTTTGCAAAAGAAAATGTAGTTTGTGAGAAAGATCCACCTATATTGTCTGTCTTTTCAATTAGTTATCTGTGCTTGGAATTGCAACCTAAAAGTCGATTTCAGTAGAATAACCCTTTAAAGCAGTGGTTCTCAACTGGTCTAGCCTCGGGACCCAACATTTTCCTTAATCATTAAGTCGTGAGCCAAATTTTTTAACCACTATGATTTATAAAAACATTTAATTAAAAAAAAATCAGTAATACACAATCTTTCATGCACTGTTAAAACCATGAAATAAACACAAAAAAGTGCAACTAGGGCTAAAAACCCAATGAAATTAAATTAAAATAACTAATTATGCTTCTTAGCTGATGTGTCCTGTCTAGTGTACGTGTCCATTTGTGTTTCTGTGCCTTTTTATGTTCCATGTATGGAACACAATGGAAACAAGCCTTGGCTTTATTGTGTTTTATCCATTTTTGACCAGCGTTGTTGACACTGTTATTGTCTTGTCTTTTAAAATGTCATACGATTGCGTCAAAATAAAGTATTCAAAAAAGTATTCAGGTTGGTCCTGTTTTTGCTAGATGAACCACCTTCCACAATTTTGTCATGTTTGTATGAGGTTGTGAATGGGTCCAATTACAAGCTAAATGTTGCTGTTGTTATAGCAGAGGTACATTTATTTCATGAAAATTAACTAATGAGCAGGATCCCCTGAGTGTCGGCTTGAGCCCAGGCAGAATCCCTGTCTCTAAGCAGAGTTGTTAGTTGTCCCGGCATAACCTAATAAGCATTTGTATAGCAGTGGGATACACTCCTCCTAATTGATTTGCAATTGAAAAGTCAATGGGAGCAGACTGGAGCACCTTTTAAACATATTCATGGCACTGAACACTGTACACACAGGTGTGGAGAGGCTGAAATGGTGGTGGTATTGTTCTCACTAAATAGCTACCCAAATACCTCAGATGGGCAATAGCTTAACATTGAACTTCAATTTGTCTCTGATTAGCTTACCCTACAGCACCCTACAGATGGTTTAATGGCACTGAATACTGTACACACAGGTGTGCACAGGCTGAACTGGTGGTAGCATTGTTCTCACTGAAAAGCTATCCAAATACCTCTGATGAGCAACAGCTTAATGTTACGTTTTGATTTACATGACAGTCTGCCATCCTTTCCTTCCGATGCTCGGTGCCGCGCCCCTACTCTGCCTCTGATTGGCTCTGACCCCCATCCCCGGGTGGGATGACAATATAACATCCTGTATTGATTCTAAACAGAACTCAAGATTTAATTGTCTAATACAATTCTGTATATTATGAGACAGGTGGAAACCATATACATCTTCAGACTATGGACTGACTTTCTTCTTCACCTGTGTTCATACAAGGCCTAAATGCAGACCATAATGAAGGAGGGATGAAGTAAACTGTATTTAATATACATAACTCAAATAAACAATGAATGAACAATCAAAGAAAATAAACCATGTGGGGCTAATCTGCACTACTAGGGAAGTTAGTGTAGAGTTTTGTGTAAAAAGAGGAAATTGTCTTAACATCTAATAAAAAACACATGAATAAGGATGTTTTTTGTTGCCCTATCACATGTTAATTGGTATTGGAACTACAGTTACTGCCATGGTAAAAGTCATGTCTAGCCTTGGTACCACCTTTGTAGTTAAATAATACCATTGTACAGTCGCGGACTGGGACCATAATTCCTACCGGGAATTTGACTCAGGCAGGCCAGGCCCATACCCCCCCCCCCCCCCCCCCGGGGAAAAACTGCGTTTTGTATCTTGCTGCGTTGTATCACGTGGTGGCACTGTAGAGGCTGTATACACTAGTATAAATGCAACCTTCAGCACCATGGACAGCGACGCTGTCACAAAACGGACCATACAAGTTGTATACGCTACACCAAAGTGTAGAATAACTACTTTCCAAATAATTGATTGTCCAAATGTCGGGTTATAATACGAAAGTGTCCTTTATAGAAGTTTCTCTACTTCACTGGCGCTCTCTGTGATCTACTGTAGTCGATTCATAGTATCACTCACCCTCGCGCTGCTGCCGTCAGTTCAACATAATGACGCGTTCCTTACATCTCAGCGGCTTCAATATCAGCATCCAAATCATCCATCAGACTTATAGCTGTTCTATTTCACGGTCAGGTTCCAACAAACTGTCTTCTTTAACTCCCAACAGTACATCCAATAAAGTGATCAAGTGATCAACATCCGGAGTTTCCACGTCAATTTCAATGTCCATCTGATTCCAATAGGGTCCCGCTGCAGAACCGGAGAATCCTCTCACTGGGCAAGCCTGTGGCAGCCACAGAGGGCGCTCGCTGATGTACGTCTGGCGTAAAGTACAAATCTACTTTCTATAGAAGCAGCTGGGAGGTGCGCTGTTTTAAGTGAGCGTGTGTTATTGGATTGATTGATTGATTGATTGAAAATTGCATTAATGTCCGCCTTGTTTCGAACTGGTTATGCTTAGGCCCTCTTTCGAAGTCGCCCTCTTTCGAAGTCGGTTATGCTTAGAGTTTGGAATCAGGGCTGGTGGTCTATCACCCTGCTCTAAAGATAAACTCTAAGCATAACCAACTTCGAAAGAGGGTCTAAGCATAACCAGTTCGAAACAAGGCGGACATTAATAACATTTTAAATCAATCAATCAATCATTCCAATAACACACGCTCACTTCATTCTTAGATGGCATGCACCTCTGAGTACTTCGAGAAACGTCCGTATTTTCCGCCAATCAGCGCGCTCTCTGTGGCTGCCACAGGCTTGCCCCTTGAGAGGATTCTACGGCGCTGCAGCTGGACCCTACTCTCTGATTCAAAACTTGTGTAGTAACATGGAAGAGCCCTTCGGAGCTAAACCAATCAGAGAGGGTCTTCGCTCTACGCGGGCTAGCCAATCAGAGAGCGTCTTCGCAAACTGCAGCTACGAAAAAAAATCACGCATTCCCGCCTGCTTGCCTGAATTTATACATGCGCAAATAGAAACATGTATACCGATTTGGCCTGCTCTGGAGTTCAGTGGCCTGACTGCGGGCACAAAAAAAAAAAAAAAAAACAAAAACAAAAAAAAGCATTTGCCAGTCTGCCAGGGCAGCCAGGTCATGCCAGTCTTCTAGGCCACCGGGAAAACTCCCGGTGCTCCCAATGGTCAGTCCGCTAGTGCCACTGTATAATCCTATTTAAACCATGATACTGATGGTAATATGGTGTTTACATAATTTTTTATTGACATAAATACCATGATACTTTTCTGTAAGAGATTTCTCACTGGCACGTTCTAAAATGGGATAATCCTGACTTTAGCCTTGAGCTAGCAATACTTGTTCTAAAGCAGGATTAGACCCAATGCAGGATTAACAATAGCATTCACAAATGTAGCCCTGGGCTAAGAAATAGAGGGCTTTGCACAGAATCTTGTGTAGTTTTCTTTCTTACAATATGGCTCCAAGTTTGGTACAACCTAAACTATGGGTTTGGCCGTGTCTGCTTTGGTATCTAGAGGATGATCAGGCACATCAGGGCGCTAACGATACAATTAGCTATCGAGATCCAAAAAGATCTAGTTAATGTTTTTGATAGTTACATTGAATTTGTACCATGAACCAACTACAATAAAAAGTAGCCATCTTGTTTCATTGTGCTTTGAGTCACTTAACCAAACCACCAAAGTCACCAAACCAGGCTGAAATGGTGGTAGCATTGTTCGCACTGAAAAGCTACCCAAATACCTCTAATGGACAATAGCTTAACGTTACGCCTGAATTTACATGACAGTCTGCCATCCTTTCCTTCCAATGCTCGGTGCCGTGCCCCTACTCTGCCTCTGATTGGCTCTGACCCTCATCCCCGGGTGGGATGACAATAGGGAACATAATGAATGAATATAGTTTATTTTGAACTTCAACCCGTCACTAAGGCTATTCCATAGTTTAACTCCCAAAATGTAAACACATCTAGCTTTTTCATTAGTTCTTACTTTTTTTTTTACATGTTTTAAGAACTCAAAATGTAATTGTCAAATACAATTCTGTATTTTATGAAACGGGTGGAAACCCTAAACATCCTTGGCCTGTATTGGTTTATGTATAATATAAACAGTTTCGGCCCTAATACTGACCCTTGTGGTACCCCGCAAGTAATATCCATATAGTTCGATTTATGTTCACCTATTTGCACAAATTGTTTCCTGTTTCTTAGTTAGCTCCTCATTCAGCTCAACCCAATACCATATTATTTTTTTTTTTGGTCTTTTCCCCCCTCTTTTTTCCTCCGATTTTCTCCCATCCCAATGTTAGTCGTTATGCCAATTCCCAATCCCCTTCCTGGTCGCTGCGCACTTACCCCCCCCACAGTCGGTCTGGGAGAGTGGAGGCTATCACGTATCACGTGCTTCCTCCGACACACGTCTAGCCAATCAACCGCTTCTTTTCACCTGGCAGCGCGGACTCTCACTGAGAGGGCGTAGCGTGTGGAAGGATCACACTATCCCACTTAGATCCTATCCGCGCTTAGCAGGCGCCCCGACCGAACTGTAGGAGTCGCTGTTTACAACGACCCGGACCCACCCCGCCAGCTTCTCCCACCCTCTAATAATGCCAATTGTATTAGTGTGAACGGCCAGCCAAGCTGGTGACAACTGTGAGCTGGACAGGCGAATCCAGCGTCTCCGGGGTTGGTGACGAACACAATCTCCGCTACGCCACCTGACCGCCCGAATACCATACTTTTCTAATGTATTGAATAATATCATGATCAATGGTGTTGATCGCTTTTTTTAAGTCAATAAATACTCGAAAAGCCATTTTTTTGTTGTTGATACAATATGTGATTTATTCTGTTAATTCTATCTATGTTAATGCTAATGATATTGCTCTATACATCGTTATTGGTACTTTGGGGTATTTTTGGTACAAACAAGAGTATTTGAATATAACACATTGAGCTTTAAGGCCCACAGGTATTTATAATCACACTTCATTACAGAGTCTTTGGAGCAAAGTGTCCACGTAGTTTGCAATAGCAGCAGCATCAAGACTTTCAGGTGATTCCATGATGGTAACTTCAAATTAAAGTGAATTTAAATCAATGGATTTGAACACAGGCAATGTGGTGATCGGTGCTTATTCATCTACCTGGCTATATGTCTACCCACAGACCAAACTTCATCTACCTGGCTATCTGTGCAGATGCAGATATTGCAGTGATGCAAAGTGATTATACAAAGTGTATCCTAATAATTATCTTCCAAGATGATTGGAGGAGGTAATATCACCTTGTGTTTGATGGTGGGAGAGTCTATTGTTCTTCTGATTGGCCAATCAGTTCCAAGCAGCTAACTGCCCAACTCTTGGCTCTATTGTATGAGAACAGGGCTGTTTTACTGAAGTACTCATGGTAAATGGTAAATGGACTGCATTTAGCGCTTTTATCCAAAGTGCTAAGTGAAGTCTCTCATGGGGCTGTCCGTTCATTATTATCCTCTAGTGAAAATGTCAGCAACTGCAATATAGAAAGGTGTATTTAAAGGGCTATTATACTGAAATCTACTTTTAAGTTGTAATTCCAAGTACATGTAATAATAATAATAATACAATTGTATTTGTATAGCACCTTTCATACAGAAACTGCAGCTCAAAGTGCTTCACAAAAGAAAAAAGACAGGAAAATTAGCACATAAAGTGCAGATATATAAAATCACAGTTTTTCCCATTAGGATCTAACATCCCAACAGGCCACCTAGTTTATGTGTTGATTCAGTTTTAAAAATAGACAATAATGAAAACATGTAACTCTCTGATATTGTAAACAGTTGCATATAATAATGTGTCAGACCCAGGAGTGAAATCATTGAAAAGTCAGACAATATAGGGGGAACATTGTCAGACATTAGTCGAATTTCTTTTGCAAAACAGAAACACTTTGGATTTCTGTAGCTCATTCATTTGGACACACTCAAATAACATGCAGTGTCAGCTATACAGTATATAATTGTATCATCCACCTGTAATTGGACAATATAATTTATATAAAGGTAAAGAGGAGTTTATAATCCAAGACGTGTGCATGGATTTTCATAGCAAATTTAGTTTATTTGAGTGTTTCCAACTGAAAGAGCCACCGAAATCTAAATTGTTATGTGTTTTGCAAAAGAAAATGTAGTTTGTGAGAAAGATCCACCTATATTGTCTGTCTTTTCAATTAGTTATCTGTGCTTGGAATTGCAACCTAAAAGTCGATTTCAGTAGAATAACCCTTTAAAGCAGTGGTTCTCAACTGGTCTAGCCTCGGGACCCAACATTTTCCTTAATCATTAAGTCGTGAGCCAAATTTTTTAACCACTATGATTTATAAAAACATTTAATTAAAAAAAAATCAGTAATACACAATCTTTCATGCACTCTTAAAACCATGAAATAAACACAAAAAAGTGCAACTAGGGCTAAAAACCCAATGAAATTAAATTAAAATAACTAATTATGCTTCTTAGCTGATGTGTCCTGTCTAGTGTACGTGTCCATTTGTGTTTCTGTGCCTTTTTATGTTCCATGTATGGAACACAATGGAAACAAGCCTTGGCTTTATTGTGTTTTATCCATTTTTGACCAGCGTTGTTGACACTGTTATTGTCTTGTCTTTTAAAATGTCATACGATTGCGTCAAAATAAAGTATTCAAAAAAGTATTCAGGTTGGTCCTGTTTTTGCTAGATGAACCACCTTCCACAATTTTGTCATGTTTGTATGAGGTTGTGAATGGGTCCAATTACAAGCTAAATGTTGCTGTTGTTATAGCAGAGGTACATTTATTTCATGAAAATTAACTAATGAGCAGGATCCCCTGAGTGTCGGCTTGAGCCCAGGCAGAATCCCTGTCTCTAAGCAGAGTTGTTAGTTGTCCCGGCATAACCTAATAAGCATTTGTATAGCAGTGGGATACACTCCTCCTAATTGATTTGCAATTGAAAAGTCAATGGGAGCAGACTGGAGCACCTTTTAAACATATTCATGGCACTGAACACTGTACACACAGGTGTGGAGAGGCTGAAATGGTGGTGGTATTGTTCTCACTAAATAGCTACCCAAATACCTCAGATGGGCAATAGCTTAACATTGAACTTCAATTTGTCTCTGATTAGCTTACCCTACAGCACCCTACAGATGGTTTAATGGCACTGAATACTGTACACACAGGTGTGCACAGGCTGAACTGGTGGTAGCATTGTTCTCACTGAAAAGCTATCCAAATACCTCTGATGAGCAACAGCTTAATGTTACGTTTTGATTTACATGACAGTCTGCCATCCTTTCCTTCCGATGCTCGGTGCCGCGCCCCTACTCTGCCTCTGATTGGCTCTGACCCCCATCCCCGGGTGGGATGACAATATAACATCCTGTATTGATTCTAAACAGAACTCAAGATTTAATTGTCTAATACAATTCTGTATATTATGAGACAGGTGGAAACCATATACATCTTCAGACTATGGACTGACTTTCTTCTTCACCTGTGTTCATACAAGGCCTAAATGCAGACCATAATGAAGGAGGGATGAAGTAAACTGTATTTAATATACATAACTCAAATAAACAATGAATGAACAATCAAAGAAAATAAACCATGTGGGGCTAATCTGCACTACTAGGGAAGTTAGTGTAGAGTTTTGTGTAAAAAGAGGAAATTGTCTTAACATCTAATAAAAAACACATGAATAAGGATGTTTTTTGTTGCCCTATCACATGTTAATTGGTATTGGAACTACAGTTACTGCCATGGTAAAAGTCATGTCTAGCCTTGGTACCACCTTTGTAGTTAAATAATACCATTGTACAGTCGCGGACTGGGACCATAATTCCTACCGGGAATTTGACTCAGGCAGGCCAGGCCCATACCCCCCCCCCCCCCCCTGGGGAAAAACTGCGTTTTGTATCTTGCTGCGTTGTATCACGTGGTGGCACTGTAGAGGCTGTATACACTAGTATAAATGCAACCTTCAGCACCATGGACAGCGACGCTGTCACAAAACGGACCATACAAGTTGTATACGCTACACCAAAGTGTAGAATAACTACTTTCCAAATAATTGATTGTCCAAATGTCGGGTTATAATACGAAAGTGTCCTTTATAGAAGTTTCTCTACTTCACTGGCGCTCTCTGTGATCTACTGTAGTCGATTCATAGTATCACTCACCCTCGCGCTGCTGCCGTCAGTTCAACATAATGACGCGTTCCTTACATCTCAGCGGCTTCAATATCAGCATCCAAATCATCCATCAGACTTATAGCTGTTCTATTTCACGGTCAGGTTCCAACAAACTGTCTTCTTTAACTCCCAACAGTACATCCAATAAAGTGATCAAGTGATCAACATCCGGAGTTTCCACGTCAATTTCAATGTCCATCTGATTCCAATAGGGTCCCGCTGCAGAACCGGAGAATCCTCTCACTGGGCAAGCCTGTGGCAGCCACAGAGGGCGCTCGCTGATGTACGTCTGGCGTAAAGTACAAATCTACTTTCTATAGAAGCAGCTGGGAGGTGCGCTGTTTTAAGTGAGCGTGTGTTATTGGATTGATTGATTGATTGATTGAAAATTGCATTAATGTCCGCCTTGTTTCGAACTGGTTATGCTTAGGCCCTCTTTCGAAGTCGCCCTCTTTCGAAGTCGGTTATGCTTAGAGTTTGGAATCAGGGCTGGTGGTCTATCACCCTGCTCTAAAGATAAACTCTAAGCATAACCAACTTCGAAAGAGGGTCTAAGCATAACCAGTTCGAAACAAGGCGGACATTAATAACATTTTAAATCAATCAATCAATCATTCCAATAACACACGCTCACTTCATTCTTAGATGGCATGCACCTCTGAGTACTTCGAGAAACGTCCGTATTTTCCGCCAATCAGCGCGCTCTCTGTGGCTGCCACAGGCTTGCCCCTTGAGAGGATTCTACGGCGCTGCAGCTGGACCCTACTCTCTGATTCAAAACTTGTGTAGTAACATGGAAGAGCCCTTCGGAGCTAAACCAATCAGAGAGGGTCTTCGCTCTACGCGGGCTAGCCAATCAGAGAGCGTCTTCGCAAACTGCAGCTACGAAAAAAAATCACGCATTCCCGCCTGCTTGCCTGAATTTATACATGCGCAAATAGAAACATGTATACCGATTTGGCCTGCTCTGGAGTTCAGTGGCCTGACTGCGGGCACAAACAAAAAAAAAAAAAAAAAAAAAAAAAGCATTTGCCAGTCTGCCAGGGCAGCCAGGTCATGCCAGTCTTCTAGGCCACCGGGAAAACTCCCGGTGCTCCCAATGGTCAGTCCGCTAGTGCCACTGTATAATCCTATTTAAACCATGATACTGATGGTAATATGGTGTTTACATAATTTTTTATTGACATAAATACCATGATACTTTTCTGTAAGAGATTTCTCACTGGCACGTTCTAAAATGGGATAATCCTGACTTTAGCCTTGAGCTAGCAATACTTGTTCTAAAGCAGGATTAGACCCAATGCAGGATTAACAATAGCATTCACAAATGTAGCCCTGGGCTAAGAAATAGAGGGCTTTGCACAGAATCTTGTGTAGTTTTCTTTCTTACAATATGGCTCCAAGTTTGGTACAACCTAAACTATGGGTTTGGCCGTGTCTGCTTTGGTATCTAGAGGATGATCAGGCACATCAGGGCGCTAACGATACAATTAGCTATCGAGATCCAAAAAGATCTAGTTAATGTTTTTGATAGTTACATTGAATTTGTACCATGAACCAACTACAATAAAAAGTAGCCATCTTGTTTCATTGTGCTTTGAGTCACTTAGCTTGCTGAGAGTAGGTACATTTGACTGTTGTATAACAACAGTTTGTGTGTAGTGGTGGTTTAATAATAATTTGCCTGTTTATTTTTTGACAATTTCCTCTTTTTACACATAACTCTACACTAACTTCCCTGGTAATGCAGTCTAGCCCCACATCGTTTATTTTCTTCGCTTGTTGATTAGGGTTAGGGTTAGGGTGATACCTCTAACATTGAACTTCAATTAGCCTCTGATTAGCTTACCCAGTATATTAGAGTATATAAGAGAATATTGATGTATTTGAAGTGATATATGTACAAAATAAACTCAAATATATGCAGATAGTGCAGTGATGCATAGTGATTGTACAAAGTGTAGCCTAATAGTTGTCTTCCAAGATGATTAGAGGAGGAAATATCACCTTGTGTTTGATGGAGGGAGAGTCTATTGTTCTTCTGATTGGCCAATCAGTTCCAAGAAGCTAACTGCTCAACTCTTGGCTCTATTGTATGAGAACAGGGCTGTTTTACTGAAGTACTCATGGTAAATGGACTGCAGTTAGCGCTTTTATTCAAAGTGCTAATAGGTGTCTCTCATGGGGGTGTCCGTTCATTATTATCCTCTAGTGAAAATGTCAGCAACTGCAATATAGAATATTTAAAGGGATATTCTACTGAAATATACTTTTAGGTTGTAAGTCCAAGTACATGTAATAATAATAATATAATACAATTGTATTTGTATAGCACCTTTCATACAGAAACTGCAGCTCAAAGTGCTTCACAAAAGAAAAAAGACAGGAAAATGAGCACATAAAGTGCAGATATATAAAATCACAGTTTTTCATAGGATCTAACATCCCAACAGACCACCTTGTTTATGTGTTGATTCAGTTTTAAAAATAGACAATAATGAAAACATGTAACTCTCTGATATTGTAAACAGTCGCATATAATAATGCGTCAGACCCAGGAGTGAAATCATTGAAAAGTCAGACAATATAGGGGGAACTTTGTCAGACATTAGTCGAATTTCTTTTGCAAAACAGAAACACTTTGGATTTTTGTAGCTCATTCATTTGGACACACTCAAATAACATGCAGTGTCAGCTATACAGTATATAATTGTATCATCCACCTGTAATTGGACAATATCATTTATATAAAGGTAAAGAGGAGTTTATAATCCAAGACGTGTGCATGGAATTTCATAGCAAATTTAGTTTATTTGAGTGTTTCCAACTGAAAGAGCTACAGAAATCTAAAGTGTTATCTGTTTTGCAAAAGAAAATGTAGTTTGTGAGAAAGATCCACCTATATTGTCTGTCTTTTCAATTAGTTACCTGTGCTTGGAATTACAACCTAAAAGTCGATTTCAGTAGAATAACCCTTTAAATACACCTTTTGAGGTTGCAGTTGCTGACATTTTTCAATATAGGGCAGAACATTACTGCTTCACTGAGAAACTTCACTGATAGTACCAGCTTAACATTGAACTTCAATTTGCCTCTGATTAGTTTACCCAGTATACTCTAAGAGAGAAATATTGATATATTTGAAGTAAAATACGCACAAATTAAACTCAAATATATGCAGTTGCAGATATTGCAGTGATGCAAAGTGATTGTACAAAGTGTATCCTAATAATTATCTTCCAAGATGATTGGAGGAGGTAATATCAGCTTGTGTTTGATGGAGGGAGAGTCTATTGTTCTTCTGATTGGCCAATCAGTTCCAAGCAGCTAACTGCCCAACTCTTGGCTCTATTGTATGAGAACAGGGCTGTTTTACTGAAGTGCTCATGGTAAATGGTAAATGGACTGCATTTAGCGCTTTTATCCAAAGTGCTAAGTGAAGTCTCTCATGGGGCTGTCCGTTCATTATTATCCTCTACTGAAAATGTTAGCAACTGCAATATAGAAAGGTGTATTTAAAGGGCTATTCTACTGAAATATACTTTTAGGTTGTAATTCCAAGTACATGTAATAATAATAATAATAATAATCATATAATACAATTGTATTTGTATAATACAATTTTATTTGTATAGCACCTTTCATACAGAAACTGCAGTTCAAAGTGCTTCACAACAGAAAAAAATACAGGAATATGAGCACATAAAGTGCAGACATAAAATCACAGTTTTTCACATTAGGATCTAACGTCATAACAGGCCACCTTGTTTATGTGTTGATTCAGTTAAAAAAATAAATAGACAATAATAAAAACATGTAACTCTCTGATATTGTAAACAGTTGCATAATAGTGTGTCAGACCCAGGAGTGAAATCATTGAAAATCATTTTTCAATTATTCTGAAACAGTCACAGACTTTTCTACACATACCAATGTTATATCATTTCATAAGAGCAAATGATGATCCACTATCAAATGCTTTAGATAGATCTACAAAAAGAGCAGCACAATGCTTCTTGTTATCTAAGGCAGATATAATGTCATTTGTAATGAATGTGACCTGCTGAAATAGTGCTGTGATTTGTTCTAAATCCAAAATTCTGATCATCCAGTATCTTGTAAGAGAGAAGATTGAAATAATGAAAGTATAAAAATATATGCAGGTGTAAATACTGTATACATACATAGTGATTGTACAAATCATAATAGTTGTCTTCCTAGATGATTATAAGAGGACCTATCACCTTGTGTTTGATGGATGGGGTGTCTATTCTCATTGGCCAATCAGTTCAAAGCAGCTAACTGCTCATCTATTGGCTCAGTTGTATAAGAACAGGCTGTTTTCAAGACTGAACTACTCATTCAACCAGAAACACTGGATAGTCTGCTGGTTGACTTGAACCCCTCTCTGTGGCAGAACACATTCTCTACTGGAACAAGACTTTATACTAAAACCATCTGGATCAAAACTTGCTTCTGATAACATATATCAGACTTTTGACACCAAAACATCAGTAAGTACAATTATTTATTTTATTGTTTCCATGGCATTGTAGAGCCTCTCTTATTTTATGTCTAAGTATGCTGTCTAATATTTTGAATCTGTTTATTTCTCTTCAATATATGTATACTTAAAGGTATATACAGTAAAAACCACAATGACAAATTGCAGATAACTGTCCATTGGGTTTTGCACCGTATTTTAGCTAATGCTGACTTATTATTATTATTATTATTATTATTATTATTATTATTATTATTATTATTATTATTATTATTATTATTATTATTATTATTATTATTATTATTATTATTATTATTATTATTATTATTATTATTATTATTATTATTATTATTATTATTATTATTATTATTATTATTATTATTATTATTATTATTATTATTATTATTATTATTATTATTATTATTATTATTATTATTATTATGCAATACCCATCCATGGAGCAGATTCACTTTCAAAGGTTGAATCTGTAATGCCACCAAACAGTGACCTCTAGGTAAAAGAGCCCTGCTTGATACTGCACTGCCCATAGTGCACATGTTTCTCTGATGTCTGGCTTGTAATTGAGTGGGGATAAGGAAGGTGTTGCTATTGCTGGACACACCTCAGGCTCTGCCAAGAAACTCACACTATATTAAGTTACTAAACTCCAATCCACACATGAGACCAAAACTAAATAACAATATGGAATTACAGATTCCGAAATCTTCATTGCAATGTTTCTCTCTATTCCAGATACAATTGTTCCCAAACAACAAATACAATCATGGCTGAGTCAAGGCGTCACTGCTGTGACCAATGTGGGAAGAGCTTCAGTCGCTCTGGAACCTTAAAGGAACACCAGCGTATTCATACAGGAGAGAAGCCCTACCACTGTGACCAATGTGGGGAAGGCTTCAGTCAGTCTGGAACCTTAAAGACACACCAGCGTATTCATACAGGAGTGAAGCCCTACCACTGTGACCAATGTGGGAAGAGCTTCAGTGAGTCTGGAACCTTAAAGACACACCAGCGTATTCATACAGGAGAGAAGCCCTACCACTGTGACCAATGTGGGGAAGGCTTCAGTCGCTCTGGAACCTTAAAGGAACACCAGCGTATTCATACAGGAGAGAAGCCCTACCACTGTGACCAATGTGGGGAAGGCTTCAGTCAGTCTGGAACCTTAAAGACACACCAGCGTATTCATACAGGAGAGAAGCCCTACCACTGTGACCAATGTGGGGAAGGCTTCAGTCACTCTGGAACCTTAACGACACACCAGCGTATTCATAGAAGAGAGAAGCCGTACCACTGTGACCAGTGTGGGAAGAGCTTCAGACAATTGAGTAACTTAAAGAAACACCAGAACATTCATACAGGAGAGAAGTTCTATCCCTGTGGCCAGTGTGGGAAGAGCTTCAGACACTTTGTCAGCTTAAAGAGACACCAGTGTATTCATACAGGAGAGAAGCCAATGTGACCAATGTGGGGAAGGCTTCAGTTGCTCTGGAACCTTAAAGACACACCTGCGTATTCATACAGGAGAGAAGCCCTACCACTGTGACCAGTGTGGGAAGAGCTTCAGGCAGTCTGGAAACTTAAAGACACACCAGCGTATTCATACACGAGGGAAGCCCAACACTGTGACCAATGTGGGGAAGGCTTTAGTAACTCTGGAACCTTAAAAATACTGCAGCGTATTTATACAGGAGAGAAGCCCTACCACTGTCACCAATGTGGAGAAGGCTTCAGTGAGTCTGGAACCTTAAAACACACCAATGTATTCATACAGGAGAGAAGCCATACCACTGTGACCAGTGTGGGAAGAGCTTCGGACACTTTAGTAACTTAAAGACACACCAGAACATTCATACAGGAGAGCAGTTCTATCCCTGTGACCAGTGTGGGAAGAGCTTTGGTCACTCTGGAAACTTAAAGAATCACCAGCGTATTCATACAGGTGTCAAAAACTGTAAATAAGTAGAAATCTGCTTAAAAACGTTTACATACTCAACAGCGCATTCATATTAGACAATAGTCTATTGTATAAACCTATGCATTTTTTCGTCCTAATTACAACACTATTGTGCTGTCAGAACATTATTAACTTATCTTACTCACAAAATTACATAGTGCACCTTTAAACCAAATAACTGTAACATAATCTTTTTGAATATGTAAATTGTATATACCCATACATTCTTGAGTTGTAAGCCTTGTAGACATAAAATAACAATTTAATTTTTTTCTGTAAGGCACCATAAGTTTTACTGGTCCTAGAGTAAAAGTGATGTTAAAAGGTACTTGATCTGTTTTCAACTTATTGGTACTTTAAGTAATGTATTGTATAAACCTATGCGATAAGAGATCAAATCTGCAGGCGGTTACGTGGCGTAGTGGGCAAGGCGCTCGCCACGAATACTGGAGTGTTGTATAACAACAGTTTGTGTGTAGTGGTGGTTTAATAATAATTTGCCTGTTTATTTTTTGACAATTTCCTCTTTTTACACATAACTCTACACTAACTTCCCTGGTAATGCAGTCTAGCCCCACATCGTTTATTTTCTTCGCTTGTTGATTAGGGTTAGGGTTAGGGTGATACCTCTAACATTGAACTTCAATTAGCCTCTGATTAGCTTACCCAGTATATTAGAGTATATAAGAGAATATTGATGTATTTGAAGTGATATATGTACAAAATAAACTCAAATATATGCAGATAGTGCAGTGATGCATAGTGATTGTACAAAGTGTAGCCTAATAGTTGTCTTCCAAGATGATTAGAGGAGGAAATATCACCTTGTGTTTGATGGAGGGAGAGTCTATTGTTCTTCTGATTGGCCAATCAGTTCCAAGAAGCTAACTGCTCAACTCTTGGCTCTATTGTATGAGAACAGGGCTGTTTTACTGAAGTACTCATGGTAAATGGACTGCAGTTAGCGCTTTTATTCAAAGTGCTAATAGGTGTCTCTCATGGGGGTGTCCGTTCATTATTATCCTCTAGTGAAAATGTCAGCAACTGCAATATAGAATATTTAAAGGGATATTCTACTGAAATATACTTTTAGGTTGTAAGTCCAAGTACATGTAATAATAATAATATAATACAATTGTATTTGTATAGCACCTTTCATACAGAAACTGCAGCTCAAAGTGCTTCACAAAAGAAAAAAGACAGGAAAATGAGCACATAAAGTGCAGATATATAAAATCACAGTTTTTCATAGGATCTAACATCCCAACAGACCACCTTGTTTACGTGTTGATTCAGTTTTAAAAATAGACAATAATGAAAACATGTAACTCTCTGATATTGTAAACAGTCGCATATAATAATGCGTCAGACCCAGGAGTGAAATCATTGAAAAGTCAGACAATATAGGGGGAACTTTGTCAGACATTAGTCGAATTTCTTTTGCAAAACAGAAACACTTTGGATTTTTGTAGCTCATTCATTTGGACACACTCAAATAACATGCAGTGTCAGCTATACAGTATATAATTGTATCATCCACCTGTAATTGGACAATATCATTTATATAAAGGTAAAGAGGAGTTTATAATCCAAGACGTGTGCATGGAATTTCATAGCAAATTTAGTTTATTTGAGTGTTTCCAACTGAAAGAGCTACAGAAATCTGTTTTGCAAAAGAAAATGTAGTTTGTGAGAAAGATCCACCTATATTGTCTGTCTTTTCAATTAGTTACCTGTGCTTGGAATTACAACCTAAAAGTCGATTTCAGTAGAATAACCCTTTAAATACACCTTTTGAGGTTGCAGTTGCTGACATTTTTCAATATAGGGCAGAACATTACTGCTTCACTGAGAAACTTCACTGATAGTACCAGCTTAACATTGAACTTCAATTTGCCTCTGATTAGTTTACCCAGTATACTCTAAGAGAGAAATATTGATATATTTGAAGTAAAATACGCACAAATTAAACTCAAATATATGCAGTTGCAGATATTGCAGTGATGCAAAGTGATTGTACAAAGTGTATCCTAATAATTATCTTCCAAGATGATTGGAGGAGGTAATATCAGCTTGTGTTTGATGGAGGGAGAGTCTATTGTTCTTCTGATTGGCCAATCAGTTCCAAGCAGCTAACTGCCCAACTCTTGGCTCTATTGTATGAGAACAGGGCTGTTTTACTGAAGTGCTCATGGTAAATGGTAAATGGACTGCATTTAGCGCTTTTATCCAAAGTGCTAAGTGAAGTCTCTCATGGGGCTGTCCGTTCATTATTATCCTCTACTGAAAATGTTAGCAACTGCAATATAGAAAGGTGTATTTAAAGGGCTATTCTACTGAAATATACTTTTAGGTTGTAATTCCAAGTACATGTAATAATAATAATAATAATAATCATATAATACAATTGTATTTGTATAATACAATTTTATTTGTATAGCACCTTTCATACAGAAACTGCAGTTCAAAGTGCTTCACAACAGAAAAAAATACAGGAATATGAGCACATAAAGTGCAGACATAAAATCACAGTTTTTCACATTAGGATCTAACGTCATAACAGGCCACCTTGTTTATGTGTTGATTCAGTTAAAAAAATAAATAGACAATAATAAAAACATGTAACTCTCTGATATTGTAAACAGTTGCATAATAGTGTGTCAGACCCAGGAGTGAAATCATTGAAAATCATTTTTCAATTATTCTGAAACAGTCACAGACTTTTCTACACATACCAATGTTATATCATTTCATAAGAGCAAATGATGATCCACTATCAAATGCTTTAGATAGATCTACAAAAAGAGCAGCACAATGCTTCTTGTTATCTAAGGCAGATATAATGTCATTTGTAATGAATGTGACCTGCTGAAATAGTGCTGTGATTTGTTCTAAATCCAAAATTCTGATCATCCAGTATCTTGTAAGAGAGAAGATTGAAATAATGAAAGTATAAAAATATATGCAGGTGTAAATACTGTATACATACATAGTGATTGTACAAATCATAATAGTTGTCTTCCTAGATGATTATAAGAGGACCTATCACCTTGTGTTTGATGGATGGGGTGTCTATTCTCATTGGCCAATCAGTTCAAAGCAGCTAACTGCTCATCTATTGGCTCAGTTGTATAAGAACAGGCTGTTTTCAAGACTGAACTACTCATTCAACCAGAAACACTGGATAGTCTGCTGGTTGACTTGAACCCCTCTCTGTGGCAGAACACATTCTCTACTGGAACAAGACTTTATACTAAAACCATCTGGATCAAAACTTGCTTCTGATAACATATATCAGACTTTTGACACCAAAACATCAGTAAGTACAATTATTTATTTTATTGTTTCCATGGCATTGTAGAGCCTCTCTTATTTTATGTCTAAGTATGCTGTCTAATATTTTGAATCTGTTTATTTCTCTTCAATATATGTATACTTAAAGGTATATACAGTAAAAACCACAATGACAAATTGCAGATAACTGTCCATTGGGTTTTGCACCGTATTTTAGCTAATGCTGACTTATTATTATTATTATTATTATTATTATTATTATTATTATTATTATTATTATTATTATTATTATTATTATTATTATTATTATTATTATTATTATTATTATTATTATTATTATTATTATTATTATTATTATTATTATTATTATTATTATTATTATTATTATTATTATTATTATTATTATTATTATTATTATTATTATTATTATTATTATTATTATTATTATTATTATTATTATTATTATTATTATTATTATTATGCAATACCCATCCATGGAGCAGATTCACTTTCAAAGGTTGAATCTGTAATGCCACCAAACAGTGACCTCTAGGTAAAAGAGCCCTGCTTGATACTGCACTGCCCATAGTGCACATGTTTCTCTGATGTCTGGCTTGTAATTGAGTGGGGATAAGGAAGGTGTTGCTATTGCTGGACACACCTCAGGCTCTGCCAAGAAACTCACACTATATTAAGTTACTAAACTCCAATCCACACATGAGACCAAAACTAAATAACAATATGGAATTACAGATTCCGAAATCTTCATTGCAATGTTTCTCTCTATTCCAGATACAATTGTTCCCAAACAACAAATACAATCATGGCTGAGTCAAGGCGTCACTGCTGTGACCAATGTGGGAAGAGCTTCAGTCGCTCTGGAACCTTAAAGGAACACCAGCGTATTCATACAGGAGAGAAGCCCTACCACTGTGACCAATGTGGGGAAGGCTTCAGTCAGTCTGGAACCTTAAAGACACACCAGCGTATTCATACAGGAGTGAAGCCCTACCACTGTGACCAATGTGGGAAGAGCTTCAGTGAGTCTGGAACCTTAAAGACACACCAGCGTATTCATACAGGAGAGAAGCCCTACCACTGTGACCAATGTGGGGAAGGCTTCAGTCGCTCTGGAACCTTAAAGGAACACCAGCGTATTCATACAGGAGAGAAGCCCTACCACTGTGACCAATGTGGGGAAGGCTTCAGTCAGTCTGGAACCTTAAAGACACACCAGCGTATTCATACAGGAGAGAAGCCCTACCACTGTGACCAATGTGGGGAAGGCTTCAGTCACTCTGGAACCTTAACGACACACCAGCGTATTCATAGAAGAGAGAAGCCGTACCACTGTGACCAGTGTGGGAAGAGCTTCAGACAATTGAGTAACTTAAAGAAACACCAGAACATTCATACAGGAGAGAAGTTCTATCCCTGTGGCCAGTGTGGGAAGAGCTTCAGACACTTTGTCAGCTTAAAGAGACACCAGTGTATTCATACAGGAGAGAAGCCAATGTGACCAATGTGGGGAAGGCTTCAGTTGCTCTGGAACCTTAAAGACACACCTGCGTATTCATACAGGAGAGAAGCCCTACCACTGTGACCAGTGTGGGAAGAGCTTCAGGCAGTCTGGAAACTTAAAGACACACCAGCGTATTCATACACGAGGGAAGCCCAACACTGTGACCAATGTGGGGAAGGCTTTAGTAACTCTGGAACCTTAAAAATACTGCAGCGTATTTATACAGGAGAGAAGCCCTACCACTGTCACCAATGTGGAGAAGGCTTCAGTGAGTCTGGAACCTTAAAACACACCAATGTATTCATACAGGAGAGAAGCCATACCACTGTGACCAGTGTGGGAAGAGCTTCGGACACTTTAGTAACTTAAAGACACACCAGAACATTCATACAGGAGAGCAGTTCTATCCCTGTGACCAGTGTGGGAAGAGCTTTGGTCACTCTGGAAACTTAAAGAATCACCAGCGTATTCATACAGGTGTCAAAAACTGTAAATAAGTAGAAATCTGCTTAAAAACGTTTACATACTCAACAGCGCATTCATATTAGACAATAGTCTATTGTATAAACCTATGCATTTTTTCGTCCTAATTACAACACTATTGTGCTGTCAGAACATTATTAACTTATCTTACTCACAAAATTACATAGTGCACCTTTAAACCAAATAACTGTAACATAATCTTTTTGAATATGTAAATTGTATATACCCATACATTCTTGAGTTGTAAGCCTTGTAGACATAAAATAACAATTTAATTTTTTTCTGTAAGGCACCATAAGTTTTACTGGTCCTAGAGTAAAAGTGATGTTAAAAGGTACTTGATCTGTTTTCAACTTATTGGTACTTTAAGTAATGTATTGTATAAACCTATGCGATAAGAGATCAAATCTGCAGGCGGTTACGTGGCGTAGTGGGCAAGGCGCTCGCCACGAATACTGGAGTGTTGTATAACAACAGTTTGTGTGTAGTGGTGGTTTAATAATAATTTGCCTGTTTATTTTTTGACAATTTCCTCTTTTTACACATAACTCTACACTAACTTCCCTGGTAATGCAGTCTAGCCCCACATCGTTTATTTTCTTCGCTTGTTGATTAGGGTTAGGGTTAGGGTGATACCTCTAACATTGAACTTCAATTAGCCTCTGATTAGCTTACCCAGTATATTAGAGTATATAAGAGAATATTGATGTATTTGAAGTGATATATGTACAAAATAAACTCAAATATATGCAGATAGTGCAGTGATGCATAGTGATTGTACAAAGTGTAGCCTAATAGTTGTCTTCCAAGATGATTAGAGGAGGAAATATCACCTTGTGTTTGATGGAGGGAGAGTCTATTGTTCTTCTGATTGGCCAATCAGTTCCAAGAAGCTAACTGCTCAACTCTTGGCTCTATTGTATGAGAACAGGGCTGTTTTACTGAAGTACTCATGGTAAATGGACTGCAGTTAGCGCTTTTATTCAAAGTGCTAATAGGTGTCTCTCATGGGGGTGTCCGTTCATTATTATCCTCTAGTGAAAATGTCAGCAACTGCAATATAGAATATTTAAAGGGATATTCTACTGAAATATACTTTTAGGTTGTAAGTCCAAGTACATGTAATAATAATAATATAATACAATTGTATTTGTATAGCACCTTTCATACAGAAACTGCAGCTCAAAGTGCTTCACAAAAGAAAAAAGACAGGAAAATGAGCACATAAAGTGCAGATATATAAAATCACAGTTTTTCATAGGATCTAACATCCCAACAGACCACCTTGTTTACGTGTTGATTCAGTTTTAAAAATAGACAATAATGAAAACATGTAACTCTCTGATATTGTAAACAGTCGCATATAATAATGCGTCAGACCCAGGAGTGAAATCATTGAAAAGTCAGACAATATAGGGGGAACTTTGTCAGACATTAGTCGAATTTCTTTTGCAAAACAGAAACACTTTGGATTTTTGTAGCTCATTCATTTGGACACACTCAAATAACATGCAGTGTCAGCTATACAGTATATAATTGTATCATCCACCTGTAATTGGACAATATCATTTATATAAAGGTAAAGAGGAGTTTATAATCCAAGACGTGTGCATGGAATTTCATAGCAAATTTAGTTTATTTGAGTGTTTCCAACTGAAAGAGCTACAGAAATCTGTTTTGCAAAAGAAAATGTAGTTTGTGAGAAAGATCCACCTATATTGTCTGTCTTTTCAATTAGTTACCTGTGCTTGGAATTACAACCTAAAAGTCGATTTCAGTAGAATAACCCTTTAAATACACCTTTTGAGGTTGCAGTTGCTGACATTTTTCAATATAGGGCAGAACATTACTGCTTCACTGAGAAACTTCACTGATAGTACCAGCTTAACATTGAACTTCAATTTGCCTCTGATTAGTTTACCCAGTATACTCTAAGAGAGAAATATTGATATATTTGAAGTAAAATACGCACAAATTAAACTCAAATATATGCAGTTGCAGATATTGCAGTGATGCAAAGTGATTGTACAAAGTGTATCCTAATAATTATCTTCCAAGATGATTGGAGGAGGTAATATCAGCTTGTGTTTGATGGAGGGAGAGTCTATTGTTCTTCTGATTGGCCAATCAGTTCCAAGCAGCTAACTGCCCAACTCTTGGCTCTATTGTATGAGAACAGGGCTATTTTACTGAAGTGCTCATGGTAAATGGTAAATGGACTGCATTTAGCGCTTTTATCCAAAGTGCTAAGTGAAGTCTCTCATGGGGCTGTCCGTTCATTATTATCCTCTACTGAAAATGTTAGCAACTGCAATATAGAAAGGTGTATTTAAAGGGCTATTCTACTGAAATATACTTTTAGGTTGTAATTCCAAGTACATGTAATAATAATAATAATAATAATAATCATATAATACAATTGTATTTGTATAATACAATTTTATTTGTATAGCACCTTTCATACAGAAACTGCAGTTCAAAGTGCTTCACAACAGAAAAAAATACAGGAATATGAGCACATAAAGTGCAGACATAAAATCACATTTTTTCACATTAGGATCTAACGTCATAACAGGCCACCTTGTTTATGTGTTGATTCAGTTAAAAAAATAAATAGACAATAATAAAAACATGTAACTCTCTGATATTGTAAACAGTTGCATAATAGTGTGTCAGACCCAGGAGTGAAATCATTGAAAATCATTTTTCAATTATTCTGAAACAGTCACAGACTTTTCTACACATACCAATGTTATATCATTTCATAAGAGCAAATGATGATCCACTATCAAATGCTTTAGATAGATCTACAAAAAGAGCAGCACAATGCTTCTTGTTATCTAAGGCAGATATAATGTCATTTGTAATGAATGTGACCTGCTGAAATAGTGCTGTGATTTGTTCTAAATCCAAAATTCTGATCATCCAGTATCTTGTAAGAGAGAAGATTGAAATAATGAAAGTATAAAAATATATGCAGGTGTAAATACTGTATACATACATAGTGATTGTACAAATCATAATAGTTGTCTTCCTAGATGATTATAAGAGGACCTATCACCTTGTGTTTGATGGATGGGGTGTCTATTCTCATTGGCCAATCAGTTCAAAGCAGCTAACTGCTCATCTATTGGCTCAGTTGTATAAGAACAGGCTGTTTTCAAGACTGAACTACTCATTCAACCAGAAACACTGGATAGTCTGCTGGTTGACTTGAACCCCTCTCTGTGGCAGAACACATTCTCTACTGGAACAAGACTTTATACTAAAACCATCTGGATCAAAACTTGCTTCTGATAACATATATCAGACTTTTGACACCAAAACATCAGTAAGTACAATTATTTATTTTATTGTTTCCATGGCATTGTAGAGCCTCTCTTATTTTATGTCTAAGTATGCTGTCTAATATTTTGAATCTGTTTATTTCTCTTCAATATATGTATACTTAAAGGTATATACAGTAAAAACCACAATGACAAATTGCAGATAACTGTCCATTGGGTTTTGCACCGTATTTTAGCTAATGCTGACTTATTATTATTATTATTATTATTATTATTATTATTATTATTATTATTATTATTATTATTATTATTATTATTATTATTATTATTATTATTATTATTATTATTATTATTATTATTATTATTATTATTATTATGCAATACCCATCCATGGAGCAGATTCACTTTCAAAGGTTGAATCTGTAATGCCACCAAACAGTGACCTCTAGGTAAAAGAGCCCTGCTTGATACTGCACTGCCCATAGTGCACATGTTTCTCTGATGTCTGGCTTGTAATTGAGTGGGGATAAGGAAGGTGTTGCTATTGCTGGACACACCTCAGGCTCTGCCAAGAAACTCACACTATATTAAGTTACTAAACTCCAATCCACACATGAGACCAAAACTAAATAACAATATGGAATTACAGATTCCGAAATCTTCATTGCAATGTTTCTCTCTATTCCAGATACAATTGTTCCCAAACAACAAATACAATCATGGCTGAGTCAAGGCGTCACTGCTGTGCACCTGTGGGAAGAGCTTCAGTCGCTCTGGAACCTTAAAGGAACACCAGCGTATTCATACAGGAGAGAAGCCCTACCACTGTGACCAATGTGGGGAAGGCTTCAGTCAGTCTGGAACCTTAAAGACACACCAGCGTATTCATACAGGAGTGAAGCCCTACCACTGTGACCAATGTGGGAAGAGCTTCAGTGAGTCTGGAACCTTAAAGACACACCAGCGTATTCATACAGGAGAGAAGCCCTACCACTGTGACCAATGTGGGGAAGGCTTCAGTCGCTCTGGAACCTTAAAGGAACACCAGCGTATTCATACAGGAGAGAAGCCCTACCACTGTGACCAATGTGGGGAAGGCTTCAGTCACTCTGGAACCTTAACGACACACCAGCGTATTCATAGAAGAGAGAAGCCGTACCACTGTGACCAGTGTGGGAAGAGCTTCAGACAATTGAGTAACTTAAAGAAACACCAGAACATCATACAGGAGAGAAGTTCTATCCCTGTGGCCAGTGTGGGAAGAGCTTCAGACACTTTGTCAGCTTAAAGAGACACCAGTGTATTCATACAGGAGAGAAGCCAATGTGACCAATGTGGGGAAGGCTTCAGTTGCTCTGGAACCTTAAAGACACACCTGCGTATTCATACAGGAGAGAAGCCCTACCACTGTGACCAGTGTGGGAAGAGCTTCAGGCAGTCTGGAAACTTAAAGACACACCAGCGTATTCATACACGAGGGAAGCCCAACACTGTGACCAATGTGGGGAAGGCTTTAGTAACTCTGGAACCTTAAAAATACAGCAGCGTATTTATGGAGAAGGCTTCAGTGAGTCTGGAACCTTAAAACACACCAATGTATTCATACAGGAGAGAAGCCATACCACTGTGACCAGTGTGGGAAGAGCTTCGGACACTTTAGTAACTTAAAGACACACCAGAACATTCATACAGGAGAGCAGTTCTATCCCTGTGACCAGTGTGGGAAGAGCTTTGGTCACTCTGGAAACTTAAAGAATCACCAGCGTATTCATACAGGTGTCAAAAACTGTAAATAAGTAGAAATCTGCTTAAAAACGTTTACATACTCAACAGCGCATTCATATTAGACAATAGTCTATTGTATAAACCTATGCATTTTTTCGTCCTAATTACAACACTATTGTGCTGTCAGAACATTATTAACTTATCTTACTCACAAAATTACATAGTGCACCTTTAAACTAAATAACTGTAACATAATCTTTTTGAATATGTAAATTGTATATACCCATACATTCTTGAGTTGTAAGCCTTGTAGACATAAAATAACAATTTAATTTTTTTCTGTAAGGCACCATAAGTTTTACTGGTCCTAGAGTAAAAGTGATGTTAAAAGGTACTTGATCTGTTTTCAACTTATTGGTACTTTAAGTAATGTATTGTATAAACCTATGCGATAAGAGATCAAATCTGCAGGCGGTTACGTGGCGTAGTGGGCAAGGCGCTCGCCACGAATACTGGAGACGCTGGGCTCGCCTATTCGAGCCCAGTGCTCCACATTGCTTTCAGTTTAGCTGGTCGTCCGTACTAATACACATTGGCCGTATTAGGGTGTGGAAAACTGATGGGTGGGGATCGGGCGTTGTGGACAGCGACTCCTACAGGTCGGTTGGTGCGCCTGCGCAGTAGAATCAGTAAGTGTCGGGGGCAGTGTGAGCCTCCCACGCGTTACTCCTCGCCACTGAGAGATCGGGCTGCGCAGGTGAAAAGATGCGACTGCTGTTACCTCAAGTACCGGAGGGGACTTGTGCTATGTATGACTTAGTCCACATTGCAGCCGGCTTGTGGGAGGCAAGAAACAGCGTTCGTGACAGGGGAGGGTTGAATTGGATGATAAGAAATTGGGATGGGAGAAAATATAGAAAAATGGGAGAAAAAGTGGATAAAAAAAAGAGATCAAGTCTGCAAACCTAATCACATCAATATTGTCAGAACAGTAGATTAAATATGTAATGTTCTCTTGGCGTTTTTCACCTTGTTTAACTAACCAGAAAATGCCTAAGAGATGGTTTTATGTACTTTATTTTATCCATGCATGAATATGATTTTTTTTCAGTTTTCTTCCCTAGCTGAGAAACCAGAACATCCGCACAAGAACCAGTAGGTTCAGGGGCAGATTTTTCCCACAAGCCACAAGACTCCTGAACAAGGACAAGAACAGGAGATATCCCTAATAAAGACTCTTGAACACACACACACAAACACACACACCCTGCACTTCACATTAATATGCACATACACTTATACGCAAGACACTTTCTGTAAACATTGACTATTTAATTTTATATTACCTCATTTCATATTTTATTTGATCTTACTACTATTACTTATTGTTATCATTCTTGTATGCATTGTTTCTTAATTGTGCACTGTTGCAATGTGCCTGTATTGTTGTATATTTGACAAATAAAGAACTTTTATAAAGAACTTGAACTTCCCTTCCTCTAACTCAATGCTGCCCAAACTTAATTTACCTGGCTATATGTCTAGCCACAGATCAATTTACAAATAAAACACAACAACACTGATGACATACCAGAGCCAATGGCCTGGGCATAACGTAATAAGCATTTGTATAGCAGTGGAATACACTGCTACTAATTGATTTGCAATTGAAAAGTCAATGGGAGCAGACTGTAGCACCTTATGAACATATTCATGGTCTGGACACTGTACACACAGGTGTGCAGAGGCTGAAATGGTGGTAGTATTGTTCTCACTGAATAGCTACCCAAATACCTCTGATGAGCAATAGCTTAACATTGAACTTTAATTTGCCTCTGATTAGCTTACCCAGTTTATTGCAAGAGAGAGAAGATTGCTATATTTAAAGTAAAATATGTCAAGAATTAAAGTAAAATATATGCAGATATCACAGTGATGCATAGTGAGTGTACAAAGTGTAGCCTAATAATAGTCTTCCAAGAGGATTGGAGGAGGAAATATCGCCTTGTGTTTGATGTATGGGGTGTCTATTCTGATTGGCCAATCAGTTCAAATCAGCTAACTGCTCAACTATTGGCTTGAATGGCTTGTATGAGAACAGGGCTGTTTTCCAGACTGAAGTACTGGAAGTCTCTTATGGGGGTTTCCGTTTATTATGATGTGCTCTAATGAACATTTCAGCAATTGCAATATCAAAAAGTGTATTTAAAGGGTAATTTTGTCTGGTAGTGTTGCATATTTGGATTGTATGGTGTTTTTTGTTCTTGATTGATTGTGATGTTTCTTCTTGACTTGTTTAATTAAAGAAGACTGGTCCAGCCCATGGGGGCATTACCTTGTGAAACAAACCAATAGCATCCAGCTGCAGAATGGCAGACCAGCCACACTCTCAGACCCAAACCCAATGTAGGGTTATGTTTATACATGATACAATGATCACTTTAGTGAGACAAAGCAAGGCTTTTGTCTTGGGAGAAAGAGAGTCAATGTATTGTTTACAATGGCTCCTTGCTGCCCTCTAGTGGTCAGAAAATAATTATTACACCTTTAATATGTAATACACATTTCAAGAGGTTATTGCATGTACTTATCCATCATTGATTTAAAAAAAAATGCCAATGGTTTCATTTATTTTTTAAAGGAACATTTCTTCCATTTGAAATATTATTTTAATGGTGCACTACACAGTTTCTGAGAAAGGGTTTTTTGTTTGCAGAGCCTGCAAAATAAATTTACTGTATTTCTTCTCTCTTGTGTTATTATAAACAAAAACAAAACTCCATACTGCATCTTTAAGCCAAATAACCGTAAAATCACCGATTTGAATATGTAAATTGTTTATACCCACATGTTGTAAGCCTTGTAGACGTAAAATACCAATGTAGGAAGGGCTTCAGTCACTCTGGAAATGGTTCAAATTGACAGTATGTTTCACATTTCCAAACATTCTTAAGACCATGTGCTATCAGAGGCCAGTCTCATTATTCCATCATTTATTTTTGTTGTTGATCAAACCTGGACTGTGCTTTACCTCTGCCTATTTGATGACCGTATGCAAATAATAAAAAAAATCTGCAAATCTCCCTCTTACATCATTACTGTCCTGTTAGAACAGTGTTATTTTGTATATCATCAATAGATTATTGATGTTTTATAAAGCATTTTTATTTGTTTTAGTTTTGTTGAGAGGATTGATGGGGACATGTTCAATCACATGTGTTTCCTTCTAAAAACACAACAATACTGATGACATACCAGAGCCAATGGCCCGGGCATAATGTAATACGCATTTGTATAGCAGTGGGATACACTCCTCTTAATTTATTTGCAATTGAAAAGTCAATGGAGCAGACTGGAGCACCCTACAGATGGTTTAATGGCACTGAAACCAAACCAGGCTGAAATGGTGGTAGCATTGTTCGCACTGAAAAGCTACCCAAATACCTCTAATGGACAATAGCTTAACGTTACGCCTGAATTTACATGACAGTCTGCCATCCTTTCCTTCCAATGCTCGGTGCCGCGCCCCTACTCTGCCTCTGATTGGCTCTGACCCTCATCCCCGGGTGGGATGACAATAGGGAACATATCACATCCTGTATTGATTCTAAATGGAACTGAATGAATATAGTTTATTTTGAACTTCAACCCGTCACTAAGGCTATTCCATAGTTTAACTCCCAAAATGTAAACACATCTAGCTTTTTCATTAGTTCTTACTTTTTTTTTTACATGTTTTAAGAACTCAAAATGTAATTGTCAAATACAATTCTGTATTTTATGAGACGGGTGGAAACCCTAAACATCTTTGGCCTGTATTGCCACATGCTTCATTACAGAGTGTCCACATAGTTTGAAATAGCAGCAGCATCAAGACTTTCAGGTGATTCCATGATGGTAACTTCAAATTAAAGTGAATTTAAATCAATGGATTTGAACACAGGCAATGTAGGGATCGGTGCTTATTCATCTACCTGGCTATCTGTCTACCCACAGACCAAACTTCATCTACCTGGCTATCTGTGCAGGTGCAGATATTGCAGTGATGCATAGTGATTATACAAAGTGTATCCTAATAATTATCTTCCAAGATGATTGGAGGAGGAAATATCACCTTGTGTTTGATGGAGGGAGAGTCTATTGTTCTTCTGATTGGCCAATCAGTTCTAAACAGCTAACTGCTCAACTCTTGGCTCTATTGTATGAGAACAGGGCTGTTTTACTGAAGTACTCATGGTAAAGGGTAAATGGACTGCATTTAGCGCTTTTATTCAAAGTGCTAAGTGGTGTCTCTCATGGGGGTGTCCGTTCATTATTATCCTCTAGTGAAAATGTCAGCAACTGCAATATAGAATATTTAAAGGGCTATTCTACTGAAATATACTTTTAGGTTGTAAGTCCAAGTACATGTAATAATAATAATATAATACAATTGTATTTGTATAGCACCTTTCATACAGAAACTGCAGCTCAAAGTGCTTCACAAAAGAAAAAAGACCGGAAAATGAGCACATTAAGTGCAGATATATAAAATCACAGTTTTTCATAGGATCTAACATCCCAACAGGCCACCTTGTTTATGTGTTGATTCAGTTTTAAAAATAGACAATAATGAAAACATGTAACTCTCTGATATTGTAAACAGTCGCATATAATAATGCGTCAGACCCAGGAGTGAAATCATTGAAAAGTCAGACAATATAGGGGGAACTTTGTCAGACATTGGTCGAATTTCTTTTGCAAAACAGAAACACTTTGGATTTTTGTAGCTCATTCATTTGGACACACTCAAATAACATGCAGTGTCAGCTATACAGTATATAATTGTATCATCCACCTGTAATTGGACAATATCATTTATATAAAGGTAAAGAGGAGTTTATAATCCAAGACGTGTGCATGGAATTTCATAGCAAATTTAGTTTATTTGAGTGTTTCCAACTGAAAGAGCTACAGAAATGTAAAGTGTTATCTGTTTTGCAAAAGAAAATGTAGTTTGTGAGAAAGATCCACCTATATTGTCTGTCTTTTCAATTAGTTACCTGTGCTTGGAATTACAACCTAAAAGTCGATTTCAGTAGAATAACCCTTTAAATACACCTTTTGAGGTTGCAGTTGCTGACATTTTTCAATATAGGGCAGATATAAGTGCAGATATATAAAATCACAGTTTTTCATAGGATCTAACATCCCAACAGGCCACCTTGTTTATGTGTTGATTCAGTTTTAAAAATAGACAATAATGAAAACATGTAACTCTCTGATATTGTAAACAGTCGCATATAATAATGCGTCAGACCCAGGAGTGAAATCATTGAAAAGTCAGACAATATAGGGGGAACTTTGTCAGACATTGGTCGAATTTCTTTTGCAAAACAGAAACACTTTGGATTTTTGTAGCTCATTCATTTGGACACACTCAAATAACATGCAGTGTCAGCTATACAGTATATAATTGTATCATCCACCTGTAATTGGACAATATCATTTATATAAAGGTAAAGAGGAGTTTATAATCCAAGACGTGTGCATGGAATTTCATAGCAAATTTAGTTTATTTGAGTGTTTCCAACTGAAAGAGCTACAGAAATGTAAAGTGTTATCTGTTTTGCAAAAGAAAATGTAGTTTGTGAGAAAGATCCACCTATATTGTCTGTCTTTTCAATTAGTTACCTGTGCTTGGAATTACAACCTAAAAGTCGATTTCAGTAGAATAACCCTTTAAATACACCTTTTGAGGTTGCAGTTGCTGACATTTTTCAATATAGGGCAGAACATTACTGCTTCACTGAGAAACTTCACTGATAGTACCAGCTTAACATTGAACTTCAATTTGCCTCTGATTAGTTTACCCAGTATACTCTAAGAGAGAAATATTGATATATTTGAAGTAAAATATGCACAAATTAAACTCAAATATATGCAGTTGCAGATATTGCAGTGATGCAAAGTGATTGTACAAAGTGTATCCTAATAATTATCTTCCAAGATGATTGGAGGAGGTAATATCAGCTTGTGTTTGATGGAGGGAGAGTCTATTGTTCTTCTGATTGGCCAATCAGTTCCAAGCAGCTAACTGCCCAACTCTTGGCTCTATTGTATATGAGAACAGGGCTGTTTTACTGAAGTACTCATGGTAAAGGGTAAATGGACTGCATTTAGCGCTTTTATCCAAAGTGCTAAGTGAAGTCTCTCATGGGGCTGTCCGTTCATTATTATCCTCTACTGAAAATGTTAGCAACTGCAATATAGAAAGGTGTATTTAAAGGGCTATTCTACTGAAATATACTTTTATGTTGTAATTCCAAGTACATGTAATAATAATAATAATAATAATAATAATAATAATAATAATAATAATAATAATAATAATAATAATAATAATAATAATAATAATAATAATAATAATAATAATAATAATAATAATAATAATCATAATAATCATATAATACAATTGTATTTGTATAGCACCTTTCATACAGAAACTGCAGTTCAAAGTGCTTCACAACAGAAAAAAATACAGGAATATGAGCACATAAAGTGCAGATATATAAAATCACAGTTTTTCACATTAGGATCTAACATCCCAACAGGCCACCTTGTTTATGGTTTGATTCAGTTAAAAAAATAAAAATAAATAGACAATAATAAAAACATGTAAAACTCTGATATTGTAAACAGTTGCATAATAATGTGTCAGACCCAGGAGTGAAATCATTGAAAATCATTTTTCAATTATTCTGAAACAGTCACAGACTTTTCTACCCATACCAATGTTATATCATTTCATAAGAGCAAATGATGATCCACTGTATGAAATGCTTTAGATAGATCTACAAAAAGAGCAGCACAATGCTTCTTGTTATCTAATGCAGATACAATGTAATTTGTAATTAATGTGACCTGCTGAAATAGTGCTGTGATTTGTTCTAAATCCAAAATTCTGATCATCCAGTATCTTGTAAGAGAGAAGATTGAAATAATAATACTGTATACATACATAGTGATTGTACAAAGCTTAATAGTTGTCTTCCTGGATGATTATAAGAGGACCAATCACCTTGTGGTTGATGGATGGGGTGTCTATTCTCATTGGCCAATCAGTTCAAAGCAGCTAACTGCTCAACTATTGGCTCAGTTGTATAAGAACAGGCTGTTTTCAAGACTGAACTACTCATTCAACCAAAAACACTGGATAGTCTGCTGGTTGACTTGAACCCCTCTCTGTGGCAGAACACATTCTCTACTGGAACAAGACTTTATACTAAAACCATCTGGATCCAAACTTGCTTCTGATAACATATATCAGACTTTTGACACCACAACATTAGTAAGTACAATTATTTATTTGATTGTTTCCATGGCATTGCAGAGCCTCTCTTATTTTATGTCTAAGTATGCTGTCTAATATTTTGAATCTGTTTATTTCTCTTCAATATATGTAACTTAAAGGTATATACAGTAAAAACCACAATGACAAATTGCAGATAACGGTCCATTGGGTTTTGCACAGTATTTTAGCTAATGCTGACTTATTATTATTATTATTATTATTATTATTATTATTATTATTATTATTATTATTATTATTATTATTATTATTATTATTATTATTATTATTATTATTGTTATTATTATTATTATTATTATTATTAATATTAATATTATTATTATTAGTAGTAGTAGTAGTAGTAGTAGTAGTAGTAGTAGTAGTAGTAGTAGTAGTAGTAGTAGTAGTAGTAGTAGTAGTAGTAGTATTCAATACCCATCCATGGAGCAGATTCACTTAAGGTAGAATCTGTAATGCCACCAAACAGTGACCTCTAGGTAAAATAGCCCTGCTTGATACTGCACTGCCCATACTGCACATGTTTCTCTGATGTGTGGCTTGTAATTGAGTGGGGATAAGGAAGGTGTTGCTATTGCTTGACACACCTCAGGCTCTGCCAAGAAACTCACACTAATAAGTTATTAAAGTCCAACCCACACATCAGACCAAAACTAAATATATAAACAATACGGAATTACAGATTCTACCAATCTGAAATCTTCATTGCAATGTTTCTCTCTATTCCAGATACAATTGTTCCCCAACAACAAATACAATAATGGCTGAGTCAAGGCCTCACTGCTGTGACCAATGTGGAATGAGCTTCAATATCCTTGGAACCTTAAAGAGACACCAGCGTATTCATACAGGAGAGAAGCCCTACCACTGTGACCAATGTGGGGAAGGCTTCAGTCGCTCTGGAAACTTAAAAACACACCAGCGTTTTCATACAGGAGAGAAGCCCTACCACTGTGACCAATGTGGGGAAGGCTTCAGTCGCTCTGGAAACTTAAAGAGACACCAGCGTATTCATACAGGAGAGAAGCCCTACCACTGTGACCAATGTGGGGAAGGCTTCAGTCGCTCTGGAAACTTAAAAACACACCAGCGTTTTCATACAGGAGAGAAGCCCTACCACTGTGACCAATGTGGGGAAGGCTTCAGTCAATTGAATAACTTAAAGACACACCAGCGTATTCATACAGGAGAGAAGCCCTACCACTGTGACCAATGTGGGAAGAGCTTCAGTCAATTGAGTAACTTAAAGAGACACCAGAACATTCATACAGGAGAGAAGTTCTATCCCTGCGGCCAGTGTGGGAAGAGCTTCAGACAGTCTGGGGACTTAAAGAGACACCAGAACATTCATTCTTGAGAAAAGCACTATATCTGTGACCAGTGTGGGAAGAGCTTGGTTCACTCTGGAAACGTAAAGAATCACCAGCGTATTCATACAGGTGTCAAACACTAAAAATAAGTATAAACTGCTTAAAACCTTTTACATACTCAACAGCACATTCATACTGGACATAAATCAAACATTCCACTTTCTATTGTATAAACCTATGCATTTTTTTAAATTGATATTTTCATGTTTAACAACCAGGAAATGCCAAAATATACTTTATTTGAAATCTAGTAATCCATGCATGGAACTGAAATGTTTCACTGGTTTTGTTCTCTAGTTAAAACACTATTGTACCACCAATGTAAGGTTATGTGTATACATGATACAATGACCACTTTAGTGAGACAAAGCAATGCTTTTGTCTTGGGAGAAAGAGAGGCAATGTATTGTTTACAATGGCTCCTTGCTGCTCTCTAGTTGTCAGAAAATAATTATTGCAGCTTTAATATGATTTTGTAATACACATTTCAAGAGGTTATTGCATGTACTTATCCATCATTGATAAAAATAATGCCAATGGTTTCATTTATTTTTTAAAGGAACATTTCTTCCATTTGAAATATTATTTTAAAGGGGCACTATGCAGTTTCTGAGAAAAGGTTTTTTGTTTGCAGAGCCTGCAAAATACATTTACTGTATTTCTTCTCTCTTGTGTTATTATAAACAAAAACAAAACTCCATACTGCATCGTTAAGCCAAATAACCATAAAATCACAGATTTGAATATGTAAATTGTTTATACCCACAAGTTGTAAGCCTTGTAGACGTAAAATACCAATGTAGGAAGGGCTTCAGTCACTCTGGAAATGGTTCAAATTGACAGTATGTTTCACATTTCCAAACCTTCTTAAGACCATGTGCTATCAGAGGCCAGTCTCATTATTCCATCATTTATTTTTGTTGTTGATCAAACCTGGACTATGCTTTACCTCTGCCTATTTGATGACTGTATGCAAATAAACAAATACAATCTGCAAATTTCCCTCTTACATCATTACTGTCCTGTTAGAACAGTGTTATTTTGTATATAATCAATAGATTTTATTAGTACCACTGTGACCAATGTGGGAAGAGCTTCAGTCAATTGAGTAACTTAAAGAGACACCAGAACATTCATACATGAGAGAAGTTCTATCCCTGCGGCCAGTGTGGGAAGAGCTTCAGACAGTCTGGGGACTTAAAGAGACACCAGAACATTCATTCTTGAGAAAAGCACTATATCTGTGACCAGTGTGGGAAGAGCTTGGTTCACTCTGGAAACGTAAAGAATCACCAGCATATTCATACAGGTGTCAAGCACTAAAAATAAGTATAAACTGCTTAAAACCTTTTACATACTCAACAGCACATTCATACTGGACATAAATCAAACATTCCGCTTTCTATTGTATAAACCTATGCATTTTTTTAAATTGACATTTTCATATTTAACAACCAGGAAATGCCAAAAAGACCGATATACTTTATTTGAAATCTAGTAATCCATGCATGGAACTGAAATGTTTCACTGGTTTTGTTCTCTAGTTAAAACACTATTGTACCACCAATGTAAGGTTATGTGTATACATGATACAATGATCACTTTAGTGAGACAAAGCAATGCTTTTGTCTTGGGAGAAAGAGAGGCAATGTATTGTTTACAATGGCTCCTTGCTGCCCTCTAGTTGTCAGAAAATAATTATTGCAGCTTTAATATGATTTTGTAATACACATTTCAAGAGGTTATTGCATGTACTTATCCATCATTGATAAAAATAATGCCAATGGTTTCATTTATTTTTTAAAGGAACATTTCTTCCATTTGAAATATTATTTTAAAGGGGCACTATGCAGTTTCTGAGAAAAGGTTTTTTGTTTGCAGAGCCTGCAAAATACATTTACTGTATTTCTTCTCTCTTGTGTTATTATAAACAAAAACAAAACTCCATACTGCATCGTTAAGCCAAATAACCATAAAATCACCGATTTGAATATCGCTGCTGTCGGGACAAAACCTCATAACTCCATTTTTTGAAATTTTTTATTATTATATAAATCAAGATCATCCTCCATATGTGTGTGTGGGTTTTACAAAGTTTAAACAATGGGAAAGCATTAAACCGATCATCTGTCTAAACCTCCTAACTCTATTCACCCTCAAATCTGTGTTCGTTTTTTTCATCTGCTGAAAAGTTGGGTTTTGAGTTATGAGGTTTTGTCCCGACAGCAGCGATATGTAAATTGTTTATACCCACAAGTTGTAAGCCTTGTAGATGTAAAATACCAATGTAGGAAGGGCTTCAGTCACTCTGGAATGGTTCAAATTGACAGTATGTTTCACATTTCCAAACCTTCTTAAGACCATGTGCTATCAGAGGCCAGTCTCATTATTCCATAATTTATTTTTGTTGTTGATCAAACCTGGACTATGCTTTACCTCTGCCTATTTGATGACTGTATGCAAATAAACAAATACAATCTGCAAATTTCCCTCTTACATCATTACTGTCCTGTTAGAACAGTGTTATTTTGTATATAATCAATAGATTATTGATCTTTTATAAAGCATTTTTATTTGTTTTAGTTTTGTTGAGAGGCTTGATGGGGACATGTTCAATCACATGTATTTCCTTCTAAAAACACAACAATACTGATGACATACCAGAGCCAACCGGGCATAATGTAATACGCATTTGTATAGCAGTGGGATACACTCCTCTTAATTTATTTGCAATTGAAAAGTCAATGGGAGCTTAACGTCACGCCTGAATTTACACAACAGTCTGCCATCCTTTCCTTCCAATGCTCGGTGCCGCGCCCCTACTCTGCCTCTGATTGGCTCTGACCCTCATCCCCGGGTGGGATGACAATAGGGAACATATCACATCCTGTATTGATTCTAAATGGAACTGAATGAATATAGTTTATTTTGAACTTCAACCCGTCACTAAGGCTATTCCATAGTTTAACTCCCAAAATGTAAACACATCTAGCTTTTTCATTAGTTCTTACTTTTTTTTACATGTTTTAAGAACTCAAGATTTAATTGTCAAATACAATTCTGTATTTTATGAGACGGGTGGAAAACCCTAAACATCCTTGGCCTGTATTGCCACATGCTTCATTACAGAGTCTTTGGACCAGAGTGTCCACATAGTTTGAAATAGCAGCAGCATCAAGACTTTCCCAAATTGGTCACATTGGCTTCTCTCCTGTATGACTACACTGGTGTCTCTTTAAGCTGGAAGGGATAGAACTTCTCTGTTGTATGAATGTTCTGGTGTTTCTTTAAGTTACCAACGTTTCTGAAGCCTTCCCCACATTGGTCAGTGGTACGGCTTCTCTCCTGTATGAATATGCTGGTGTGTCTTTAAGTTTCCAGACAGACTGAAGCCTTCCCCACACTGGTCACAGTGGTAGGGCTTCTCTCCTGTATGAATACGCTGGTGTATCTTTAAGCTGCCAGACTGACTGAAGCCTTCCCCACATTGGTCACAGTGGTAGGGCTTCTCTCTTGTATGAATACGCTGGTGTCTCTTTAAGTTTCCAGACTGACTGAAGCTCTTCCCACATTGGTCACAGCAGTGAGGCCTTGACTCAGCCATTATTGTATTTGTTGTTGGGGAACAATTGTATCTGGAATAGAGAGAAACATTGCAATGAAGATTACAGATTGGTAGAATGTGTAATTCCGTATTGTTTATATATTTAGTTTTGGTCTGATGTGTGGGTTGGAGTTTAGTAACATATTATAGTTTCTCCAGACCTCTCTTGGCAGAGCCTGAGGTGTGTCCAGCAATAGCAACACCTTCCTTATCCCCACTCAATTACAACCCACACATCAGAGAAACATGTGCAGTATGGGCAGTGCAGTATCAAGCAGGGCTCTTTTACCTAGAGGTCACTGTTTGGTGGCATTACAGATTCTACCTTTGAAAGTGAATCTGCTCCATGGATGGGTATTGAAAACAGCATTAGCTAAAATACGGTGCACAACCCAATGGACAGTTATCTTTAATTTGTCATTGTGGTTGTTACTGTACAAATATACCTTTACATATACATATATTGAAGAGAAATAAACAACAGATTCAAACTATTAGACAGCATATTTAGACAGAAAATAAGTGAGACTCTGCAATGCCATGGAAACAATCAAATACATAATTATACTTACTGATGTTGTGGGGTCAAAAGTCTGATATATGTTATCAGAAGCAAGTTTGGATCCAGATGGTTTTAGTATAAAGTCTTGTTCCAGTAGAGAATGAGTTCTGCCACAGAGAGGGGTTCAAGTCAACCAGCAGACTATCCAGTGTTTTTGGTTGAATGAGTAGTTTAGTCTGGAAAATAGCCTGTTCTTATACAACATAGCCAATAGTTGAGCAGTTAGCTGCTTTGAACTGATTGGCCAATCAGAATAGACACCCCATCCATCAAACACAAGGTGACAGGTCCTCTTATAATCATCTAGGAAGACAACTATTATGATTTGTACAATCACTATGTATGTATACAGTATTTACAACTGCATATATTTTTATACTTTCATTATTTCAATCTTCTCTCTTACAAGATACTGGATGATCAGAATTTTGGATTTAGAACAAATCACAGCACTATTTCAGCAGGTCACATTCATTACAAATGACATTATATCTGCCTTAGATAACAATAAGCATTGGGCTGCTCTTTTTGTAGATATATCTAAAGCATTTTATACAGTGGGTCATCCTTTGCTCTTACAGAAATGATATACCATTGAGTATGAACAGCAAAGTATGAACAAGTATTCATCAAATAGTACAACCATCTCTTATGCATATCATGATTGTTAAACAAGGTGAAAATGGCCAAGAGAACATTAAATATTTAATATATGAACATAATACTGTTCTGACAATATTGATGTAATTAAGTTTGCAGATTTTATTTTGTAATGCATAGGTTTATACAATAGGCAGAATTAATTGGATTTATGTCCAGTATGAATGCGCTGTTGAGTATATAGATTCATGAACGCTTTTGATATTGCAGTTGCTGACATTTTCACTAGAGGGCAGCACATAAGAATGAACGGACACCCCCATGAGAGACTTCACTTAGCACCTTGGATAAAAGCGCTAAATGCAGTCCATTTACACTTTACCATGAGTACAGCCCTGTTCTCATACAATAGAGCCAAGAGTTGAGCAGTTAGCTGCTTGGAACTGATTGGCCAATCAGAAGAAGAATAGACTCCCCATCCATCAAACACATGGTGATATTTCCTCCTCCAATCACCTTGGAAGACAACTATTAGGCTACACTTTGTACAATCACTATGCATCACGGCACTATCTGCATATATTTTAGTTTAATTTGTACATATTTCACTTCAAATATATAAATACTCTTTCTCTTACAATATACTGGTTGAGCTAATCAGAGGCAAATTGAAGTTCAATTTTAAGCTATTGCCCATCAGAGGTATTACCCTAACCCTAATCAACAAGCGAAGAAAATAAACCATGTGGGGCTAGACTGCATTACCAGGGAAGTTAGTGTAGAGTTATGTGTAAAAAGAGGAAATTGTCAAAAAATAAACAGGCAAATTATTAATAAACCACCACTAGACACAAACCAAATCAAAATTGTTATACAACAGTCAAATGTACCTACTCTCAGCAATCTAAGTGACTCAAAGCACAATGAAACAAGATGGCTACTTTTTATTGTAGTTGGTTCATGGTACAAATTCAATGTAACTATCAATAACATTAACTAGATATTTTTGGATATCGATAGCTAATTGTATCGTTAGCGCCCTGATGTGCCTGATCAGCCTCTAGATACCAAAGCAGACAGGGCCAAACCCATAGTTTAGGTTGTACCAAACTCGTAGCCATATTGTAAGAAAGAAAACTACACAAGATTCTGTGCAAAGCCCTCTATTTCTTAGCCCAGGGCTACATTTGTGAATGCTATTGTTAATCCTGCATTGGGTCTAATCCTGCTTTAGAGCAAGTCTTGCTAGCTCAAGGCTAAAGTCAGGATTATCCCAGTTTAGAACGTGCCAGTGAGAAATCTCTTACAGAAAAGTATCATGGTATTTATATCAATAAAAAATTATGTAAACACCATATTACCATCAGTATCATCGTTTAAATTGGATTATACAGTGGTATTATTTAACTACAAAGGTGGTACCAAGGCTATACATGCCTTTTACCATGGCAGTAACTGTAGTTCCAATACCAATTAACATGTGATAGGGCAACAAAAAACATCCTTATTCATGTGTTTTTTATTAGATGTTAAGATAATTTCCTCTTTTTACACATAACTCTACACTAACTTCCCTAGTAGTGCAGTTTAGCCCCACATGGTTTATTTTCTTTGATTGTTCATACATTGTTTATTTGAGTTATGTATATTACATCCAGTTGACTGCATCCCTCCTTCATTGTGGTCTGCATTTAGGCCTTGTATGAACACAGCAGAAGAAAGGTCAGAGCAGAGTCATGGACCTGCTGTCTACAACACCTGTTCTACATCTCCTCCTGCTGAACATCTCAAACACTTTCACTGTTGCCATCAAACTGAACACAGGGGGAGGTGGGCTAGCTCATTTTAAGGCTGCTAGCCAGCCTTTGAGGGCTAGTTTACGTTTGAAAGGCAATGAGTTGTAAATGAAATCAAATGTATTTGTAAAGCCCAAGATCACAAGGTAATGCCCCCATGGGCTGGACCAGTCTTGTCAAGAAGAAACATCACAATCAATCAAGAACAAAAAACACCATACAATCCAAATATGCAACACTCCCAGACAAAATTACCCTTTAAATACACTTTTTGATATTGCAATTGCTGACATGTTCACTAGAGCACATCATAATGAATGGAAACTCCCATAAGAGACTTCACTGTGGATAAAAGCGCTATATAAATGCAGAGTACTTCAGTCTGGAAAACAGCCCGGTTCTCATACAAGCCATTCGAGCCAATAGTTGAGCAGTTAGCTGATTTGAACTGATTGGCCAATCAGAATAGACACCCCATCCATCAAACACAAGGCGATATTTCCTCCTACAATCCTCTTGGAAGATCATTATTAGGCTACACTTTGTACACTCACTATGCATCACTGCAATATCTGCATATATTTTACTTTAATTCTTCACATATTTTACTTTAAATATAGCAATCTTCTCCCTCTTGCAATAAACTGGGTAAGCTAATCAGAGGCAAATTAAATCATTACGTAAGTCGAACACTGTTGAGAGGGTTGATGGGGACATGTTCAATCACATGTATTTCCTTCTAAAAACACAACAATACTGATGACATACCAGAGCCAATGGCCCGAGCATAACGTAATAAGCATTTGTATAGCAGTGGGATACACTCCTCTTAATTTATTTGCAATTGAAAAGTTAATGGGAGCAGACTGGAGCACCCTACAGATGGTCTAATGGCTGAAATGGTGGTAGTATTGTTCTCACAGAAAAGCTACCAAATACCTCTGATGGGCAATAGCTTAACGTTACGCCTAAATTTACATGACAGTCTGCCATCCTTTCCTTCCAATGCTCGGTGCCGCGCCCCTACTCTGCCTCTGATTGGCCCCAGGTGGGATGACAATAGGGAACATATCACAGCCTGTATTGATTCTAAACGGAACTCAAGATTTAATTGTCAAAGATGGGACAATTCTGTATTTTATGAGAGTCTTCTAGGCACTAGTTCTTGTCTAATATTAGTTGTACTTTAAATAACAAAAGTGTAGTTTACTGTTGCAAATTAATAGTTTGTTTCTCACTTGCAAATCTGTTGTCGTATTTGGACTATTGTTCACTATTAAAAATACTGAAATTGTAAAAGGAAAATATCAAACATTTTTTATCTAAAGCATTTGATACAGTGGATCATCCTTTGCTCTTATGAAATGATATAACATTGATATGAAAAGCCTGTGACTGGTTTCAGAATAATTGAAAAATGCCAAATCAGAATTCTTACAGATAACAAAGGGTGTTCCACAGTGTTCCATCCTGGGTCCAGTCCTCTACACCTTTATATAAATGATATTGTCCATTTACACGTGGATGATACAATTATAACAAGTCCTCCACCTGTCCTAGGAAGGCAGAGTGCATCTCATTCTGTAGTGACAAACCCTCTTCACCCTGAGACCTGAAGACATACAAATGTCTCTTAGGCATTTCCTGGTTGTTAAACAAGGTGAAATGACCAATAAAGAATGTTAAATAATGAATCTACAAAATAACACTGTTCTAACAGGACAGTAATGATGTAAGAGGGAGATTTGCAGATTTTATTTTTTATTTCCATACAGTCATCAAATAGGGAGAGGTAAAGCACAGTCCAGGTTTGATCAACAACCAAAATAAATCATGGAATAATGAGACTGGGCTCTGATAGCACATGGTCTTAAGAAGGTTTGGAAATGTGAAACATAGTGTAAATTTTAACCATTTCCAGAGTGACTGAAGCCCATCCTACATTGGTATTTTACGTCTACAAGGCTTACAACTTGTGGGTATAAATCATTTACATATGCAATTAGGTGATCTTACGGTTATTTGGCTTGAAGATGCACTATGTAGTTTTGTTTTCGTTTTTAATAACACAAGAGAGAAGAAAAAAAAGTAAATGTATTTAGCAGGCTCTGCTAAACCCCTTTCTCAGAAACTGCGTAGTGCCCCTTTAAAATAATATTTCAAATGGAAGAATCATTTCCACAAATCATTCCACAAATCAATGATGGATAAGTACATGCAATAATCTCTTGAAATGTGTATTAGAAAATAATATTAAAGCTGCAATAATTATTTTCTGACAAGTAGAGGGCAGCAAGGAGCCATTGTAAACAAAGCATTGCCTCTCTTTCTCCCAAAACAAACACCTTGCTTTGTCTCACTAAAGTGAACATTGTATCATGTATAAACATAACCCTACCTTGGTGGTACAATAGTGTTGTAACTACAGAACAAAATCAGTGAAAAAAAGGTCAGTTTCATGCATGGATTACTAGATTTCAAATAAAGTATATACAATGTTCTTTTAGGCATTTCCTGGTTGTGGCAAAACATTTTAAATGCATAGGTTTATACAATAGACAGAGGAATGTTTGATTTATGTCCAGTATGAATGCGCTGTTGAATTTGTAAATGTTTTAAGCAGTTTCTACTTATTTTTGGTGTTTGACACCTCTATGAATACGCTGGTGATTCTTTAAGTTTCCAGAGTGAACAAAGCTCTTCCCACACTGGTCACAGGGATAGTGCTTCTCTCAAGAATGCATGTTTGGTGTCTCTTTAAGTGTCCAGATGTAATGAAGATCTTCCCACATTGGTCACATTGGCTTCTCTCCTATATGACTACACTGGTGTTTCTTTAAGCTGACAAAGTGTCTGAAGCTCTTCCCACACTGGCCACAGGGATAGAACTTCTCTCCTGTATGAATGTTCTGGTGTCTCTTTAAGTTTAAGTTAAACTAAACGGAACTCAAGATTTAATTGTCAAAGATGGGACAATTCTGTATTTTATGAGAGTCTTCTAGGCACTAGTTCTTGTCTAATATTAGTTGTACTTTAAATAACAAAAGTGTAGTTTACTGTTGCAAATTAATAGTTTGTTTCTCACTTGCAAATCTGTTGTCGTATTTGGACTATTGTTCACTATTAAAAATACTGAAATTGTAAAAGGAAAATATCAAACATTTTTTATCTAAAGCATTTGATACAGTGGATCATCCTTTGCTCTTATGAAATGATATAACATTGATATGAAAAGCCTGTGACTGGTTTCAGAATAATTGAAAAATGCCAAATCAGAATTCTTACAGATAACAAAGGGTGTTCCACAGTGTTCCATCCTGGGTCCAGTCCTCTACACCTTTATATAAATGATATTGTCCATTTACACGTGGATGATACAATTATAACAAGTCCTCCACCTGTCCTAGGAAGGCAGAGTGCAAACCTCCTAACTCTATTCACCCTCAAATCTGTGTTCGTTTTTTTCATCTGCTGAAAAGTTGGGTTTTTGGAGTTATGAGGTTTTGTCCCGACAGCAGCGATATGTAAATTGTTTATACCCACAAGTTGTAAGCCTTGTAGATGTAAAATACCAATGTAGGAAGGGCTTCAGTCACTCTGGAATGGTTCAAATTGACAGTATGTTTCACATTTCCAAACCTTCTTAAGACCATGTGCTATCAGAGGCCAGTCTCATTATTCCATAATTTATTTTTGTTGTTGATCAAACCTGGACTATGCTTTACCTCTGCCTATTTGATGACTGTATGCAAATAAACAAATACAATCTGCAAATTTCCCTCTTACATCATTACTGTCCTGTTAGAACAGTGTTATTTTGTATATAATCAATAGATTATTGATCTTTTATAAAGCATTTTTATTTGTTTTAGTTTTGTTGAGAGGCTTGATGGGGACATGTTCAATCACATGTATTTCCTTCTAAAAACACAACAATACTGATGACATACCAGAGCCAACCGGGCATAATGTAATACGCATTTGTATAGCAGTGGGATACACTCCTCTTAATTTATTTGCAATTGAAAAGTCAATGGGAGCTTAACGTCACGCCTGAATTTACACAACAGTCTGCCATCCTTTCCTTCCAATGCTCGGTGCCGCGCCCCTACTCTGCCTCTGATTGGCTCTGACCCTCATCCCCGGGTGGGATGACAATAGGGAACATATCACATCCTGTATTGATTCTAAATGGAACTGAATGAATATAGTTTATTTTGAACTTCAACCCGTCACTAAGGCTATTCCATAGTTTAACTCCCAAAATGTAAACACATCTAGCTTTTTCATTAGTTCTTACTTTTTTTTACATGTTTTAAGAACTCAAGATTTAATTGTCAAATACAATTCTGTATTTTATGAGACGGGTGGAAAACCCTAAACATCCTTGGCCTGTATTGCCACATGCTTCATTACAGAGTCTTTGGACCAGAGTGTCCACATAGTTTGAAATAGCAGCAGCATCAAGACTTTCCCAAATTGGTCACATTGGCTTCTCTCCTGTATGACTACACTGGTGTCTCTTTAAGCTGGAAGGGATAGAACTTCTCTGTTGTATGAATGTTCTGGTGTTTCTTTAAGTTACCAACGTTTCTGAAGCCTTCCCCACATTGGTCACAGTGGTACGGCTTCTCTCCTGTATGAATATGCTGGTGTGTCTTTAAGTTTCCAGACAGACTGAAGCCTTCCCCACACTGGTCACAGTGGTAGGGCTTCTCTCCTGTATGAATACGCTGGTGTATCTTTAAGCTGCCAGACTGACTGAAGCCTTCCCCACATTGGTCACAGTGGTAGGGCTTCTCTCTTGTATGAATACGCTGGTGTCTCTTTAAGTTTCCAGACTGACTGAAGCTCTTCCCACATTGGTCACAGCAGTGAGGCCTTGACTCAGCCATTATTGTATTTGTTGTTGGGGAACAATTGTATCTGGAATAGAGAGAAACATTGCAATGAAGATTACAGATTGGTAGAATGTGTAATTCCGTATTGTTTATATATTTAGTTTTGGTCTGATGTGTGGGTTGGAGTTTAGTAACATATTATAGTTTCTCCAGACCTCTCTTGGCAGAGCCTGAGGTGTGTCCAGCAATAGCAACACCTTCCTTATCCCCACTCAATTACAACCCACACATCAGAGAAACATGTGCAGTATGGGCAGTGCAGTATCAAGCAGGGCTCTGTTACCTAGAGGTCACTGTTTGGTGGCATTACAGATTCTACCTTTGAAAGTGAATCTGCTCCATGGATGGGTATTGAAAACAGCATTAGCTAAAATACGGTGCACAACCCAATGGACAGTTATCTTTAATTTGTCATTGTGGTTGTTACTGTACAAATATACCTTTACATATACATATATTGAAGAGAAATAAACAACAGATTCAAACTATTAGACAGCATATTTAGACAGAAAATAAGTGAGACTCTGCAATGCCATGGAAACAATCAAATACATAATTATACTTACTGATGTTGTGGGGTCAAAAGTCTGATATATGTTATCAGAAGCAAGTTTGGATCCAGATGGTTTTAGTATAAAGTCTTGTTCCAGTAGAGAATGAGTTCTGCCACAGAGAGGGGTTCAAGTCAACCAGCAGACTATCCAGTGTTTTTGGTTGAATGAGTAGTTTAGTCTGGAAAACAGCCTGTTCTTATACAACATAGCCAATAGTTGAGCAGTTAGCTGCTTTGAACTGATTGGCCAATCAGAATAGACACCCCATCCATCAAACACAAGGTGACAGGTCCTCTTATAATCATCTAGGAAGACAACTATTATGATTTGTACAATCACTATGTATGTATACAGTATTTACAACTGCATATATTTTTATACTTTCATTATTTCAATCTTCTCTCTTACAAGATACTGGATGATCAGAATTTTGGATTTAGAACAAATCACAGCACTATTTCAGCAGGTCACATTCATTACAAATGACATTATATCTGCCTTAGATAACAATAAGCATTGGGCTGCTCTTTTTGTAGATATATCTAAAGCATTTTATACAGTGGGTCATCCTTTGCTCTTACAGAAATGATATACCATTGAGTATGAACAGCAAAGTATGAACAAGTATTCATCAAATAGTACAACCATCTCTTATGCATATCATGATTGTTAAACAAGGTGAAAATGGCCAAGAGAACATTAAATATTTAATATATGAACATAATACTGTTCTGACAATATTGATGTAATTAAGTTTGCAGATTTTATTTTGTAATGCATAGGTTTATACAATAGGCAGAATTAATTGGATTTATGTCCAGTATGAATGCGCTGTTGAGTATATAGATTCATGAACGCTTTTGATATTGCAGTTGCTGACATTTTCACTAGAGGGCAGCACATAAGAATGAACGGACACCCCCATGAGAGACTTCACTTAGCACCTTGGATAAAAGCGCTAAATGCAGTCCATTTACACTTTACCATGAGTACAGCCCTGTTCTCATACAATAGAGCCAAGAGTTGAGCAGTTAGCTGCTTGGAACTGATTGGCCAATCAGAAGAAGAATAGACTCCCCATCCATCAAACACATGGTGATATTTCCTCCTCCAATCACCTTGGAAGACAACTATTAGGCTACACTTTGTACAATCACTATGCATCACGGCACTATCTGCATATATTTTAGTTTAATTTGTACATATTTCACTTCAAATATATAAATACTCTTTCTCTTACAATATACTGGTTGAGCTAATCAGAGGCAAATTGAAGTTCAATTTTAAGCTATTGCCCATCAGAGGTATTACCCTAACCCTAATCAACAAGCGAAGAAAATAAACCATGTGGGGCTAGACTGCATTACCAGGGAAGTTAGTGTAGAGTTATGTGTAAAAAGAGGAAATTGTCAAAAAATAAACAGGCAAATTATTAATAAACCACCACTAGACACAAACCAAATCAAAATTGTTATACAACAGTCAAATGTACCTACTCTCAGCAATCTAAGTGACTCAAAGCACAATGAAACAAGATGGCTACTTTTTATTGTAGTTGGTTCATGGTACAAATTCAATGTAACTATCAATAACATTAACTAGATATTTTTGGATATCGATAGCTAATTGTATCGTTAGCGCCCTGATGTGCCTGATCAGCCTCTAGATACCAAAGCAGACAGGGCCAAACCCATAGTTTAGGTTGTACCAAACTCGTAGCCATGTTGTAAGAAAGAAAACTACACAAGATTCTGTGCAAAGCCCTCTATTTCTTAGCCCAGGGCTACATTTGTGAATGCTATTGTTAATCCTGCATTGGGTCTAATCCTGCTTTAGAGCAAGTCTTGCTAGCTCAAGGCTAAAGTCAGGATTATCCCAGTTTAGAACGTGCCAGTGAGAAATCTCTTACAGAAAAGTATCATGGTATTTATGTCAATAAAAAATTATGTAAACACCATATTACCATCAGTATCATCGTTTAAATTGGATTATACAGTGGTATTATTTAACTACAAAGGTGGTACCAAGGCTATACATGCCTTTTACCATGGCAGTAACTGTAGTTCCAATACCAATTAACATGTGATAGGGCAACAAAAAACATCCTTATTCATGTGTTTTTTATTAGATGTTAAGATAATTTCCTCTTTTTACACATAACTCTACACTAACTTCCCTAGTAGTGCAGTTTAGCCCCACATGGTTTATTTTCTTTGATTGTTCATACATTGTTTATTTGAGTTATGTATATTACATCCAGTTGACTGCATCCCTCCTTCATTGTGGTCTGCATTTAGGCCTTGTATGAACACAGCAGAAGAAAGGTCAGAGCAGAGTCATGGACCTGCTGTCTACAACACCTGTTCTACATCTCCTCCTGCTGAACATCTCAAACACTTTCACTGTTGCCATCAAACTGAACACAGGGGGAGGTGGGCTAGCTCGTTTTAAGGCTGCTAGCCAGCCTTTGAGGGCTAGTTTACGTTTGAAAGGCAATGAGTTGTAAATGAAATCAAATGTATTTGTAAAGCCCAAGATCACAAGGTAATGCCCCCATGGGCTGGACCAGTCTTGTCAAGAAGAAACATCACAATCAATCAAGAACAAAAAACACCATACAATCCAAATATGCAACACTCCCAGACAAAATTACCCTTTAAATACACTTTTTGATATTGCAATTGCTGACATGTTCACTAGAGCACATCATAATGAATGGAAACTCCCATAAGAGACTTCACTGTGGATAAAAGCGCTATATAAATGCAGAGTACTTCAGTCTGGAAAACAGCCCGGTTCTCATACAAGCCATTCGAGCCAATAGTTGAGCAGTTAGCTGATTTGAACTGATTGGCCAATCAGAATAGACACCCCATCCATCAAACACAAGGCGATATTTCCTCCTACAATCCTCTTGGAAGATCATTATTAGGCTACACTTTGTACACTCACTATGCATCACTGCAATATCTGCATATATTTTACTTTAATTCTTCACATATTTTACTTTAAATATAGCAATCTTCTCCCTCTTGCAATAAACTGGGTAAGCTAATCAGAGGCAAATTAAATCATTACGTAAGTCGAACACTGTTGAGAGGGTTGATGGGGACATGTTCAATCACATGTATTTCCTTCTAAAAACACAACAATACTGATGACATACCAGAGCCAATGGCCCGAGCATAACGTAATAAGCATTTGTATAGCAGTGGGATACACTCCTCTTAATTTATTTGCAATTGAAAAGTTAATGGGAGCAGACTGGAGCACCCTACAGATGGTCTAATGGCTGAAATGGTGGTAGTATTGTTCTCACAGAAAAGCTACCAAATACCTCTGATGGGCAATAGCTTAACGTTACGCCTAAATTTACATGACAGTCTGCCATCCTTTCCTTCCAATGCTCGGTGCCGCGCCCCTACTCTGCCTCTGATTGGCCCCAGGTGGGATGACAATAGGGAACATATCACAGCCTGTATTGATTCTAAACGGAACTCAAGATTTAATTGTCAAAGATGGGACAATTCTGTATTTTATGAGAGTCTTCTAGGCACTAGTTCTTGTCTAATATTAGTTGTACTTTAAATAACAAAAGTGTAGTTTACTGTTGCAAATTAATAGTTTGTTTCTCACTTGCAAATCTGTTGTCGTATTTGGACTATTGTTCACTATTAAAAATACTGAAATTGTAAAAGGAAAATATCAAACATTTTTTATCTAAAGCATTTGATACAGTGGATCATCCTTTGCTCTTATGAAATGATATAACATTGATATGAAAAGCCTGTGACTGGTTTCAGAATAATTGAAAAATGCCAAATCAGAATTCTTACAGATAACAAAGGGTGTTCCACAGTGTTCCATCCTGGGTCCAGTCCTCTACACCTTTATATAAATGATATTGTCCATTTACACGTGGATGATACAATTATAACAAGTCCTCCACCTGTCCTAGGAAGGCAGAGTGCAAACCTCCTAACTCTATTCACCCTCAAATCTGTGTTCGTTTTTTTCATCTGCTGAAAAGTTGGGTTTTTGGAGTTATGAGGTTTTGTCCCGACAGCAGCGATATGTAAATTGTTTATACCCACAAGTTGTAAGCCTTGTAGATGTAAAATACCAATGTAGGAAGGGCTTCAGTCACTCTGGAATGGTTCAAATTGACAGTATGTTTCACATTTCCAAACCTTCTTAAGACCATGTGCTATCAGAGGCCAGTCTCATTATTCCATAATTTATTTTTGTTGTTGATCAAACCTGGACTATGCTTTACCTCTGCCTATTTGATGACTGTATGCAAATAAACAAATACAATCTGCAAATTTCCCTCTTACATCATTACTGTCCTGTTAGAACAGTGTTATTTTGTATATAATCAATAGATTATTGATCTTTTATAAAGCATTTTTATTTGTTTTAGTTTTGTTGAGAGGCTTGATGGGGACATGTTCAATCACATGTATTTCCTTCTAAAAACACAACAATACTGATGACATACCAGAGCCAACCGGGCATAATGTAATACGCATTTGTATAGCAGTGGGATACACTCCTCTTAATTTATTTGCAATTGAAAAGTCAATGGGAGCTTAACGTCACGCCTGAATTTACACAACAGTCTGCCATCCTTTCCTTCCAATGCTCGGTGCCGCGCCCCTACTCTGCCTCTGATTGGCTCTGACCCTCATCCCCGGGTGGGATGACAATAGGGAACATATCACATCCTGTATTGATTCTAAATGGAACTGAATGAATATAGTTTATTTTGAACTTCAACCCGTCACTAAGGCTATTCCATAGTTTAACTCCCAAAATGTAAACACATCTAGCTTTTTCATTAGTTCTTACTTTTTTTTACATGTTTTAAGAACTCAAGATTTAATTGTCAAATACAATTCTGTATTTTATGAGACGGGTGGAAAACCCTAAACATCCTTGGCCTGTATTGCCACATGCTTCATTACAGAGTCTTTGGACCAGAGTGTCCACATAGTTTGAAATAGCAGCAGCATCAAGCCCCTACTCTGCCTCTGATTGGCCCCAGGTGGGATGACAATAGGGAACATATCACAGCCTGTATTGATTCTAAACGGAACTCAAGATTTAATTGTCAAAGATGGGACAATTCTGTATTTTATGAGAGTCTTCTAGGCACTAGTTCTTGTCTAATATTAGTTGTACTTTAAATAACAAAAGTGTAGTTTACTGTTGCAAATTAATAGTTTGTTTCTCACTTGCAAATCTGTTGTCGTATTTGGACTATTGTTCACTATTAAAAATACTGAAATTGTAAAAGGAAAATATCAAACATTTTTTATCTAAAGCATTTGATACAGTGGATCATCCTTTGCTCTTATGAAATGATATAACATTGATATGAAAAGCCTGTGACTGGTTTCAGAATAATTGAAAAATGCCAAATCAGAATTCTTACAGATAACAAAGGGTGTTCCACAGTGTTCCATCCTGGGTCCAGTCCTCTACACCTTTATATAAATGATATTGTCCATTTACACGTGGATGATACAATTATAACAAGTCCTCCACCTGTCCTAGGAAGGCAGAGTGCATCTCATTCTGTAGTGACAAACCCTCTTCACCCTGAGACCTGAAGACATACAAATGTCTCTTAGGCATTTCCTGGTTGTTAAACAAGGTGAAATGACCAATAAAGAATGTTAAATAATGAATCTACAAAATAACACTGTTCTAACAGGACAGTAATGATGTAAGAGGGAGATTTGCAGATTTTATTTTTTATTTCCATACAGTCATCAAATAGGGAGAGGTAAAGCACAGTCCAGGTTTGATCAACAACCAAAATAAATCATGGAATAATGAGACTGGGCTCTGATAGCACATGGTCTTAAGAAGGTTTGGAAATGTGAAACATAGTGTAAATTTTAACCATTTCCAGAGTGACTGAAGCCCATCCTACATTGGTATTTTACGTCTACAAGGCTTACAACTTGTGGGTATAAATCATTTACATATGAAATTAGGTGATCTTACGGTTATTTGGCTTGAAGATGCACTATGTAGTTTTGTTTTCGTTTTTAATAACACAAGAGAGAAGAAAAACAGTAAATGTATTTAGCAGGCTCTGCTAAACCCCTTTCTCAGAAACTGCGTAGTGCCCCTTTAAAATAATATTTCAAATGGAAGAATCATTTCCACAAATCATTCCACAAATCAATGATGGATAAGTACATGCAATAATCTCTTGAAATGTGTATTAGAAAATAATATTAAAGCTGCAATAATTATTTTCTGACAAGTAGAGGGCAGCAAGGAGCCATTGTAAACAAAGCATTGCCTCTCTTTCTCCCAAAACAAACACCTTGCTTTGTCTCACTAAAGTGAACATTGTATCATGTATAAACATAACCCTACCTTGGTGGTACAATAGTGTTGTAACTAGAGAACAAAATCAGTGAAAAAAAGGTCAGTTTCATGCATGGATTACTAGATTTCAAATAAAGTATATACAATGTTCTTTTAGGCATTTCCTGGTTGTGGCAAAACATTTTAAATGCATAGGTTTATACAATAGACAGAGGAATGTTTGATTTATGTCCAGTATGAATGCGCTGTTGAATTTGTAAATGTTTTAAGCAGTTTCTACTTATTTTTGGTGTTTGACACCTCTATGAATACGCTGGTGATTCTTTAAGTTTCCAGAGTGAACAAAGCTCTTCCCACACTGGTCACAGGGATAGTGCTTCTCTCAAGAATGCATGTTTGGTGTCTCTTTAAGTGTCCAGATGTAATGAAGATCTTCCCACATTGGTCACATTGGCTTCTCTCCTATATGACTACACTGGTGTTTCTTTAAGCTGACAAAGTGTCTGAAGCTCTTCCCACACTGGCCACAGGGATAGAACTTCTCTCCTGTATGAATGTTCTGGTGTCTCTTTAAGTTTCCAGACTCACTGAAGCTCATCCCACATTGGTCACAGTGGTAGGGCTTCTCTCCTGTATGAATACGCTGGTGTGTCTTTAAGGTTCCAGAGCACCTGAAGCCTTCCCCACATTGGTCACAGTGATAGGGCTTCTCTCCTGTATGAATACGCTGGTGATTCTTTAAGGTTCCAGGCAGACTGAAGCCTTCCCCACATTGGTCACAGTGGTAGGGCTTCTCTCCTGTATGAATACGCTGGTGTATTTTTAAGGTTCCAAAGCGACTGAAGCCTTCCCCACATTGGTCACAGTGGTAGGGCTTCTCTCCTGTATGAATACGCTGGTGTCTCTTTAAGCTGCCAGACTGACTGAAGCTCTTCCCACATTGGTCACAGCAGTGAGGCCTTGACTCAGCCATTATTGTATTTGTTGTTGGGGAACAATTGTATCTGAAATAGAGAGAAACATTGCAATGAAGATTTCAGATGGGTAGAACCTGTAATTCCATATTGTTTATATATTTAGTTTTGGTCTGATGTGTGGGTTGGAGTTTAGTAACATATTATAGTTTCTCCAGACCTCTCTTGGCAGAGCCTGAGGTGTGTCCAGCAATAGCACCTTCCTTATCCCCACTCAATTACAACCCACACATCAGAGAAACATGTGCACTATGGGCAGTGCAGTATCAAGCAGGGCTCATTTACCTAGAGGTCACTGTTTGGTGGCATTACAGATTCTACCTTTGAAAGTGAATCTGCTCCATGGATGGGTATTGAAAACAGCATTAGCTAAAATACGGTGCACAACCCAATGGACAGTTATCTTTAATTTGTCATTGTGGTTGTTACTGTACAAATATACCTTTACATATACATATATCGAAGAGAAATAAACAACAGATTCATACTATTAGACAGCATATTTAGACAGAAAATAAGTGAGACTCTGCAATGCCATGGAAACAATCAAATAAATAATTGTACTAACTGATGTTGTGGGGTCAAAAGTCTGATATATGTTATCAGAAGCAAGTTTGGATCCAGATGGTTTTAGTATAAAGTCTTGTTCCAGTAGAGTATGTGTTCTGCCACAGAGAGGGGTTCAAGTCAACCAGCAGACTATCCAGTGTTTTTGGTTGAATGAGTAGTTCAGTCTGGAAAACAGCCTGTTCTTATACAACAGAGCCAATAGTTGAGCAGTTAGCTGCTTTGAACTGATTGGCCAATCAGAATAGACACCCCATCCATCAAACACAAGGTGATAGGTCCTCTTATAATCATCTAGGAAGACAACTATTATGATTTACCAAAATACCAATGTAGGAAGGGCTTCAGTCACTCTGGAATGGTTCAAATTGACAGTATGTTTCACATTTCCAAACCTTCTTAAGACCATGTGCTATCAGAGGCCAGTCTCATTATTCCATAATTTATTTTTGTTGTTGATCAAACCTGGACTATGCTTTACCTCTGCCTATTTGATGACTGTATGCAAATAAACAAATACAATCTGCAAATTTCCCTCTTACATCATTACTGTCCTGTTAGAACAGTGTTATTTTGTATATAATCAATAGATTATTGATCTTTTATAAAGCATTTTTATTTGTTTTAGTTTTGTTGAGAGGCTTGATGGGGACATGTTCAATCACATGTATTTCCTTCTAAAAACACAACAATACTGATGACATACCAGAGCCAACCGGGCATAATGTAATACGCATTTGTATAGCAGTGGGATACACTCCTCTTAATTTATTTGCAATTGAAAAGTCAATGGGAGCTTAACGTCACGCCTGAATTTACACAACAGTCTGCCATCCTTTCCTTCCAATGCTCGGTGCCGCGCCCCTACTCTGCCTCTGATTGGCTCTGACCCTCATCCCCGGGTGGGATGACAATAGGGAACATATCACATCCTGTATTGATTCTAAATGGAACTGAATGAATATAGTTTATTTTGAACTTCAACCCGTCACTAAGGCTATTCCATAGTTTAACTCCCAAAATGTAAACACATCTAGCTTTTTCATTAGTTCTTACTTTTTTTTACATGTTTTAAGAACTCAAGATTTAATTGTCAAATACAATTCTGTATTTTATGAGACGGGTGGAAAACCCTAAACATCCTTGGCCTGTATTGCCACATGCTTCATTACAGAGTCTTTGGACCAGAGTGTCCACATAGTTTGAAATAGCAGCAGCATCAAGCCCCTACTCTGCCTCTGATTGGCCCCAGGTGGGATGACAATAGGGAACATATCACAGCCTGTATTGATTCTAAACGGAACTCAAGATTTAATTGTCAAAGATGGGACAATTCTGTATTTTATGAGAGTCTTCTAGGCACTAGTTCTTGTCTAATATTAGTTGTACTTTAAATAACAAAAGTGTAGTTTACTGTTGCAAATTAATGTCTCTTAGGCATTTCCTGGTTGTTAAACAAGGTGAAATGACCAATAAAGAATGTTAAATAATGAATCTACAAAATAACACTGTTCTAACAGGACAGTAATGATGTAAGAGGGAGATTTGCAGATTTTATTTTTTATTTCCATACAGTCATCAAATAGGGAGAGGTAAAGCACAGTCCAGGTTTGATCAACAACCAAAATAAATCATGGAATAATGAGACTGGGCTCTGATAGCACATGGTCTTAAGAAGGTTTGGAAATGTGAAACATAGTGTAAATTTTAACCATTTCCAGAGTGACTGAAGCCCATCCTACATTGGTATTTTACGTCTACAAGGCTTACAACTTGTGGGTATAAATCATTTACATATGCAATTAGGTGATCTTACGGTTATTTGGCTTGAAGATGCACTATGTAGTTTTGTTTTCGTTTTTAATAACACAAGAGAGAAGAAAAACAGTAAATGTATTTAGCAGGCTCTGCTAAACCCCTTTCTCAGAAACTGCGTAGTGCCCCTTTAAAATAATATTTCAAATGGAAGAATCATTTCCACAAATCATTCCACAAATCAATGATGGATAAGTACATGCAATAATCTCTTGAAATGTGTATTAGAAAATAATATTAAAGCTGCAATAATTATTTTCTGACAAGTAGAGGGCAGCAAGGAGCCATTGTAAACAAAGCATTGCCTCTCTTTCTCCCAAAACAAACACCTTGCTTTGTCTCACTAAAGTGAACATTGTATCATGTATAAACATAACCCTACCTTGGTGGTACAATAGTGTTGTAACTAGAGAACAAAATCAGTGAAAAAAAGGTCAGTTTCATGCATGGATTACTAGATTTCAAATAAAGTATATACAATGTTCTTTTAGGCATTTCCTGGTTGTGGCAAAACATTTTAAATGCATAGGTTTATACAATAGACAGAGGAATGTTTGATTTATGTCCAGTATGAATGCGCTGTTGAATTTGTAAATGTTTTAAGCAGTTTCTACTTATTTTTGGTGTTTGACACCTCTATGAATACGCTGGTGATTCTTTAAGTTTCCAGAGTGAACAAAGCTCTTCCCACACTGGTCACAGGGATAGTGCTTCTCTCAAGAATGCATGTTTGGTGTCTCTTTAAGTGTCCAGATGTAATGAAGATCTTCCCACATTGGTCACATTGGCTTCTCTCCTATATGACTACACTGGTGTTTCTTTAAGCTGACAAAGTGTCTGAAGCTCTTCCCACACTGGCCACAGGGATAGAACTTCTCTCCTGTATGAATGTTCTGGTGTCTCTTTAAGTTTCCAGACTCACTGAAGCTCATCCCACATTGGTCACAGTGGTAGGGCTTCTCTCCTGTATGAATACGCTGGTGTGTCTTTAAGGTTCCAGAGCACCTGAAGCCTTCCCCACATTGGTCACAGTGATAGGGCTTCTCTCCTGTATGAATACGCTGGTGATTCTTTAAGGTTCCAGGCAGACTGAAGCCTTCCCCACATTGGTCACAGTGGTAGGCCTTCTCTCCTGTATGAATACGCTGGTGTATTTTTAAGGTTCCAAAGCGACTGAAGCCTTCCCCACATTGGTCACAGTGGTAGGGCTTCTCTCCTGTATGAATACGCTGGTGTCTCTTTAAGCTGCCAGACTGACTGAAGCTCTTCCCACATTGGTCACAGCAGTGAGGCCTTGACTCAGCCATTATTGTATTTGTTGTTGGGGAACAATTGTATCTGAAATAGAGAGAAACATTGCAATGAAGATTTCAGATTGGTAGAACCTGTAATTCCATATTGTTTATATATTTAGTTTTGGTCTGATGTGTGGGTTGGAGTTTAGTAACATATTATAGTTTCTCCAGACCTCTCTTGGCAGAGCCTGAGGTGTGTCCAGCAATAGCACCTTCCTTATCCCCACTCAATTACAACCCACACATCAGAGAAACATGTGCACTATGGGCAGTGCAGTATCAAGCAGGGCTCATTTACCTAGAGGTCACTGTTTGGTGGCATTACAGATTCTACCTTTGAAAGTGAATCTGCTCCATGGATGGGTATTGAAAACAGCATTAGCTAAAATACGGTGCACAACCCAATGGACAGTTATCTTTAATTTGTCATTGTGGTTGTTACTGTACAAATATACCTTTACATATACATATATCGAAGAGAAATAAACAACAGATTCATACTATTAGACAGCATATTTAGACAGAAAATAAGTGAGACTCTGCAATGCCATGGAAACAATCAAATAAATAATTGTACTAACTGATGTTGTGGGGTCAAAAGTCTGATATATGTTATCAGAAGCAAGTTTGGATCCAGATGGTTTTAGTATAAAGTCTTGTTCCAGTAGAGTATGTGTTCTGCCACAGAGAGGGGTTCAAGTCAACCAGCAGACTATCCAGTGTTTTTGGTTGAATGAGTAGTTCAGTCTGGAAAACAGCCTGTTCTTATACAACAGAGCCAATAGTTGAGCAGTTAGCTGCTTTGAACTGATTGGCCAATCAGAATAGACACCCCATCCATCAAACACAAGGTGATAGGTCCTCTTATAATCATCTAGGAAGACAACTATTATGATTTGTACAATCACTATGTATGTATACAGTATTTACAACTGCATATATTTTTATACTTTCATTATTTCAATCTTCTCTCTTACAAGATACTGGATGATCAGAATTTTGGATTTAGAACAAATCACAGCACTATTTCAGCAGGTCACATTCATTACAAATGACATTATATCTGCCTTAGATAACAATAAGCATTGGGCTGCTCTTTTTGTAGATATATCTAAAGCATTTTATACAGTGGGTCATCCTTTGCTCTTACAGAAATGATATACCATTGAGTATGAACAGCAAAGTATGAACAAGTATTCATCAAATAGTACAACCATCTCTTATGCATTTCATGATTGTTAAACAAGGTGAAAATGGCCAAGAGAACATTAAATATTTAATCTATGAACATAATACTGTTCTGACAATATTGATGTAATTAAGTTTGCAGATTTTATTTTGTAATGCATAGGTTTATACAATAGGCAGATTTAATTGGATTTATGTCCAGTATGAATGCGCTGTTGAGTATATAGATTCATGAACACTTTTGATATTGCAGTTGCTGACATTTTCACTAGAGGGCAGCACATAAGAATGAACGAACACCCCCATGAGAGACTTAATTTAGCACTAAATGCAGTCCATTTACACTTTACCATGAGTACAGCCCTGTTCTCATACAATAGAGCCAAGAGTTGAGCAGTTAGCTGCTTGGAACTGATTGGCCAATCAGAAGAAGAATAGACTCCCCATCCATCAAACACATGGTGATATTTCCTCCTCCAATCACCTTGGAAGACAACTATTAGGCTACACTTTGTACAATCACTATGCATCACGGCACTATCTGCATATATTTTAGTTTAATTTGTACATATTTTACTTCAAATATATAAATACTCTTTCTCTTACAATATACTGGTTGAGCTAATCAGAGGCAAATTGAAGTTCAATTTTAAGCTATTGCCCATGAGAGGTATTACCCTAAACCTAATCAACAAGCGAAGAAAATAAACCATGTGGGGCTAGACTGCATTACCAGGGAAGTTAGTGTAGAGTTATGTGTAAAAAGAGGAAATTGTCAAAAAATAAACAGGCAAATTATTAATAAACCACCACTAGACACAAACCAAATCAAAATGGTTATACAACAGTCAAATGTACCTACTCTCAGCAATCTAAGTGACTCAAAGCACAATGAAACAAGATGGCTACTTTTTATTGTAGTTGGTTCATGGTACAAATTCAATGTAACTATCAATAACATTAACTAGATATTTTTGGATCTCGATAGCTAATTGTATCGTTAGCGCCCTGATGTGCCTGATCAGCCTCTAGATACCAAAGCAGACAGGGCCAAACCCATAGTTTAGGTTGTACCAAACTCGTAGCCATATTGTAAGAAAGAAAACTACACAAGATTCTGTGCAAAGCCCTCTATTTCTTAGCCCAGGGCTACATTTGTGAATGCTATTGTTAATCCTGCATTGGGTCTAATCCTGCTTTAGAGCAAGTCTTGCTAGCTCAAGGCTAAAGTCAGGATTATCCCAGTTTAGAACGTGCCAGTGAGACATCTCTTACAGAAAAGTATCATGGTATTTATGTCAATAAAAAATTATGTAAACACCATATTACCATCAGTATCATCGTTTAAATTGGATTATACAGTGGTATCATTGAACTACAAAGGTTGTACCAAGGCTATACATGCCTTTTACCATGGCAGTAACTGTAGTTCCAATACCAATTAACATGTGATAGGGCAACAAAAAACATCCTTATTCATGTGTTTTTTATTAGATGTTAAGACAATTTCCTCTGTTTACACATAACTCTACACTAACTTCCCTAGTAGTGCAGTTTAGCCCCACATGGTTTATTTTCTTTGATTGTTCATACATTGTTTATTTGAGTTATGTATATTACATCCAGTTGACTGCATCCCTCCTTCATTGTGGTCTGCATTTAGGCCTTGTATGAACACAGCAGAAGAAAGGTCAGAGCAGAGTCATGGACCTGCTGTCTACAACACCTGGGCCCTGTTTCTTGTACGTGGTTCAACTAAGTCGATCAAGATGTCATTATCCAGCTTCAGTTAACCCGATGTTTGAAGCCGGGATTTTCCTGTTCCACAAAGGTGGATTCAGTCTCGTTAACTCAAGCCAGACTTGCGACTCAGGCTAAATGCGCGCGGCCGCTTTAGGTGAAAAGCCAGCACGTATCGATGGCAGAGATCCTGATTATCTAACGGCATTGATTGATTAATTGATTTAAGACTTTATTGACAGATTGCAATACGGCTCAATCGCCTCGCCGACAAGTTAAATGCGTTATCTATAGGCTAATTTTAAGTCCCTCATTACCTCAATCAATCAGATTATATTTCTTTAAACTTGCCTGCTGGATTGAATAATCAAATGAGATCTTGCTAGCGAAAATAATTAGTTAACTGTTATACAGAATTACGATACGGCTCTCTTACCCATTGATTGATGTATAGTCAATCTTTAACTTATCTCCAATGTGGTCTAACGGGTTGTTCTTTTGACTTTCACACAGACGACCGGGGTTCGAGACCCTAGTCGTCTCCTTCTTTTTGCAATATAGGAATAATTCAATTTGGTGCACGTTGAGAGCTATATAAAGAATGACATCCTCAATGCATGTAGATTTATAATATTTTAACTTAAAACCAGGCTACTTTGGCGTATAATCATTAATATTATATTCAAAAAAATCATATTGGAAACACCGGGTTTTGAACCCCGGTCGCTGGGTTGGCAGGCTTGAGCACTACCGCTGCACCACTGTGCCAGATGGGATAAATTCATTGTTTATACATTAATGAACGAGAGACCCGTGTTTAGAATATCCTTTGTTTTGAATGAAGTTTATCTCTTTATCCTCATTCATTAATGTGACGTCAACGGCTCATTCAATTTCTCAAATCCGTCAAACAGCGCATCTCATCAGACATCTTAATCCCAGTTACAATTAAAATAACCACATAATGTGTACATCGCACGAGCGAGCGCCACCGTCGCCACGGTATATATAACGTGCATTATTTAGGACAAAGTGAATTTAGTATCAGCATTTTGGGTCTATTTTACATTTCAAAAGCCCCCTCTGGAAGAATGGAGCACAAAAACGTAATTCAGAATGGTATAATGCAGATCGTAGACTGTGGGAATAGTTTTAGGAAACGGGCTGTCACTTCTTTGCGGGGGCGTGGCGATGGGTCAGGCTAACTTGAACTTAAACCCTGCTTTCGACCAGGCTCAAACTTTTGGATCTGTTGTCATGGTGATTTGGAAAATCCACGTACAGGGAACCGGAAAGTCCGGCTAACTCAGTTATCCCGTTAAAGTTATCCGGCTAACTCAGTTATCCAGGTACAAGAAACAGGGCCCTGTTCTACATCTCCTCCTGCTGAACATCTCAAACACTTTCACTGTTGCCATCAAACTGAACACAGGGGGAGGTGGGCTAGCTCGTTTTAAGGCTGCTAGCCAGCCTTTGAGGGCTAGTTTACGTTTGAAAGGCAATGAGTTGTAAATTAAATCAAATGTATTTGTAAAGCCCAAGATCACAAGGTAATGCCCCCATGGGCTGGACCAGTCTTGTCAAGAAGAAACATCACAATTAATCAAGAACAAAAAACACCATACAATCCAAATATGCAACACTCCCAGACAAAATTACCCTTTAAATACACTTTTTGATATTGCAATTGCTGACATGTTCACTAGAGCACATCATAATGAATGGAAACTCCCATAAGAGACTTCACTGTGGATAAAAGCGCTATATAAATGCAGAGTACTTCAGTCTGGAAAACAGCCCGGTTCTCATACAAGCCATTCGAGCCAATAGTTGAGCAGTTAGCTGATTTGAACTGATTGGCCAATCAGAATAGACACCCCATCCATCAAACACAAGGCGATATTTCCTCCTACAATCCTCTTGGAAGATCATTATTAGGCTACACTTTGTACACTCACTATGCATCACTGCAATATCTGCATATATTTTACTTTAATTCTTCACATATTTTACTTTAAATATAGCAATCTTCTCCCTCTTGCAATAAACTGGGTAAGCTAATCAGAGGCAAATTAAATCATTACGTAAGTCGAACACTGTTGAGAGGGTTGATGGGGACATGTTCAATCACATGTATTTCCTTCAAAAAACACAACAATACTGATGACATACCAGAGCCAATGGCCCGAGCATAACGTAATAAGCATTTGTATAGCAGTGGGATACACTCCTCTTAATTTATTTGCAATTGAAAAGTTAATGGGAGCAGACTGGAGCACCCTACAGATGGTCTAATGGCTGAAATGGTGGTAGTATTGTTCTCACAGAAAAGCTACCAAATACCTCTGATGGGCAATAGCTTAACGTTACGCCTAAATTTACATGACAGTCTGCCATCCTTTCCTTCCAATGCTCGGTGCCGCGCCCCTACTCTGCCTCTGATTGGCCCCAGGTGGGATGACAATAGGGAACATATCACAGCCTGTATTGATTCTAAACGGAACTCAAGATTTAATTGTCAAAGATGGGACAATTCTGTATTTTATGAGAGTCTTCTAGGCACTAGTTCTTGTCTAATATTAGTTGTACTTTAAATAACAAAAGTGTAGTTTACTGTTGCAAATTAATAGTTTGTTTCTCACTTGCAAATCTGTTGTCGTATTTGGACTATTGTTCACTATTAAAAATACTGAAATTGTAAAAGGAAAATATCAATTTTTTTTTATCTAAAGCATTTGATACAGTGGATCATCCTTTGCTCTTATGAAATGATATAACATTGATATGAAAAGCCTGTGACTGGTTTCAGAATAATTGAAAAATGCCAAATCAGAATTCTTACAGATAACAAAGGGTGTTCCACAGTGTTCCATCCTGGGTCCAGTCCTCTACACCTTTATATAAATGATATTGTCCATTTACACGTGGATGATACAATTATAACAAGTCCTCCACCTGTCCTAGGAAGGCAGAGTGCATCTCATTCTGTAGTGACAAACCCTCTTCACCCTGAGACCTGAAGACATACAAATGTCTCTTAGGCATTTCCTGGTTGTTAAACAAGGTGAAATGACCAATAAAGAATGTTAAATAATGAATCTACAAAATAACACTGTTCTAACAGGACAGTAATGATGTAAGAGGGAGATTTGCAGATTTTATTTTTTATTTCCATACAGTCATCAAATAGGGAGAGGTAAAGCACAGTCCAGGTTTGATCAACAACCAAAATAAATCATGGAATAATGAGACTGGGCTCTGATAGCACATGGTCTTAAGAAGGTTTGGAAATGTGAAACATAGTGTAAATTTTAACCATTTCCAGAGTGACTGAAGCCCACCCTACATTGGTATTTTACGTCTACAAGGCTTACAACTTGTGGGTATAAATCATTTACATATGCAATTAGGTGATCTTACGGTTATTTGGCTTGAAGATGCACTATGTAGTTTTGTTTTCGTTTTTAATAACACAAGAGAGAAGAAAAACAGTAAATGTATTTAGCAGGCTCTGCTAAACCCCTTTCTCAGAAACTGCGTAGTGCCCCTTTAAAATAATATTTCAAATGGAAGAATCATTTCCACAAATCATTCCACGAATCAATGATGGATAAGTACATGCAATAATCTCTTGAAATGTGTATTAGAAAATAATATTAAAGCTGCAATAATTATTTTCTGACAAGTAATCTACAAACATAATACTGTTCTGACAATATTGATGTGATTACGTTTGCAGATTTGATCTCTTATCGCATAGGTTTATACAATACATTACTTAAAGTACCAATAAGTTGAAAACAGATCAAGTACCTTTTAACATCACTTTTACTCTAGGATCCAGTAAAACTTATGGTGCCTTACAGAAAAAGATGGGCAATAGCTTAACGTTACGCCTAAATTTACATGACAGTCTGCCATCCTTTCCTTCCAATGCTCGGTGCCGCGCCCCTACTCTGCCTCTGATTGGCCCCAGGTGGGATGACAATAGGGAACATATCACGGCCTGTATTGATTCTAAACGGAACTCAAGATTTAATTGTCAAAGACGGGACAATTCTGTATTTTATGAGAGTCTTCTAGGCACTAGTTCTTGTCTAATATTAGTTGTACTTTAAATAACAAAAGTGTAGTTTACTGTTGCAAATTAATAGTTTGTTTCTCACTTGCAAATCTGTTGTTGTATTTGGACTATTGTTCACTATTAAAAATACTGAAATTGTAAAAGGAAAATATCAAACTTTTTTTTTACCTGCATTCCAGCCACTTAAAGGGGAATACCACCAATTTTCAACACTGAAATATGTATTTGTTTGTTCATTATTATCCTCTAGTGAAAATGTCAGCAAGTGCAATATAGAAAGCTGTATTTAAAGGGCTATTCTACTGAAATCTACTCTTAGGTTGTAATTCCAAGTACATGTAATAATAATAATAATATAATACAATTGTATTTGTATAGCACGTTTCATACAGAAACTGCAGTTCAAATAGCTTCACAACAGAAAAAATACAGGAAAATGAGCACATAAAGTGCAGATATATAAAATCACAGTTTTTCACATTAGGATAGGACTGATATTGTAAACAGTTGCATAATAATAGTGTGTCAGAGCCATGAGTGAAATCATTGAAAAGTCAGACAATATAGGGGGAACTTTGTCAGACATTATTCCAATTTATTTTGCAAATCAGAAACACTTTGGAAACTTTGGAAACACTCAAATAACATGCAGTGTCAGCTATACAGTATATAATTGTATCATCCACGTGTACATTTACAATATAATTTCTATAAAGGTGAAGAGGACTGGACCCAGGATGTAACCCTGTGGAACACCCTTTGTTATCTGTAAGAATACTGATTGGGCATTTTTCAATTATTCTGAAACCAGTCACAGGCTTTTCTACCCATACCAATGTCATATAATTTCATAGGAGCAAAGGATGATCCACTGTATCAAATGCTTTAGATATATCTACATAAAGAGCAACCCAATGCTTCTTGTTATCTAATGCAGATATAATGTAATTTGTAATGAATGTGAAATAGTGCTGTGATTGGTTCTAAATCCAGATTGATGCAGATTTAAAACTGAATGAGTTGAAATAAATAATTTGAGTTAGTTCTCAATCAAGGATTCCATGATTTTAGACAAGCAATGTAGAATATTGGGCCTTATTGTTTAAGTAACTTATATCTTCACTCTTATGAATGTGGGTCACATTGGCTAATGTCCAAGCATAAGGACACTCACCTGTTGAAATAGAAAGATTAAATACATGTGCTGACTGTTCTGAACTGTTCTGCAATAACTGTGTGGAAAGTCCATCCAATCCACCTGTAGTCCATGGAGTGCAAACAGCCACCATATCGCTGCTGGCGGGACAAAACCTCATAACTCCAAAAACCCAACTTTTCAGCAGATGAAAAAAAACGAACACAGATTTGAGGGCGAATAGAGTTACGAGGTTTAGACAGATGATTGGTTTAATGCTTTCCCATTGTGTAGACTTTGTAAAACCACACACACATGGAGGATGATCTACTGAGTTGATAAAAAAAAATTATATATATATATGGAGTTAGGGGGTTTTGTCCCGCCAGCAGCGATATTCCACCTGTGTATAGTTGGTCCTGTTTTTGCTAGATGAACCACCTTCCACAATTTTGTCAGGTTTGTATATGAGGGTGTGAATTGGTCCAATTATAAGCTAAATGTTGCTGTTGTTCTAGCAGAGGTACATTTATTTCGTGAAAATTAACCAATGAGCATGATCCCCTGAGTGTCGGCTTGAGCCCAGGCAGAATCCCTGTCTCTAAGCAGAGTTGTTAGTTGTCTCGGCATAACGTAATAAGCTTTTGTATAGCAGTGGGATACACTCCTCCTAATTGATTTGCAATTGAAAAGTGAATTGGAGCAGACTGGAGCAGATCGTTCAATGGCACTGAAACCAAACTAGGCTGAAATGGTGGTAGGATGGTTCTCACTGAAAAGCTACCAAATACCTCTGATGGGCAATAGCTTAACGATATGCTTCAATTTACATGACAGTCTGCCATCCTTTCCTTCCAATGCTCGGTGCCGCGCCCCTACTCTGCCTCTGATTTGCTCTGACCCTCATCCCCGGGTGGGATGACAATAGGGAACATATCACGTCCTGTATTGATTCTAAATGGAACTGAATGAATATAGTTTATTTTCTGTCTTTGTTTACTACAAATCATAAACACACTTGTGTGGACTTACAAAAAGAAAGAATCACAAATGTACATATTCAAAGTAAGCTCACACACAAAATCCCAACTCAATGACTGAAAAAGGAATAGGCTGAACCACATGCTTATTTGTTTTGTATCTTTTAAAATTCTTAAAAACAAAATATATTTTAACATTAAAAAACCTTAAAATATGCTGCAAGAAAAAAAGAAGATATTTTACTCAAAACTGTACTCCTGAATTATTTTAATTTTTAAGGCTTTTTTAAATCTCCCCTAAGAAGTACACAATTTCAACCCGTCACTAATGCTATTCCATAGTTTAACTCCCAAACTTTAAACACATCTAGCTTTTACATTAGTTTTTTTACATGTTTTAAGAACAAAACATGTAATTGTCAAATACAATTCTGAGTCTTACAAGAGTCTTTGGAGCAGAGTGTCCACATAGTTTGAAATAGCAGCAGCATCAAGACTTTCAGGTGATTCCATGATGCGTTTGGGTCTGAGAGTGTGGCTGGTCTGCCATTCTGCAGCTGGATACTATTGGTTTGTTTCACAAGGTAATGCCCCCATGGGCTGTACCAGTCTTCTTTAATTAAACAAGTCAAGAAGAAACATCACAATCAATCAAGAACAAAAAACACCATACAATCCAAATATGCAACACTCCCAGACAAGATTACCCTTTAAATACACTTTTTGATATTGCAATTGCTGACATTTTCACTAGAGCACATAATAATGAACGGAAACCCCCATAAGAGACTTCCAGTACTTCAGTCTGGAAAACAGCCCTGTTCTCATACAAGCCATTCAAGCCAATAGTTGAGCAGATAGCTGATTTGAACTGATTGGCCAATCAGAATAGACACCCCATCCATCAAACACAAGGTGATATTTCCTCCTCCAATCCTCTTGGAAGACTATTATTAGGCTACACTTTGTACACTCACTATGCATCACTGTGATATCTGCATATTACTTTAATTCTTCACATATTTTACTTTAAATATAGCAATCTTCTCTCTCTTGCAATAAACTGGGTAAGCTAATCAGAGGCAATTTAAAGTTCAATGTTAAGCTATTGCTCATCAGTGGTATTTGGGTAGCTATTCAGTGAGAACAATACTACCACCATTTCAGCCTCTGCACACCTGTGTGTACAGTGTCCAGTCCCATGAATATGTCCATGAGGTCCTACAATCTGTTATGGTTTGACACCGACCCCAAACGCACGACACAAGAGAGTAGGAATTCAGAGTTGCCAAATACAAGGGCTTGTTTATTTGAATACTAAATATAAAGAGTACAGGATAGGCAAGTCAACAAGACAGGTACATAGGCCAGGGGGCAAAAGTTCTGCTGCTCTGCAGCTTCTCCCGTGGTGGTAGTTTGGGAATAGCAGATGTTGACGTCAGAACCGCTCTGCAGAATTCTCTCGGCAGAATCTCCGATGTGTTGCGAGACCGAGAGAGGGAGAGAGGGAACGAGTCAACAACAGTGCAGGTTGAACGAGCAGGAGAACAGGGTGAACTAATCCTCGTGTAATTAAACACAGTGAGCACAATTCCAAAACAAATCCCAAGTGAATCTCTTCGTGTAATACACACAGTGAGCAAAATTCCAAACACAGTCCCAAGTGAATATCTTCGTGTAATATACACACAGTAGTGAAGTCCAAAAACCATCCAAATGTGAAATAATATCTTCGGTGTGAGCAACACACAGAGGGAGATGAAAAGTCCCAAAAATATTATCCCAGAGGGAACAAACAAAAGGGAACGCTGGGTGAGTGACTGTCTGACAAAAAGGTGGTAATCTTCAGTGTAATAGTTACACACGAAAAACGGAAATAGATCAAGACAGTCAATAAAAACTCACCCAGACGTAATGCGTAATGGTGCTGGAACAACAGCGGAGCGAGCGCGCGCCACAGGAACAGGTGTCCAAGAGGAAGGCTTCTTGGAAAAATCCTGGAGATAGCACAGAGAGCAAAAGCAGCAGCAGCAGCAAAACGGAGAATGCAACCAGAGAAAAATCAAGACGATCCAACACCCTTAGAGTGGAGAAACGGGGTATAAATAATAAGGGATTGATTGATTGACAAGCAGTGACAGCTGGGGAATGTGATTGAAAAGCGTGCGGACCTGAGAGAACCAATCAGCGACGTCTCAGATGACGTCACTGGGGAGAAGCGTGTGAATGAGGGAATTGAAATAATTAACAGAAAAAACAAATGAAAACAGAGCGAGGTGGTTAAAGGAACAGAACGAGTGAGAGAGCAAGGACAGAAACCTCACAGTACCCCCCCCTCCACAGGAGCCACCCGGCGACCAGGCCGACCCGGCTCGTCAGGATGGGCTCGATGGAAGTCGGTGATCAAGCCGGGATCCACGATGAGCTGCCGGGAGACCCAGCTACGCTCCTCAGGGCCGTAACCCTCCCAGTCCACCAGGTATTGGAACCCCCGGCCCCGCCGACGAACGCCCATCAACCGGCGGACCTGCCACTGGGGGTGACCATCCACCAACACGGGAGGCGGCGGATCAGGAGCTGGAGGCATAAGGGGACTGAGGGAGACGGGCTTAACCCGGGAGACATGGAACACGGGGTGGATGTGCATGGATGCAGGAAGCTTCAGGCGCAGGGCCGCCGGACTGAGTACCTTCAGGACCTCGAAAGGCCAGACGAAACGGGGGTTGAGCTTCTTGGCCGAGGACCGTAGCGGGAGGTCCTTCGCGGAGAGCCACACCCTCTGCCCAGGGCGGTAAGTCGGCGCAGGAACCGGGCGCCGGTCGGCACCACGACAGGCGCGCTCAGATGTCCGGATGTCCTGGTGATCTCCCAAACTCGTCGGCAGCGGTCGAGGTGGACCTGCACGGAGGGAACTGCCACTTCCGTCTCCTGTGCGGGAAAAAGAGGGGGCTGGTAGCCCAGGGAGACCTCAAAAGGGGAGAGGCCGGTGGCGGAACTGACCATTGAATTGATGGAGTATTCAACCCAGGGAAGGAAACGGCTCCAGGATGCTGGTCTCTCGGCTGCCACACACCGAAGAGCAGACTCTACGCTCTGGTTCATCCTCTCCGTCTGCCCGTTAGTCTGGGGATGATAACCAGAGGAGAGACTGACCGTTGCCCCCAATCCCTTGCAAAAGGCCCGCCATACCTGGGAGGTGAACTGGGGCCCCCGGTCAGAGACGATGTCCTGGGGAAAGCCATGAAGGCGGAACACGTGGTGCGTCAGGAGGTCCGCCGTCTCGGCCGCCGAGGGAAGCTTGGAGAGGGCCACGAGGTGGACCCCCTTGCTGAATCGATCCACCACGGTCAGAAGGCAGGTGTTCCCCTGGGAGGAGGGCAGGCCAGTGACGAAGTCGAGCGCCACATGTGACCACGGACGGCTCGGAATGGGAAGTGGCTGCAAGAGCCCGGAGGGTGCCTGGTGAGAGGCCTTGCTGCGGGCACAGACCGCGCAGGCCAATACGAACTCCTTGACGTCGTTCCGCATGGTGGGCCACCAGAAACGACGAGCCAGGAAGGAGAACGTGCGATGGACGCCAGGGTGGCAGGCGAACCGGCTGGTATGGCCCCACAGCAGTACCTGGGACCGGACAGAGTCGGGGACGAAGAGACGACTCCTAGGGACGTTGCTTGGAGCACGTTGGAAGCGTAGGGCACGCCTCACCACACCCTCGATGCCCAAGGTGATGGCTCCAACCACTCGGGCCTCCGGGAGGATGGGAGAAGGGTCCTCAGAGGGTGGAGCCCCCTTGGAGTGCATCCGGGACAGGGAGTCGGCCTTCGTGTTGCGGGAACCGGGGCGGAAGGTCAGCGAGAAGTCGAACCGGCTGAGGAAACTGGCCCATCTCGCCTGCCGACCGTTGAGGCGCCTGGAAGCGCGGATGAACGTCAGGTTCTTGTGGTCCGTCCAGATGGTAAAAGGCTCCTCGGCACCCTCTAGCCAATGACGCCACTCTTCCAGCGCAGCCACAACCGCCAGCAGCTCCCGATTGCCGGTGTCGTAGTTCCTCTCGGCGGGGAGGAAGCGACGCGAGTAGAAGGCGCAAGGATGCACCTTCTGGTCTGAAAGAGATCGCTGGGATAGGACAGCGCCCAGGCCAGAATCCGAGGCGTCCACCTCCACGATGAACTGTCTCTTGGGGTCAGGGTGGAGCAGGATAGGGGCAGAAGTGAACCTTCTCTTGAGGGAGCGGAACGCAGCGCATGCCGCTGGGGACCAGTCGAACGGCAGAGCGGGGGAGGTTAGCTTGGTAAGTGGCTCCGCCACTTGACTGTAGTTCCGGATGAACCTTCGGTAGAAGTTGGCGAACCCGAGGAAACTCTGTAACTCCTTCCGAGTGGTGGGTTCTGGCCAATCCTCCACAGCCTGGATCTTGCGAGGATCCGCTCGGGTCAAGCCCTTCTCAACGATGAAGCCCAGGTAGTCGACGGAGTTGGAGTGAAAACGGCACTTCTCCGCCTTGACGAAGAGCCGATTGTGGAGGAGGCGCTCCAGCACACGGCGGACATGCAGGATGTGTTCCTCGAGGGTCCTGGAAAAGATGAGAATGTCGTCCAGGTACACCACCACGAACACCTCCAGCATGTCACGAAGGACGTCGTTCATGAGTGCCTGGAATACCGCCGGGGCGTTGGTGAGGCCGAACGGCATTACAAGGTACTCGTAGTGGCCCCTGGGGGTCTTGAAGGCGGTCTTCCATTCATCGCCCTCACGGATACGGACAAGATGGTAGGCACTTCGGAGGTCCAGCTTGGTGAAGAACGAGGCCTGGGTCAGTGGCTCGAAGGTGGAGCTCATGAGAGGTAGGGGGTATTTGTTCTTGATGGTGATCTCGTTGAGCTGACGATAGTCGATGCAGGGTCGCAGGTCCCCATCCTTCTTACCTACAAAGAAGAACCCGGCCGCCACCGGGGAGGAGGAAGGCCGAATGAGTCCTGCTTCCAATGACTCAGAGATGTAGAGATCCATCGCCTTCTTCTCCGGGACAGTCAGACTGTAGAGGCGGCTGCCGGGAAGGGGAGCCCCTTGGCGGAGGTCGATGGCGCAGTCATAGGGGCGGTGAGGTGGAAGGGCCTGAGCCCTGGTCTTACTGAATACCTCCATGAGGTTGTGGTACTCGGGAGGTATGGACGAGGGGTCCGGGGGCAACTCACCAGCGGGCCTCCGGGGCGGGGGACAGGACGCCGCCTGCAGACAGCGGGCGTGACAGGAGGAGCTCCAGCCCCTGATGGTACCGGAGGACCAGGCGATGTGGGGCTCGTGCAGCGCGAGCCAGGGCCTACCCAGGACCACCGGGACAAGGGGGGATTGGGTAATGAGGAACTGGATTCTCTCGACGTGGTTCCCAGCGATGGTCAGCACGACTGGGCCGGTGCGTTGAGAGATGTCGGCCAGGCGGTGTTGGTCCAACGAAAAGATCTCCAAGGGCCTCACAAGGTCCTCAAGAGGTATGTTGGCTCGGGTGGCAAACTCGAAGTCGAGGAAGTTCTCGTCTGCCCCAGAGTCGATGAGGGCCTCCACCGTGGCACGTTGGTCCCCCCAGGCCAGGGTGACGCTCATCAGATGGTCAGGTGGTGCGCGGCGCTGGGAATGGGAAAAACGGCTCACCAGGATCTCCCGGGGTCTCGGTGAGCCTGATCTTTTGGCCGGGTGGGGCAGTCGGCGATACGGTGTCCCGCACCTCCGCAGTAGAGGCAGAGACCGGACCTGAGCCTTGCCTCACGCTCCGCCTGGCTCAGATGAGAGCGTCCCAGCTGCATGGGTTCCTCCTCGCGAACCGAACGGGGAAGCCTGTTACCACCAGTAGTGTTGGGGACGGGGTGTCCAGGAGTCCGGGGTGCTTCAGGAGGTAACAGTCGGGTCCTCTCGCGCCTTCTCTCCAGGAGGCGTCCGTCAATACGGATGACGAGGCTGAACAGATCCTTGAGGGAGTCGGGCAACTCCCGGGTAGCGAGCTGGTCCCGGACTGCGTCACTGAGCCCCCTCAAGAAGGTTAGGCGAAGAGCAGGTTCGTTCCATCCACTCTCCACCGCCGCCAGACGAAACTCCATGACATAGTCCGTCACCCTGCCGCTCCCCTGTCGGAAGGTACCCAACCGGGCTCCAGGGTCCAGACCTCGGGCTGGATGGTGGAACACTCTGCGGAGCTCCGCCACGAAGTCTGGATAGGAAAACAAAAAATCTGCTTCCATTGCCCAGGAGGAAGTGACCCACTGGGCAGCATGGCCTGAAAGTAAGTTCGTTATATAAGCCACTTGGGACCCACGAGCAGAAAAACGGCTTGGTTGATGACGGAAAACCAACTCACATTGCATGATGAATGTGGCACACTCCTCGGGATTACCGTCGAACAGCCGTGGGACGGAGAGACGGGGTTCCCGAGATGCGAGATCTGCTGGGGCTGCGGGGAATGCTCCTGAAGGGTGTGAGAGATGAAAGGTATTAACGGTGTCGCCCAGCGAGTGAAGCTGAGCGAGAATGTCGGACTGTTGTCCCGCCATAGCGGCCATTGAACCCTGCATAGGCAGGACCTGATCCCTGAGATTCTGCACCGCAGCCGCAGCCCGCTCTAATTGGAGACTGTGATCCCTGGTCAACTCGACTTGATTTGCAAGTACGGTTCTGACCCTCTCTGTGTCGGCTGGGGTCGTCATTTTGGTTGGATCGTAATGTTATGGTTTGACACCGACCCCAAACGCACGACACAAGAGAGTAGGAATTCAGAGTTGCCAAATACAAGGGCTTGTTTATTTGAATACTAAATATAAAGAGTACAGGATAGGCAAGTCAACAAGACAGGTACATAGGCCAGGGGGCAAAAGTTCTGCTGCTCTGCAGCTTCTCCCGTGGTGGTAGTTTGGGAATAGCAGATGTTGACGTCAGAACCGCTCTGCAGAATTCTCTCGGCAGAATCTCCGATGTGTTGCGAGACCGAGAGAGGGAGAGAGGGAACGAGTCAACAACAGTGCAGGTTGAACGAGCAGGAGAACAGGGTGAACTAATCCTCGTGTAATTAAACACAGTGAGCACAATTCCAAAACAAATCCCAAGTGAATCTCTTCGTGTAATACACACAGTGAGCAAAATTCCAAACACAGTCCCAAGTGAATATCTTCGTGTAATATACACACAGTAGTGAAGTCCAAAAACCATCCAAATGTGAAATAATATCTTCGGTGTGAGCAACACACAGAGGGAGATGAAAAGTCCCAAAAATATTATCCCAGAGGGAACAAACAAAAGGGAACGCTGGGTGAGTGACTGTCTGACAAAAAGGTGGTAATCTTCAGTGTAATAGTTACACACGAAAAACGGAAATAGATCAAGACAGTCAATAAAAACTCACCCAGACGTAATGCGTAATGGTGCTGGAACAACAGCGGAGCGAGCGCGCGCCACGGGAACAGGTGTCCAAGAGGAAGGCTTCTTGAAAAAATCCTGGAGATAGCACAGAGAGCAAAAGCAGCAGCAGCAGCAAAACGGAGAATGCAACCAGAGAAAAATCAAGACGATCCAACACCCTTAGAGTGGAGAAACGGGGTATAAATAATAAGGGATTGATTGATTGACAAGCAGTGACAGCTGGGGAATGTGATTGAAAAGCGTGCGGACCTGAGAGAACCAATCAGCGACGTCTCAGATGACGTCACTGGGGAGAAGCGTGTGAATTGAAATAATTAACAGAAAAAACAAATGAAAACAGAGCGAGGTGGTTAAAGGAACAGAACGAGTGAGAGAGCAAGGACAGAAACCTCACACAATCTGCTCCCATTGACTTTTCAATTGCAAATCAATTAGTAGCAGTGTATCCCACTGCTATACAAATGCTTATTACGTTATGCCCGGGCCATTGGCTCTGGTATGTCATCAGTGTTGTTGTGTTTTATTTGTAAATTGATCTGTGGCTAGACATATAGCCAGGTAAATTAAGTTTGGGCAGCATTGAGTTAGAGGAAGGGAAGTTCAAGTTCTTTATAAAAGTTCTTTATTTGTCAAATATACAACAATACAGGCACATTGCAACAATGCACAATTAATAAACAATGCATACAAGAATGGTAACAATAAGTAATAGTAGTAAGATCAAATAAAATATGAAATGAGGTAATATAAAATTAAATAGTCAATGTTTACAGAAAGTGTCTTGCATATAAGTGTATGTGCATATTAATGTGAAGTGCAGGGTGTGTGTGTTTGTGTTTGTGTGTGTTCAAGAGTTTTTATCAGGTGTGTGTGTGTTCAAGAGTCTTCAATAGGGATATCTCCTGTTCTTGTCCTTGTTCAGGAGTCTTGTGGCTTGTGGGAAAAAACTGCCCCTGAACCTACTGGTTCTTGTGCAGATGTTCTGGTTTCTCAGCTAGGGAAGAAAACTGAAAAAAATCATATTCATGCATGGATAAAATAAAGTACATAAAACCATCTCTTAGGCATTTTCTGGTTAGTTAAACAAGGTGAAAAACGCCAAGAGAACATTACATATTTAATCTACAAACATAATACTGTTCTGACAATATTGATGTGATTACGTTTGCAGATTTGATCTCTTATCGCATAGGTTTATACAATACATTACTTAAAGTACCAATAAGTTGAAAACAGATCAAGTACCTTTTAACATCACTTTTACTCTAGGATCCAGTAAAACCTATGGTGCCTTACAGAAAAAGTGTAAATTGTTATTTTATGTCTACATGGCTTACAACTCAAGAATGTATGGGTATATACAATTTATATATTCAAGATTATGTTACAGTTATTTGGTTTAAAGGTGCACTATGTAATTTTGTGAGTAAGATAAGTTAATAATGTTCTGACAGCACAATAGTGTTGTAATTAGGACGAAAAAATGCATAGGTTTATACAATAGACTATTGTCTAATATGTAAACGTTTTTAAGCAGATTTCTACTTATTTACAGTTTTTGACAACTGTATGAATACGATGGTTCTTTAAGTTTCCAGAGTGACCAAAGCTCTTCCCACACTGGTCACAGGGATAGTGCTTCTCTCAAGAATGAATATTCTGTTGTCTATTTAAGTGTCCAGATGTAATGAAGATATTCCCACATTGGTCACATTGGATTCTCTCCTGTGAATGAATACACTGGTGTCTCTTTAAGCTGAAGCTCTTCCCACACTGGCCACATGGATAGAACTGCTCTCCTGTATGAATGTTCTGGTGTGTCTTTAAGTTATTAAAGTGTCTGAAGCTCTTCCCACACTGGTCACAGTGGTATGGCTTCTCTCCTGTATGAATACGCTGGTGTGTTTTAAGGTTCCAGACTCACTGAAGCCTTCTCCACATTGGTGACAGTGGTAGGGCTTCTCTCCTGTATGAATATGCTGCTGTATTTTTAAGGTTCCAGAGTGACTGAAGCCTTCCCCACATTGGTCACAGTGTTGGGCTTCCCTTGTGTATGAATACGCTTGTGTGTCTTTAAGTTTCCAGACTGCCTGAAGCTCTTCCCACACTGGTCACAGTGGTAGGGCTTCTCTCCTGTATGAATATGCAGGTGTATCTTTAAGGTTCCAGAGCAACTGAAGCCTTCCCCACATTGGTCACAGTGGTAGGGCTTCTCCCCTGTATGAATATACTGGTGTCTCTTTAAGCTGAACAAGTGTCTGAAGCTCTTCCCACACTGGCCACAGGGATAGAACTTCTCTCCTGTATGAATGTTCTGGTGTTTCTTTAAGATACTCAATTGTCTGAAGCTCTTCCCACACTGGTCACAGTGGTAGGGCTTCTCTCCTGTATGATTACGCTGGTGTGTCTTTAAGGTTCCAGAGTGACTGAAGCCTTCCCCACACTGGTCACAGTGGTAGGGCTTCTCTCCTGTATGAATACGCTGGTGTTTCTTTAAGGTTCCAGAGTGACTGAAGCCTTCCCCATATTGGTCACAGTAGTACAGCTTCTCTCCTGTATGAATGCGCTGGTGTCTCTTTAAGTCTCCAGACTTACTGAAGCTCTTCCCACATTGGTCACAGCAGTGACACCTTGACTCAGCCATGATTGTATTTGTTGTTTGGGAACAATTGTATCTGGAATAGAGAGAAACATTGCAATGAAGATTTCAGAATCTGTAATACCATATTGTTATTTAGTTTTGGTCTCATGTGTGGATTGGAGTTTAGTAACTTAATATAGTGTGAGTTTCTTGGCAGAGCCTGAGGTGTGTCCAGCAATAGCAACACCTTCCTTATCCCCACTCAATTACAACCCACACATCAGAGAAACATGCAGTGCAGTATCAAGCAGGGCTCTTTTACCTAGAGGTCACTGTTTGGTGGCATTACAGATTCTACCTTTGAAAGTGAATCTGCTCCATGGATGGGTATTGCATAATAATAATAATAATAATAATAATAATAATAATAATAATAATAATAATAATAATAATAATAATAATAATAATAATAATAATAATAATAATAATAATAATAATAATAATAATAATAATAATAATAATAATAATAATAATAATTGGTCAGCATTAGCTAAAATACGGGTGCACAACCGAATGGACAGATACATATATTGAAGAGAAATAAACAACATTCAAAATATTAGACAGCATATTTAGACAGAAAATAAGAGAGACTATGCAATTCCATCGAAACAATCAAATAAATAATTGTACTTACTGATGTTGTGGTGTCAAAAGTCTGATATATGTTATCAGAAGCAAGTTTGGATCCAGTAGAGAATGTGTTCTGCCACAGAGAGGGGTTCAAGTCAACCAGCAGACTATCCAGTGTTTTTGGTTGAATGAGTACTTCAGTCTTGAAAACAGCCTGTTCTTATACAACAGAGCCAATAGTTGAGCAGTTAGCTGCTTTGAACTGATTGGCCAATCAGAATAGACACCCCATCCATCAAACACAAGGTGATAGGTCCTCTTATAATCATCCAGGAAGACAACTGTTATGATTTGTACAATCACTATGTATGTATACAGTATTTACAACTGCATATATTTTTATACTTTCATTATTTCAATCTTCTCTCTTACAAGATACTGGATGATCAGAATTTTGGATTTAGAACAAATCACAGCACTATTTCAGCTGTCACATTCATTACAAATGACATTATATCTGCCTTAGATAACAATAAGCATTGGGCTGCTCTTTTTGTAGATATATCTAAAGCATTTTATACAGTGGGTCATCCTTTGCTCTTACAGAAATGATATACCATTGAGTATGAACAGCAAAGTATGAACAAGTATTCATCAAATAGTACAACCATCTCTTATGCATTTCATGATTGTTAAACAAGGTGAAAATGGCCAAGAGGACATTAAATATTTAATCTATGAACATAATACTGTTCTGACAATATTGATGTAATTAAGTTTGCAGATTTTATTTTGTAATGCATAGGTTTATACAATAGGCAGAATTAATTGGATTTATGTCCAGTATGAATGCGCTGTTGAGTATATAGATTCATTCGCCTACTCTATGCAAACAGGGAAGTGTCCGGGGCTAGATGGTTACCCTATAGAGTTCTACAGGAAATTCTTTGATAAACTGGCACCCATTTTAATTGACATGTATGCAGATTCATTTAGGTCACTTAAGTTACCCCCATCCCTTACTCAAGCCTCGATTTCTCTGTTGCTAAAAAAAGATAAAGACCCCCTATCCTGTGGAAGTTATCGTCCTGTCAGTCAGTTGACGGTAGATTTAAAGCTTCTATCAAAGCTCTTAGCTATGCGCTTAGAACCTGTCATTCCCACTATCATATCTCCAGACCAAACAGGTTTTATCCAGAACAGATATTCATTTTCCAACATTAGACGTCTCTTTAATGTCATGTATAGCCCTTCCTCCACAACTAGCCCGGAGGCTGTCATCTCACTAGATGCGGCCAAAGCTTTTGACCGTGTGGAGTGGGGATATCTTTTCGACACATTGAAAAAGTTTGGACTGGGGGATAACTTTGTAGCTTGGGTGAAATTACTTTACACCTCTCCCACTGCCTCAGTAAGGACTAACAACACACGTTCAGCACAGTTCCATCTACACCGCTCCACGAGACAGGGTTGCAATTTGAGCCCACTCCTCTTCGATGTTGCCATTGAACCGTTGGCCATCGCACTTCGATCAGACCTTCGTATAAAAGGTATAATCAGAGGGGGTGTTGAACAGAGGACCTCCCTATATGCAGATGACCTGCTTCTATACGTGTCTGACATCTCCACATCTATTCCAGCTGCACTTGACATATTCACCCGATTTGGCCGTATTTCAGGGTATAAACTAAATTTAGACAAAAGTGAACTTCTTCCATTGAATTCAGAAGCTCGAAGTTATCCACTGCATAACTTCCCATTGAAAATTTCCCCCAATGGCTTCAAATATCTCAGTATCCAAATTAGGGATACATTTGGGGACCTATTCAAATTTAATTTTGGCTCTCTACTGACTCGATTTCAGGAAGATTTTGAACGTTGGTCATTATTACCTCTCTCTCTTGCTGCACGTATCAATTGCGTTAAGATGAACTCTCTCCCAAGGTTTTCTTATCTTGTCCAGTGCCTGCCTATCTTTCTTCCCCACTCATTCTTTCAAAAAATTGACAGCCTAGTGTCCAAATTTATTTGGAATAACAAAGTTCCCAGAATTAGTAAAGCTCTATTACAAAGGAGTAGATCTCTGGGTGGCATGGCTCTACCTAACTTCAGAGCCTACTATTGGGCAGCCAATCTCAGAATCATACAGCAATGGCTACAGTCAGACAAACCTCTGGTGTGCCCTATGTGGGTTGACATCGAAGCCTCATCTGTCAAACCTGCTTCACTAACCGGTCTTATACATGCCCCCATTAGCTCTCTATTGGCCCCCTACTTCAAAAATATAATCGTTAAAACTACATTCAGAATTTGGAATCAATTCAGACGCCACTTTGGGTTTAAAACTCTATCCCACTTGGCCCCGATAGCAGCTAACCCTTTATTTCACCCCTCATTGATGGATGGAGCATTCTCCTTATGGGCCTCACTCGGTATTAAAACACTAGGTGACCTATATATAGATAATGTTTTTGCCTCCTTTCAGCAATTATCAGAGAAATATTCAATCCATAGCCGACATTTCTTTCGGTATCTACAGATTCGTAGCTATGTCTGTAGCATTAACCCTATATTTCCCAACCTTCCAGAGGTAACACCCATCGACTCCTTTTTAACCCCGATGTCTTCCATCAAGGGCATGATATCGACTATGTACAATCTCATTCTCTCCTTATGTCCAACCACAATACACAATATTAAAAGTAAATGGGAGGAGGATTTAGAGGAGGAGATCTCGGATGACATTTGGGTTGACATTCTACGTCTTGTTCATTCTTCTTCTATTTGTGCAAGACACAGGCTGATACAATGCAAAATTGTTCATCGAGTACACCTGACGAAAGTCAGATTAGCCAAAATGTATGAAGATATCGATCCTATATGTGATAGATGCCATTCGGCCCCAGCCACATATACTCACATGTTTTGGACATGCCCCTCCTTGCACAGGTATTGGACAAATATTTTTGAAACCATCTCGGGAAGTATTGAGACAAATCTTGAACCAAATGTATTGACAGCGCTTTTTGGATACTCCCCACCTATGTTATCACTTTCAAAGCACAAAGCACACGTTGTGGCATTTACCACTCTACTGGCCAGGCGGCTGATTCTGTTTAAATGGAAGTCCGCTGCTCCCCCCACTCACCTTCACTGGATTAGAGACATACTATACTTTATCAAACTTGAAAAGATAAGATGCACTCTGAGAGGTTCTTCATCTATGTTCAAGAAAACGTGGGGTTCATTCCTTGTACTTGTGGATGATGTACAGTTCCATACTATTCCAGAATAACAATTTGTATGATGCTTGTTGGTATTCATCTGTGTGAACGTTAATTCAACGTGAGTTATTTGATATACCGGATATACATTGGAGAAGCATATTTGGGTACCTAAACATGTGCTATATATTTGATATACTATGTATATACGTTTGAGACGACTGTCGGGCGACCAAATCAGTGTTTGTTTGTATTATTATTTACTTTTGAACTCTGTTTTATTTTTTCTTGTTTTTTATTTTTGTATTTTACTTTCTTCTGTTTAATGTTGTTATCTGTTCTATGTGGACAATGACAATACAACAATGTATATATACAGACATATACTTATAATGTCTATGTCCTCAAAAAAGTATAATAAACAAAAAAGAGTATATAGATTCATGAACGCTTTTGATATTGCAGTTGCTGACATTTTCACTAGAGGGCAGCACATAAGAATGAACGGACACCACCATGAGAGACTTCATTTATCACTAAATGCAGTCCATTTACACTTTACCATGAGTACAGCCCTGTTCTCATACAATAGAGCCAAGAGTTGAGCAGTTAGCTGCTTGGAACTGATTGGCCAATCAGAAGAAGAATAGACTCCCCATCCATCAAACACATGGTGATATTTCCTCCTCCAATCACCTTGGAAGACAACTATTAGGCTACACTTTGTACAATCACTATGCATCACGGCACTATCTGCATATATTTTAGTTTAATTTGTACATATTTCACTTCAAATATATAAATACTCTTTCTCTTACAATATACTGGTTGAGCTAATCAGAGGCAAATTGAAGTTCAATTTTAAGCTATTGCCCATGATAGGTATTACCCTAACCCTAATCAACAAGCGAAGAAAATAAACCATGTGGGGCTAGACTGCATTACCAGGGAAGTTAGTGTAGAGTTATGTGTAAAAAGAGGAAATTGTCAAAAAATAAACAGGCAAATTATTAATAAACCACCACTAGACACAAACCAAATCAAAATTGTTATACAACAGTCAAATGTACCTACTCTCAGCAATCTAAGTGACTCAAAGCACAATGAAACAAGATGGCTACTTTTTATTGTAGTTGGTTCATGTTACAAATTCAATGTGACTATCAATAACATTAACTAGTTATTTTTGGATCTCGATAGCTAATTGTATCGTTAGCGCCCTGATGTGCCTGATCAGCCTCTAGATACCAAAGCAGACAGGGCCAAACCCATAGTTTAGGTTGTACCAAACTCGTAGCCATATTGTAAGAAAGAAAACTACACAAGATTCTGTGCAAAGCCCTCTATTTCTTAGCCCAGGGCTACATTTGTGAATGCTATTGTTAATCCTGCATTGGGTCTAATCCTGCTTTAGAGCAAGTCTTGCTAGCTCAAGGCTAAAGTCAGGATTATCCCAGTTTAGAACGTGCCAGTGAGAAATCTCTTACAGAAAAGTATCATGGTATTTATGTCAATAAAAAATTATGTAAACACCATATTACCATCAGTATCATCGTTTAAATTGGATTATACAGTGGTATTATTTAACTACAAAGGTGGTACCAAGGCTATACATGCCTTTTACCATGGCAGTAACTGTAGTTCCAATACCAATTAACATGTGATAGGGCAACAAAAAACATCCTTATTCATGTGTTTTTTATACAATTTCCTCTTTTTACACATAACTCTACACTAACTTCCCTAGTAGTGCAGTTTAGCCCCACATGGTTTATTTTCTTTGATTGTTCATACATTGTTTATTTGAGTTATGTATATTACATCCAGTTGACTGCATCCCTCCTTCATTGTGGTCTGCATTTAGGCCTTTAGGTATGAACACAGCAGAAGAAAGGTCAGAGCAGAGTCATGGACCTGCTGTCTACAACACCTGTTCTACATCTCCTCCTGCTGAACATCTCAAACACTTTCACTGTTGCCATCAAACTGAACACAGGGGGAGGTGGGCTAGCTCGTTTTAAGGCTGCTAGCCAGCCTTTGAGGGCTAGTTTACGTTTGAAAGGCAATGAGTTGTAAATTAAATCAAATGTTTTTGTAAAGCCCAAGATCACAAGGTAATGCCCCCATGGGCTGGACCAGTCTTGTCAAGAAGAAACATCACAATCAATCAAGAACAAAAAACACCATACAATCCAAATATGCAACACTCCCAGACAAAATTACCCTTTAAATACACTTTTTGATATTGCAATTGCTGACATGTTCACTAGAGCGCATCATAATTAATGGAAACTCCCATAAGAGACTTCACTGTGGATAAAAGCGCTATATAAATGCAGAGTACTTCAGTCTGGAAAACAGACCGGTTCTCATACAAGCCATTCGAGCCAATAGTTGAGCAGTTAGCTGATTTGAACTGATTGGCCAATCAGAATAGACACCCCATCCATCAAACACAAGGCGATATTTCCTCCTACAATCCTCTTGGAAGATCATTATTAGGCTACACTTTGTACACTCACTATGCATCACTGCAATATCTGCATATATTTTACTTTAATTCTTCACATATTTTACTTTAAATATAGCAATCTTCTCCATCTTGCAATAAACTGGGTAAGCTAATCAGAGGCAAATTAAATCATTACGTAAGTCGAACACTGTTGAGAGGGTTGATGGGGACATGTTCAATCACATGTATTTCCTTCTAAAAACACATGCTCGGTGCCACGCCCCGACTCTGCCTCTGATTGGCCCCAGGTGGGATGACAATAGGGAACATATCACGGCCTGTATTGATTCTAAACAGAACTCAAGATGTAATTGTCAAAGACGGGACAATTCTGTATTTTATGAGAGTCTTCTAGGCACTAGTTCTTGTCTAATATTAGTTGTACTTTAAATAACAAAAGTGTAGTTTACTGTTGCAAATTAATAGTTTGTTTCTCACTTGCAAATATGTTGTTGTATTTGGACTATTGTTCACTATTAAAAATACTGAAATTGTAAAAGGAAAATATCAATTTTTTTTTATCTAAAGCATTTGATACAGTGGATCATCCTTTGCTCTTATGAAATGATATAACATTGATATGAAAAGCCTGTGACTGGTTTCAGAATAATTGAAAAATGCCAAATCAGAATTCTTACAGATAACAAAGGGTGTTCCACAGTGTTCCATCCTGGGTCCAGTCCTCTACACCTTTATATAAATGATATTGTCCATTTACACGTGGATGATACAATTATAACAAGTCCTCCACCTGTCCTAGGAAGGCAGATTGCATCTCATTCTGTAGTGACAAACCCTCTTCACCCTGAGACCTGAAGACATACAAACTTCTCTTAGGCATTTCCTGGTTGTTAAACAAGGTGAAATGGCCAATAGAGAACGTTAAATACTTCATCTACAAAATAACACTGTTCTAACAGGACAGTAATGATGTAAGAGGGAGATTTGCAGATTTTATTTTTTATTTGCATACAGTCATCAAATAGGCAGAGGTAAAGCACAGTCCAGGTTTGCTCAACAACAAAAATAAATGATGGAATAATGACACTGGCCTTAAGAAGGTTTGGAAATGTGAAACATAGTGTCAATTTTAACCATTTCCAGAATGACTGAAGCCCTTCCTACATTGGTCACAGTGGTAGGGACTCTCTCATGATAAGCATCATATTTTGAGTAACATAATGAAACAATTGTAAAAGGCATATTTTATTATTATATTTTATTATAGCATATAGTTATTTGGCTTAAAGATGCACTATGGAGTTTTCTTTTCATTTATAATAACACAAGAGAGAAGAAAAACAGTAAATGTATTTAACAAAAAAAACTTTCAGAAACTGCGTAGTGCACCTTTAAAATAATATCTAAAATGGAAGACATTTTCCTTTAAAATGAAACCATTGGCACATTTTTTAAATCAATGATGGATTTTAGTGAAAACGGTGAAACAGTGAAAACATTTTAATTTCATGCATGGATTACTAGATTTCAAATAAAGTATATACAGCAGTATTTTAGGCATTTCCTGGTTGTTAAACATGAAAATGGCAAAATAATTTAAATGCATACGTTTATACAATAGACAGAGGAATGTTTGATTTATGTCCAATCTGAATGAGCTGTTGAGTATGTAAAAAGGTTTTAAGCAGATTTCTACTTATTTTTAGTGTTTGACACCTGTATGAATACGCTGGTGATTCTTTAAGTTTCCATAGTGAACAAAGCTCTTCCCACACTGGTCACATGGATAGTGCTTCTCTCAAGAATGAATGTTCTGTTGTCTCTTTAAGCGTCCAGATGTAATGAAGCTCTTCCCAAATTGGTCACATTGGCTTCTCTCCTGTATGACTACACTGGTGTCTCTTTAAGCTGGAAGGGATAGAACTTCTCTCCTGTATGAATGTTCTGGTGTTTCTTTAAGTTACCAACGTTTCTGAAGCTCTTCCCACATTGGTCACAGTGGTACGGCTTCTCTCCTGTATGAATACGCTGGTGTGTCTTTAAGGTTCCATACCTGCTGAAGCTCTTCCCACACTGGTCACAGGGATAGAACTTCTCTCCTGTATGAATGTTCTGGTGTTTCTTTAAGTTTCCAGACTCACTGAAGCTCATCCCACATTGGTCACAGTGGTAGGGCTTCTCTCCTGTATGAATACGCTGGTGTGTCTTTAAGGTTCCAGAGCGACTGAAGCCTTCCCCACACTGGTCACAGTGGTAGGGCTTCTCTCCTGTATGAATACGCTGGTGTGTCTTTAAGGTTCCAGAGCGACTGAAGCCTTCCCCACACTGGTCACAGTGGTAGGGCTTCTCTCCTGTATGAATACGCTTGTGTGTCTTTAAGGTTCCAGACTCACTGAAGCTCTTCCCACATTGGTCACAGTGGTAGGGCTTCTCTCCTGTATGAATACGCTTGTGTGTCTTTAAGTCTCCAGACTGACTGAAGCCTTCCCCACATTGGTCACAGTGGTAGGGCTTCTCTCCTGTATGAATACGCTGGTGTCTCTTAAAGCTGCCAGACTGACTGAAGCCTTCCCCACATTGGTCACAGTGGTAGGGCTTCTCTCCTGTATGAATACGCTGGTGTGTCTTTAAGTTTCCAGACTTACTGAAGCTCTTCCCACATTGGTCACAGCAGTGACGCCTTGACTCAGCCATTATTGTATTTGTTGTTGGGGAACAATTGTATCTGGAATAGAGAGAAACATTGCAATGAAGATTACAGATTGGTAGAATGTGTAATTCCGTATTGTTTATATATTTAGTTTTGGTCTGATGTGTGGGTTGGAGTTTAGTAACTTATTATAGTGTGAGTTTCTTGGCAGAGCCTGAGGTGTGTCCAGCAATAGCAACACCTTCCTTATCCCCACTCAATTACAACCCACACATCAGAGAAACATGTGCACTATGGGCAGTGCAGTATCAAGCAGGGCTCATTTACCTAGAGGTCACTGTTTGGTGGCATTACAGATTCTACCTTTGAAAGTGAATCTGCTCCATGGATGGGTATTGAAAACAGCATTAGCTAAAATACTGTGCACAACCCAATGGACAGTTATCTTTAATTTGTCATTGTGGTTGTTACTGTACAAATATACCTTTACATATACATATATTGATGAGAAATAAACAACAGATTCAAAATATTAGACAGAATATTTAGACAGAAAATAAGGGAGGCTAAACAATGCCATGGAAACAATCAAATAAATAATTGTACTTACTGATGTTGTGGTGTCAAAAGTCTGATATATGTTATCAGAAGCAAGTTTGGATCCAGATGGTTTTAGTATAAAGTCTTGTTCGAGTAGAGAATGTGTTCTGCCACAGAGAGGGGTTCAAGTCAACCAGCAGACTATCCAGTGTTTTTGGTTGAATGAGTAGTTCAGTCTTGAAAACAGCATGTTCTTATACAACTGAGCCAATAGTTGAGCAGTTAGCTGCTTTGAACTGATTGGCCAATCAGAATAGACACCCCATCCATCAAACACAAGGTGATAGGTCCTCCTACAATCCTCTTGGAAGATCATTATTAGGCTACACTTTGTACACTCACTATGCATCACTGCAATATCTGCATATATTTTACTTTAATTCTTCACATATTTTACTTTAAATATAGCAATCTTCTCCATCTTGCAATAAACTGGGTAAGCTAATCAGAGGCAAATTAAATCATTACGTAAGTCGAACACTGTTGAGAGGGTTGATGGGGACATGTTCAATCACATGTATTTCCTTCTAAAAACACAACAATACTGATGACATACCAGAGCCAATGGCCGGAGCATAACGTAATAAGCATTTGTATAGCAGTGGGATACACTCCTCTTAATTTATTTGCAATTGAAAAGTTAATGGGAGCAGACTGGAGCACCCTACAGATGGTCTAATGGCTGAAATGGTGGTAGTATTGTTCTCACAGAAAAGCTACCAAATACCTCTGATGGGCAATAGCTTAACGTTACGCCTAAATTTACATGACAGTCTGCCATCCTTTCCTTCCAATGCTCGGTGCCACGCCCCGACTCTGCCTCTGATTGGCCCCAGGTGGGATGACAATAGGGAACATATCACGGCCTGTATTGATTCTAAACAGAACTCAAGATGTAATTGTCAAAGACGGGACAATTCTGTATTTTATGAGAGTCTTCTAGGCACTAGTTCTTGTCTAATATTAGTTGTACTTTAAATAACAAAAGTGTAGTTTACTGTTGCAAATTAATAGTTTGTTTCTCACTTGCAAATATGTTGTTGTATTTGGACTATTGTTCACTATTAAAAATACTGAAATTGTAAAAGGAAAATATCAATTTTTTTTTATCTAAAGCATTTGATACAGTGGATCATCCTTTGCTCTTATGAAATGATATAACATTGATATGAAAAGCCTGTGACTGGTTTCAGAATAATTGAAAAATGCCAAATCAGAATTCTTACAGATAACAAAGGGTGTTCCACAGTGTTCCATCCTGGGTCCAGTCCTCTACACCTTTATATAAATGATATTGTCCATTTACACGTGGATGATACAATTATAACAAGTCCTCCACCTGTCCTAGGAAGGCAGAGTGCATCTCATTCTGTAGTGACAAACCCTCTTCACCCTGAGACCTGAAGACATACAAACTTCTCTTAGGCATTTCCTGGTTGTTAAACAAGGTGAAATGGCCAATAGAGAACGTTAAATACTTCATCTACAAAATAACACTGTTCTAACAGGACAGTAATGATGTAAGAGGGAGATTTGCAGATTTTATTTTTTATTTGCATACAGTCATCAAATAGGCAGAGGTAAAGCACAGTCCAGGTTTGCTCAACAACAAAAATAAATGATGGAATAATGACACTGGCCTTAAGAAGGTTTGGAAATGTGAAACATAGTGTCAATTTTAACCATTTCCAGAATGACTGAAGCCCTTCCTACATTGGTCACAGTGGTAGGGACTCTCTCATGATAAGCATCATATTTTGAGTAACATAATGAAACAATTGTAAAAGGCATATTTTATTATTATATTTTATTATAGCATATAGTTATTTGGCTTAAAGATGCACTATGGAGTTTTCTTTTCATTTATAATAACACAAGAGAGAAGAAAAACAGTAAATGTATTTAACAAAAAAAACGTTCAGAAACTGCGTAGTGCACCTTTAAAATAATATCTAAAATGGAAGACATTTTCCTTTAAAATGAAACCATTGGCACATTTTTTAAATCAATGATGGATTTTAGTGAAAACGGTGAAACAGTGAAAACATTTTAATTTCATGCATGGATTACTAGATTTCAAATAAAGTATATACAGCAGTATTTTAGGCATTTCCTTGTTGTTAAACATGAAAATGGCAAAATAATTTAAATGCATACGTTTATACAATAGACAGAGGAATGTTTGATTTATGTCCAATCTGAATGAGCTGTTGAGTATGTAAAAAGGTTTTAAGCAGATTTCTACTTATTTTTAGTGTTTGACACCTGTATGAATACGCTGGTGATTCTTTAAGTTTCCATAGTGAACAAAGCTCTTCCCACACTGGTCACATGGATAGTGCTTCTCTCAAGAATGAATGTTCTGTTGTCTCTTTAAGCGTCCAGATGTAATGAAGCTCTTCCCAAATTGGTCACATTGGCTTCTCTCCTGTATGACTACACTGGTGTCTCTTTAAGCTGGAAGGGATAGAACTTCTCTCCTGTATGAATGTTCTGGTGTTTCTTTAAGTTACCAACGTTTCTGAAGCTCTTCCCACATTGGTCACAGTGGTACGGCTTCTCTCCTGTATGAATACGCTGGTGTGTCTTTAAGGTTCCATACCTGCTGAAGCTCTTCCCACACTGGTCACAGGGATAGAACTTCTCTCCTGTATGAATGTTCTGGTGTTTCTTTAAGTTTCCAGACTCACTGAAGCTCATCCCACATTGGTCACAGTGGTAGGGCTTCTCTCCTGTATGAATACGCTGGTGTGTCTTTAAGGTTCCAGAGCGACTGAAGCCTTCCCCACACTGGTCACAGTGGTAGGGCTTCTCTCCTGTATGAATACGCTGGTGTGTCTTTAAGGTTCCAGAGCGACTGAAGCCTTCCCCACACTGGTCACAGTGGTAGGGCTTCTCTCCTGTATGAATACGCTTGTGTGTCTTTAAGGTTCCAGACTCACTGAAGCTCTTCCCACATTGGTCACAGTGGTAGGGCTTCTCTCCTGTATGAATACGCTTGTGTGTCTTTAAGTCTCCAGACTGACTGAAGCCTTCCCCACATTGGTCACAGTGGTAGGGCTTCTCTCCTGTATGAATACGCTGGTGTCTCTTAAAGCTGCCAGACTGACTGAAGCCTTCCCCACATTGGTCACAGTGGTAGGGCTTCTCTCCTGTATGAATACGCTGGTGTGTCTTTAAGTTTCCAGACTTACTGAAGCTCTTCCCACATTGGTCACAGCAGTGACGCCTTGACTCAGCCATTATTGTATTTGTTGTTGGGGAACAATTGTATCTGGAATAGAGAGAAACATTGCAATGAAGATTACAGATTGGTAGAATGTGTAATTCCGTATTGTTTATATATTTAGTTTTGGTCTGATGTGTGGGTTGGAGTTTAGTAACTTATTATAGTGTGAGTTTCTTGGCAGAGCCTGAGGTGTGTCCAGCAATAGCAACACCTTCCTTATCCCCACTCAATTACAACCCACACATCAGAGAAACATGTGCACTATGGGCAGTGCAGTATCAAGCAGGGCTCATTTACCTAGAGGTCACTGTTTGGTGGCATTACAGATTCTACCTTTGAAAGTGAATCTGCTCCATGGATGGGTATTGAAAACAGCATTAGCTAAAATACTGTGCACAACCCAATGGACAGTTATCTTTAATTTGTCATTGTGGTTGTTACTGTACAAATATACCTTTACATATACATATATTGATGAGAAATAAACAACAGATTCAAAATATTAGACAGAATATTTAGACAGAAAATAAGGGAGGCTAAACAATGCCATGGAAACAATCAAATAAATAATTGTACTTACTGATGTTGTGGTGTCAAAAGTCTGATATATGTTATCAGAAGCAAGTTTGGATCCAGATGGTTTTAGTATAAAGTCTTGTTCCAGTAGAGAATGTGTTCTGCCACAGAGAGGGGTTCAAGTCAACCAGCAGACTATCCAGTGTTTTTGGTTGAATGAGTAGTTCAGTCTTGAAAACAGCATGTTCTTATACAACTGAGCCAATAGTTGAGCAGTTAGCTGCTTTGAACTGATTGGCCAATCAGAATAGACACCCCATCCATCAAACACAAGGTGATAGGTCCTCTTATAATCATCTAGGAAGACAACTATTATGATTTGTACAATCACTATGTATGTATACAGTATTTACAACTGCATATATTTTTATACTTTCATTATTTCAATCTTCTCTCTTACAAGATACTGGATGATCAGAATTTTGGATTTAGAACAAATCACAGCACTATTTCAGCAGGTCACATTCATTACAAATTACATTATATCTGCCTTAGATAACAATAAGCATTGGGCTGCTCTTTTTGTAGATATATCTAAAGCATTTTATACAGTGGGTCATCCTTTGCTCTTACAGAAATGATATACCATTGAGTATGAACAGCAAAGTATGAACAAGTATTCATCAAATTGTACAACCATCTCTTATGCATTTCATGATTGTTAAACAAGGTGAAAATGGCCAAGAGGACATTAAATATTTAATCTATGAACATAATACTGTTCTGACAATATTGATGTAATTAAGTTTGCAGATTTTATTTTGTAATGCATAGGTTTATACAATAGGCAGAATTAATTGGATTTATGTCCAGTATGAATGCGCTGTTGAGTATATAGATTCATGAACGCTTTTGATATTGCAGTTGCTGACATTTTCACTAGAGGGCAGCACATAAGAATGAACGGACACCCCCATGAGAGACTTCATTTAGCACTAAATGCAGTCCATTTACACTTTACCATGAGTACAGCCCTGTTCTCATACAATAGAGCCAAGAGTTGAGCAGTTAGCTGCTTGGAACTGATTGGCCAATCAGAAGAAGAATAGACGCCCCATCCATCAAACACATGGTGATATTTCTAATTGAAAAGTTAATGGGAGCAGACTGGAGCACCCTACAGATGGTCTAATGGCTGAAATGGTGGTAGTATTGTTCTCACAGAAAAGCTACCAAATACCTCTGATGGGCAATAGCTTAACGTTACGCCTAAATTTACATGACAGTCTGCCATCCTTTCCTTCCAATGCTCGGTGCCGCGCCCCGACTCTGCCTCTGATTGGCCCCAGGTGGGATGACAATAGGGAACATATCACGGCCTGTATTGATTCTAAACAGAACTCAAGATTTAATTGTCAAAGACGGGACAATTCTGTATTTTATGAGAGTCTTCTAGGCACTAGTTCTTGTCTAATATTAGTTGTACTTTAAATAACAAAAGTGTAGTTTACTGTTGCAAATTAATAGTTTGTTTCTCACTTGCAAATATGTTGTTGTATTTGGACTATTGTTCACTATTAAAAATACTGAAATTGTAAAAGGAAAATATCAATTTTTTTTTATCTAAAGCATTTGATACAGTGGATCATCCTTTGCTCTTATGAAATGATATAACATTGATATGAAAAGCCTGTGACTGGTTTCAGAATAATTGAAAAATGCCAAATCAGAATTCTTACAGATAACAAAGGGTGTTCCACAGTGTTCCATCCTGGGTCCAGTCCTCTACACCTTTATATAAATGATATTGTCCATTTACACGTGGATGATACAATTATAACAAGTCCTCCACCTGTCCTAGGAAGGCAGAGTGCATCTCATTCTGTAGTGACAAACCCTCTTCACCCTGAGACCTGAAGACATACAAACTTCTCTTATGCATTTCCTGGTTGTTAAACAAGGTGAAATGGCCAATAGAGAACGTTAAATACTTCATCTACAAAATAACACTGTTCTAACAGGACAGTAATGATGTAAGAGGGAGATTTGCAGATTTTATTTTTTATTTGCATACAGTCATCAAATAGGCAGAGGTAAAGCACAGTCCAGGTTTGCTCAACAACAAAAATAAATGATGGAATAATGACACTGGCCTTAAGAAGGTTTGGAAATGTGAAACATAGTGTCAATTTTAACCATTTCCAGAATGACTGAAGCCCTTCCTACATTGGTCACAGTGGTAGGGACTCTCTCATGATAAGCATCATATTTTGAGTAACATAATGAAACAATTGTAAAAGGCATATTTTATTATTATATTTTATTATAGCATATAGTTATTTGGCTTAAAGATGCACTATGGAGTTTTCTTTTCATTTATAATAACACAAGAGAGAAGAAAAACAGTAAATGTATTTAACAAAAAAAACGTTCAGAAACTGCGTAGTGCACCTTTAAAATAATATCTAAAATGGAAGACATTTTCCTTTAAAATGAAACCATTGGCACATTTTTTAAATCAATGATGGATTTTAGTGAAAACGGTGAAACAGTGAAAACATTTTAATTTCATGCATGGATTACTAGATTTCAAATAAAGTATATACAGCAGTATTTTAGGCATTTCCTGGTTGTTAAACATGAAAATGGCAAAATAATTTAAATGCATACGTTTATACAATAGACAGAGGAATGTTTGATTTATGTCCAATCTGAATGAGCTGTTGAGTATGTAAAAGGTTTTAAGCAGATTTCTACTTATTTTTAGTGTTTGACACCTGTATGAATACGCTGGTGATTCTTTAAGTTTCCATAGTGAACAAAGCTCTTCCCACACTGGTCACATGGATAGTGCTTCTCTCAAGAATGAATGTTCTGTTGTCTCTTTAAGCGTCCAGATGTAATGAAGCTCTTCCCAAATTGGTCACATTGGCTTCTCTCCTGTATGACTACACTGGTGTCTCTTTAAGCTGGAAGGGATAGAACTTCTCTCCTGTATGAATGTTCTGGTGTTTCTTTAAGTTACCAACGTTTCTGAAGCTCTTCCCACATTGGTCACAGTGGTACGGCTTCTCTCCTGTATGAATACGCTGGTGTGTCTTTAAGGTTCCATACCTGCTGAAGCTCTTCCCACACTGGTCACAGGGATAGAACTTCTCTCCTGTATGAATGTTCTGGTGTTTCTTTAAGTTTCCAGACTCACTGAAGCTCATCCCACATTGGTCACAGTGGTAGGGCTTCTCTCCTGTATGAATACGCTGGTGTGTCTTTAAGGTTCCAGAGCGACTGAAGCCTTCCCCACACTGGTCACAGTGGTAGGGCTTCTCTCCTGTATGAATACGCTGGTGTGTCTTTAAGGTTCCAGAGCGACTGAAGCCTTCCCCACACTGGTCACAGTGGTAGGGCTTCTCTCCTGTATGAATACGCTTGTGTGTCTTTAAGGTTCCAGACTCACTGAAGCTCTTCCCACATTGGTCACAGTGGTAGGGCTTCTCTCCTGTATGAATACGCTTGTGTGTCTTTAAGTCTCCAGACTGACTGAAGCCTTCCCCACATTGGTCACAGTGGTAGGGCTTCTCTCCTGTATGAATACGCTGGTGTCTCTTAAAGCTGCCAGACTGACTGAAGCCTTCCCCACATTGGTCACAGTGGTAGGGCTTCTCTCCTGTATGAATACGCTGGTGTGTCTTTAAGTTTCCAGACTTACTGAAGCTCTTCCCACATTGGTCACAGCAGTGACGCCTTGACTCAGCCATTATTGTATTTGTTGTTGGGGAACAATTGTATCTGGAATAGAGAGAAACATTGCAATGAAGATTACAGATTGGTAGAATGTGTAATTCCGTATTGTTTATATATTTAGTTTTGGTCTGATGTGTGGGTTGGAGTTTAGTAACTTATTATAGTGTGAGTTTCTTGGCAGAGCCTGAGGTGTGTCCAGCAATAGCAACACCTTCCTTATCCCCACTCAATTACAACCCACACATCAGAGAAACATGTGCACTATGGGCAGTGCAGTATCAAGCAGGGCTCATTTACCTAGAGGTCACTGTTTGGTGGCATTACAGATTCTACCTTTGAAAGTGAATCTGCTCCATGGATGGGTATTGAAAACAGCATTAGCTAAAATACTGTGCACAACCCAATGGACAGTTATCTTTAATTTGTCATTGTGGTTGTTACTGTACAAATATACCTTTACATATACATATATTGATGAGAAATAAACAACAGATTCAAAATATTAGACAGAATATTTAGACAGAAAATAAGGGAGGCTAAACAATGCCATGGAAACAATCAAATAAATAATTGTACTTACTGATGTTGTGGTGTCAAAAGTCTGATATATGTTATCAGAAGCAAGTTTGGATCCAGATGGTTTTAGTATAAAGTCTTGTTCCAGTAGAGAATGTGTTCTGCCACAGAGAGGGGTTCAAGTCAACCAGCAGACTATCCAGTGTTTTTGGTTGAATGAGTAGTTCAGTCTTGAAAACAGCATGTTCTTATACAACTGAGCCAATAGTTGAGCAGTTAGCTGCTTTGAACTGATTGGCCAATCAGAATAGACACCCCATCCATCAAACACAAGGTGATAGGTCCTCCTACAATCCTCTTGGAAGATCATTATTAGGCTACACTTTGTACACTCACTATGCATCACTGCAATATCTGCATATATTTTACTTTAATTCTTCACATATTTTACTTTAAATATAGCAATCTTCTCCATCTTGCAATAAACTGGGTAAGCTAATCAGAGGCAAATTAAATCATTACGTAAGTCGAACACTGTTGAGAGGGTTGATGGGGACATGTTCAATCACATGTATTTCCTTCTAAAAACACAACAATACTGATGACATACCAGAGCCAATGGCCGGAGCATAACGTAATAAGCATTTGTATAGCAGTGGGATACACTCCTCTTAATTTATTTGCAATTGAAAAGTTAATGGGAGCAGACTGGAGCACCCTACAGATGGTCTAATGGCTGAAATGGTGGTAGTATTGTTCTCACAGAAAAGCTACCAAATACCTCTGATGGGCAATAGCTTAACGTTACGCCTAAATTTACATGACAGTCTGCCATCCTTTCCTTCCAATGCTCGGTGCCACGCCCCGACTCTGCCTCTGATTGGCCCCAGGTGGGATGACAATAGGGAACATATCACGGCCTGTATTGATTCTAAACAGAACTCAAGATGTAATTGTCAAAGACGGGACAATTCTGTATTTTATGAGAGTCTTCTAGGCACTAGTTCTTGTCTAATATTAGTTGTACTTTAAATAACAAAAGTGTAGTTTACTGTTGCAAATTAATAGTTTGTTTCTCACTTGCAAATATGTTGTTGTATTTGGACTATTGTTCACTATTAAAAATACTGAAATTGTAAAAGGAAAATATCAATTTTTTTTATCTAAAGCATTTGATACAGTGGATCATCCTTTGCTCTTATGAAATGATATAACATTGATATGAAAAGCCTGTGACTGGTTTCAGAATAATTGAAAAATGCCAAATCAGAATTCTTACAGATAACAAAGGGTGTTCCACAGTGTTCCATCCTGGGTCCAGTCCTCTACACCTTTATATAAATGATATTGTCCATTTACACGTGGATGATACAATTATAACAAGTCCTCCACCTGTCCTAGGAAGGCAGAGTGCATCTCATTCTGTAGTGACAAACCCTCTTCACCCTGAGACCTGAAGACATACAAACTTCTCTTAGGCATTTCCTGGTTGTTAAACAAGGTGAAATGGCCAATAGAGAACGTTAAATACTTCATCTACAAAATAACACTGTTCTAACAGGACAGTAATGATGTAAGAGGGAGATTTGCAGATTTTATTTTTTATTTGCATACAGTCATCAAATAGGCAGAGGTAAAGCACAGTCCAGGTTTGCTCAACAACAAAAATAAATGATGGAATAATGACACTGGCCTTAAGAAGGTTTGGAAATGTGAAACATAGTGTCAATTTTAACCATTTCCAGAATGACTGAAGCCCTTCCTACATTGGTCACAGTGGTAGGGACTCTCTCATGATAAGCATCATATTTTGAGTAACATAATGAAACAATTGTAAAAGGCATATTTTATTATTATATTTTATTATAGCATATAGTTATTTGGCTTAAAGATGCACTATGGAGTTTTCTTTTCATTTATAATAACACAAGAGAGAAGAAAAACAGTAAATGTATTTAACAAAAAAAACTTTCAGAAACTGCGTAGTGCACCTTTAAAATAATATCTAAAATGGAAGACATTTTCCTTTAAAATGAAACCATTGGCACATTTTTTAAATCAATGATGGATTTTAGTGAAAACGGTGAAACAGTGAAAACATTTTAATTTCATGCATGGATTACTAGATTTCAAATAAAGTATATACAGCAGTATTTTAGGCATTTCCTTGTTGTTAAACATGAAAATGGCAAAATAATTTAAATGCATACGTTTATACAATAGACAGAGGAATGTTTGATTTATGTCCAATCTGAATGAGCTGTTGAGTATGTAAAAAGGTTTTAAGCAGATTTCTACTTATTTTTAGTGTTTGACACCTGTATGAATACGCTGGTGATTCTTTAAGTTTCCATAGTGAACAAAGCTCTTCCCACACTGGTCACATGGATAGTGCTTCTCTCAAGAATGAATGTTCTGTTGTCTCTTTAAGCGTCCAGATGTAATGAAGCTCTTCCCAAATTGGTCACATTGGCTTCTCTCCTGTATGACTACACTGGTGTCTCTTTAAGCTGGAAGGGATAGAACTTCTCTCCTGTATGAATGTTCTGGTGTTTCTTTAAGTTACCAACGTTTCTGAAGCTCTTCCCACATTGGTCACAGTGGTACGGCTTCTCTCCTGTATGAATACGCTGGTGTGTCTTTAAGGTTCCATACCTGCTGAAGCTCTTCCCACACTGGTCACAGGGATAGAACTTCTCTCCTGTATGAATGTTCTGGTGTTTCTTTAAGTTTCCAGACTCACTGAAGCTCATCCCACATTGGTCACAGTGGTAGGGCTTCTCTCCTGTATGAATACGCTGGTGTGTCTTTAAGGTTCCAGAGCGACTGAAGCCTTCCCCACACTGGTCACAGTGGTAGGGCTTCTCTCCTGTATGAATACGCTGGTGTGTCTTTAAGGTTCCAGAGCGACTGAAGCCTTCCCCACACTGGTCACAGTGGTAGGGCTTCTCTCCTGTATGAATACGCTTGTGTGTCTTTAAGGTTCCAGACTCACTGAAGCTCTTCCCACATTGGTCACAGTGGTAGGGCTTCTCTCCTGTATGAATACGCTTGTGTGTCTTTAAGTCTCCAGACTGACTGAAGCCTTCCCCACATTGGTCACAGTGGTAGGGCTTCTCTCCTGTATGAATACGCTGGTGTCTCTTAAAGCTGCCAGACTGACTGAAGCCTTCCCCACATTGGTCACAGTGGTAGGGCTTCTCTCCTGTATGAATACGCTGGTGTGTCTTTAAGTTTCCAGACTTACTGAAGCTCTTCCCACATTGGTCACAGCAGTGACGCCTTGACTCAGCCATTATTGTATTTGTTGTTGGGGAACAATTGTATCTGGAATAGAGAGAAACATTGCAATGAAGATTACAGATTGGTAGAATGTGTAATTCCGTATTGTTTATATATTTAGTTTTGGTCTGATGTGTGGGTTGGAGTTTAGTAACTTATTATAGTGTGAGTTTCTTGGCAGAGCCTGAGGTGTGTCCAGCAATAGCAACACCTTCCTTATCCCCACTCAATTACAACCCACACATCAGAGAAACATGTGCACTATGGGCAGTGCAGTATCAAGCAGGGCTCATTTACCTAGAGGTCACTGTTTGGTGGCATTACAGATTCTACCTTTGAAAGTGAATCTGCTCCATGGATGGGTATTGAAAACAGCATTAGCTAAAATACTGTGCACAACCCAATGGACAGTTATCTTTAATTTGTCATTGTGGTTGTTACTGTACAAATATACCTTTACATATACATATATTGATGAGAAATAAACAACAGATTCAAAATATTAGACAGAATATTTAGACAGAAAATAAGGGAGGCTAAACAATGCCATGGAAACAATCAAATAAATAATTGTACTTACTGATGTTGTGGTGTCAAAAGTCTGATATATGTTATCAGAAGCAAGTTTGGATCCAGATGGTTTTAGTATAAAGTCTTGTTCCAGTAGAGAATGTGTTCTGCCACAGAGAGGGGTTCAAGTCAACCAGCAGACTATCCAGTGTTTTTGGTTGAATGAGTAGTTCAGTCTTGAAAACAGCATGTTCTTATACAACTGAGCCAATAGTTGAGCAGTTAGCTGCTTTGAACTGATTGGCCAATCAGAATAGACACCCCATCCATCAAACACAAGGTGATAGGTCCTCTTATAATCATCTAGGAAGACAACTATTATGATTTGTACAATCACTATGTATGTATACAGTATTTACAACTGCATATATTTTTATACTTTCATTATTTCAATCTTCTCTCTTACAAGATACTGGATGATCAGAATTTTGGATTTAGAACAAATCACAGCACTATTTCAGCAGGTCACATTCATTACAAATTACATTATATCTGCCTTAGATAACAATAAGCATTGGGCTGCTCTTTTTGTAGATATATCTAAAGCATTTTATACAGTGGGTCATCCTTTGCTCTTACAGAAATGATATACCATTGAGTATGAACAGCAAAGTATGAACAAGTATTCATCAAATTGTACAACCATCTCTTATGCATTTCATGATTGTTAAACAAGGTGAAAATGGCCAAGAGGACATTAAATATTTAATCTATGAACATAATACTGTTCTGACAATATTGATGTAATTAAGTTTGCAGATTTTATTTTGTAATGCATAGGTTTATACAATAGGCAGAATTAATTGGATTTATGTCCAGTATGAATGCGCTGTTGAGTATATAGATTCATGAACGCTTTTGATATTGCAGTTGCTGACATTTTCACTAGAGGGCAGCACATAAGAATGAACGGACACCCCCATGAGAGACTTCATTTAGCACTAAATGCAGTCCATTTACACTTTACCATGAGTACAGCCCTGTTCTCATACAATAGAGCCAAGAGTTGAGCAGTTAGCTGCTTGGAACTGATTGGCCAATCAGAAGAAGAATAGACGCCCCATCCATCAAACACATGGTGATATTTCCTCCTCCAATCACCTTGGAAGACAACTATTAGGCTACACTTTGTACAATCACTATGCATCACGGCACTATCTGCATATATTTTAGTTTAATTTGTACATATTTCACTTCGAATATATAAATACTCTTTCTCTTACAATATACTGGTTGAGCTAATCAGAGGCAAATTGAAGTTCAATTTTAAGATATTGCCCATGAGAGGTATTACCCTAACCCTAATCAACAAGCGAAGAAAATAAACCATGTGGGGCTAGACTGCATTACCAGGGAAGTTAGTGTAGAGTTATGTGTAAAAAGAGGAAATTGTCAAAAAATAAACAGGCAAATTATTAATAAACCACCACTAGACACAAACCAAATCAAAATTGTTATACAACAGTCAAATGTACCTACTCTCAGCAATCTAAGTGACTCAAAGCACAATAAAACAAGATGGCTACTTTTTATTGTAGTTGGTTCATGGTACAAATTCAATGTAACTATCAATAACATTAACTAGATATTTTTGGATCTCGATAGCTAATTGTATCGTTAGCGCCCTGATGTGCCTGATCAGCCTCTAGATACCAAAGCAGACAGGGCCAAACCCATAGTTTAGGTTGTACCAAACTCGTAGCCATATTGTAAGAAAGAAAACTACACAAGATTCTGTGCAAAGCCCTCTATTTCTTAGCCCAGGGCTACATTTGTGAATGCTATTGTTAATCCTGCATTGGGTTTAATCCTGCTTTAGAGCAAGTCTTGCTAGCTCAAGGCTAAAGTCAGGATTATCCCAGTTTAGAACGTGCCAGTGAGAAATCTCTTACAGAAAAGTATCATGGTATTTATGTCAATAAAAAATTATGTAAACACCATATTACCATCAGTATCATCGTTTAAATTGGATTATACAGTGGTATTATTTAACTACAAAGGTGGTACCAAGGCTATACATGCCTTTTACCATGGCAGTAACTGTAGTTCCAATACCAATTAACATGTGATAGGGCAACAAAAAACATCCTTATTCATGTGTTTTTTATTAGATGTTAAGACAATTTCCTCTTTTTACACATAACTCTACACTAACTTCCCTAGTAGTGCAGTTTAGCCCCACATGGTTTATTTTCTTTGATTGTTCATACATTGTTTATTTGAGTTATGTATATTACATCCAGTTGACTGCATCCCTCCTTCATTGTGGTCTGCATTTAGGCCTTGTATGAACACAGCAGAAGAAAGGTCAGAGCAGAGTCATGGACCTGCTGTCTACAACACCTGTTCTACATCTCCTCCTGCTGAACATCTCAAACACTTTCACTGTTGCCATCAAACTGAACACAGGGGGAGGTGGGCTAGCTCGTTTTAAGGCTGCTAGCCAGCCTCTGAGGGCTAGTTTACGTTTGAAAGGCAATGAGTTGTAAATTAAATCAAATGTATTTGTAAAGCCCAAGATCACAAGGTAATGCCCCCGTGGGCTGGACCAGTCTTGTCAAGAAGAAACATCACAATCAATCAAGAACAAAAAACACCATACAATCCAAATATGCAACACTCCCAGACAAAATTACCCTTTAAATACACTTTTTGATATTGCAATTGCTGACATGTTCACTATAGCACATCATAATGAATGGAAACTCCCATAAGAGACTTCACTGTGGATAAAAGCGCTATATAAATGCAGAGTACTTCAGTCTGGAAAACAGCCCGGTTCTCATACAAGCCATTCGAGCCAATAGTTGAGCAGTTAGCTGATTTGAACTGATTGGCCAATCAGAATAGACACCCCATCCATCAAACACAAGGCGATATTTCCTCCTACAATCCTCTTGGAAGATCATTATTAGGCTACACTTTGTACACTCACTATGCATCACTGCAATATCTGCATATATTTTACTTTAATTCTTCACATATTTTACTTTAAATATAGCAATCTTCTACCTCTTGCAATAAACTGGGTAAGCTAATCAGAGGCAAATTAAATCATTACGTAAGTCGAACACTGTTGAGAGGGTTGATGGGGACATGTTCAATCACATGTATTTCCTTCTAAAAACACAACAATACTGATGACATACCAGAGCCAATGGCCCGAGCATAACGTAATAAGCATTTGTATAGCAGTGGGATACACTCCTCTTAATTTATTTGCAATTGAAAAGTTAACGGGAGCAGACTGGAGCACCCTACAGATGGTCTAATGGCTGAAATGGTGGTAGTATTGTTCTCACAGAAAAGCTACCAAATACCTCTGATGGGCAATAGCTTAACGTTACACCTAAATTTACATGACAGTCTGCCATCCTTTCCTTCCAATGCTCGGTGCCGCGCCCCTACTCTGCCTCTGATTGGCCCCAGGTGGGATGACAATAGGGAACATATCACGGCCTGTATTGATTCTAAACGGAACTCAAGATTTAATTGTCAAAGACGGGACAATTCTGTATTTTATGAGAGTCTTCTAGGCACTAGTTCTTGTCTAATATTAGTTGTACTTTAAATAACAAAAGTGTAGTTTACTGTTGCAAATTAATAGTTTGTTTCTCACTTGCAAATCTGTTGTTGTATTTGGACTATTGTTCACTATTAAAAATACTGAAATTGTAAAAGGAAAATATCAAACATTTTTTTTACCTGCATTCCAGCCACTTAAAGGGGAATACCGCCAATTTTCAACACTGAAATATGTATTTGTTTGTTCATTATTATCCTCTAGTAAAAATGTCAGCAAGTGCAATATAGAAAGTTGTATTTAAAGGGCTATTCTACTGAAATCTACTCTTAGGTTGTAATTCCAAGTACATGTAATAATAATAATAATAATATTATACAATTGTATTTGTATAGCACGTTTCATACAGAAACTGCAGTTCAAATAGCTTCACAACAGAAAAAAGACAGGAAAATGAGCACATAAAGTGCAGATATATAAAATTACAGTTTTTCACATTAGGATAGGACTGATATTGTAAACAGTTGCATAATAATAGTGTGTCAGAGCCATGAGTGAAATCATTGAAAAGTCAGACAATATAGGGGGAACTTTGTCAGACATTATTCCAATTTATTTTGCAAATCGGAAACACTTTGGAAACTTTGGAAACACTCAAATAACATGCAGTGTCAGCTATACAGTATATAATTGTATCATCCACCTGTAAATTGACAATATAATTTATATAAAGGTGAAGAGGACAGGACCCAGTATGGAACCCTGTGGAACACCCTTTGTTATCTGTAAGAATACTGATTGGGCATTTTTCAATTATTCTGAAACCAGTCACAGGCTTTTCTACCCATACCAATGTCATATAATTTCATAGGAGCAAAGGATGATCCACTGTATCAAATGCTTTAGATATATCTACATAAAGAGCAGCCCAATGCTTCTTGTTATCTAATGCAGATATAATGTAATTTGTAATGAATGTGAAATAGTGCTGTGATTGGTTCTAAATCCAGATTGATGCAGATTTAAATCTGAATGAGTTGAAATAAATGATTTGAGTTAGTTCTCAATCAAGGATTCCATGATTTTAGACAAGCAATGTAGAATATTGGGCCTTATTGTTTAAGTAACTTATATCTTCACTCTTATGAATGTGGGTCACATTGGCTAATTTCCAAGCATAAGGACACTCACCTGTTGAAATAGAAAGATTAAATACATGTGCTGACTGTTCTGAACTGTTCTGCAATAACTGTGTGGAAAGTCCATCCAATCCACCTGTAGTCCATGGGGTGCAAACAGCCACCATATCGCTGCTGGCGGGACAAAACCTCATAACTCCATAAACCCAACTTTTCAGCAGATGAAGAAAACGAACACAGATTTGAGGGCGAATAGAGTTATGAGGTTTAGACAGATGATTGGTTTAATGCTTTCCCATTGTGTAGACTTTGTAAAACCACACACACATGGAGGATGATCTACTGAGTTGATAAAAAAAAATTATATATATATATGGAGTTAGGAGGTTTTGTCCCGCCAGCAGCGATATTCCACCTGTGTATAGTTGGTCCTGTTTTTGCTAGATGAACCACCTTCCACAATTTTGTCAGGTTTGTATATGAGGGTGTGAATTGGTCCAATTATAAGCTAAATGTTGCTGTTGTTCTAGCAGAGGTACATTTATTTCGTGAAAATTAACCAATGAGCATGATCCCCTGAGTGTCGGCTTGAGCCCAGGCAGAATCCCTGTCTCTAAGCAGAGTTGTTAGTTGTCTCGGCATAACGTAATAAGCTTTTGTATAGCAGTGGGATACACTCCTCCTAATTTATTTGCAATTGAAAAGTGAATTGGAGCAGACTGGATCAGATCGTTCGCTACCAAATACCTCTGATGGGCAATAGCTTAACGTTACGCCTCAATTTACATGACAGTCTGCCATCCTTTCCTTCCAATGCTCGATGCCGCGCCCCTACCCTACTCTGCCTCTGATTGGCTCTGACCCTCATCCCCAGGTGGGATGACAATAGGGAACATATCACGTCCTGTATTGATTCTAAATGGCACTGAATGAATATAGTTTATTTTCTGTCTTTGTTTACAACAAATCATAAACACACTTGTGTGGACTTACAAAAAGAAAAAATTACAAATGTACATATTCAAAGTAAGCTCACACACAAAATCCCAACTCAATGACTGAAAAAGGAATAGACTGAACCACATGCTTATTTTTGTATCATTTAAAATTCTTAAAAACAAAATATATTTTAACATTAAAAAACCTTAATCCCGATCACGTGATTTTCCGAAGACCGGGATCGGCAAAACTCATACCGAGGCCTTAGTTTTGGTTTTAAATTGCATATCATCATTCATTTATTTATTGTCACACAGAGCAGAAGAATTTTGCCAAAACAAACCAATATTATCCAGCTGCAGAACGGCAGACCAGCCACACTCTCAGACCCAAATTAAAATATATATATATTTTTTTTAATCCCAATTTCTCACATTACATTCACCCTGAATGTTGACATTATCCAGGTGAAAAGTTAACTTCATTCAAGCGAGGCATTGCAATCATTTTGATGTATAATTAAATCAAAGGAAATGCGTTTGGGTCTGAGAGTGTGGCTGGTCTGCCATTCTGCAGCTTGATACTATTGGTTTGTTTCACAAGGTAATGCCCCCATGGGCTGGACCAGTCTTCTTTAATTAAACAAGTCAAGAAGAAACATCACAATCAATCAAGAACAAAAAACACCATACAATCCAAATATGCAACACTCCCAGACAAAATTACCCTTTAAATACACTTTTTGATATTGCAATTGCTGACATTTTCACTAGAGCACATCATAATAAACGGAAACCCCCATAAGAGACTTCCAGTACTTCAGTCTGGAAAACAGCCCTGTTCTCATACAAGCCATTCGAGCCAATAGTTGAGCAGATAGCTGATTTGAACTGATTGGACAATCAGAATAGACACCCCATCCATCAAACACAAGGTGATATTTCCTCCTCCAATCCTCTTGGAAGACTATTATTAGGCTACACTTTGTACACTCACTATGCATCACTGTGATATCTGCATATATTTTACTTTAATTCTTCACATATTTTACTTTAAATATAGCAATCTGCTCTCTCTTGCAATAAACTGGGTAAGCTAATCAGAGGCAAATTAAAGTTCAATGTTAAGCTATTGCTCATCAGAGGTATTTGGGTAGCTATTCAGTGAGAACAATACTACCACCATTTCAGCCTCTGCACACCTGTGTGTACAGTGTCCAGTCCATGAATATGTTCATAAGGTGCTACAGTCTGCTCCCATTGACTTTTCAATTGCAAATCAATTAGTAGCAGTGTATCCCACTGCTATACAAATGCTTATTACGTTATGCCCGGGCCATTGGCTCTGGTATGTCATCAGTGTTGTTGTGTTTTATTTGTAAATTGATCTGTGGCTAGACATATAGCCAGTTAAATTAAGTTTGGGCAGCATTGAGTTAGAAGAAGGGAAGTTCAAGTTCTTTATAAAAGTTATTTATTTGTCAAATATACAACAATACAGGCACATTGCAACAATGCACAATTAATAAACAATGCATACAAGAATGGTAACAATAAGTAATAGTAGTAAGATCAAATAAAATATGAAATGAGGTAATATAAAATTAAATAGTCAATGTTTACAGAAAGTGTCTTGCGTATAAGTGTATGTGCATATTAATGTGAAGTGCAGGGTGTGTGTGTTTGTGTGTGTGTGTGTTCAAGAGTTTTTATCAGGTGTGTGTGTGTTCAAGAGTCTTCAATAGGGATATCTCCTGTTCTTGTCCTTGTTCAGGAGTCTTGTGGCTTGTGGGAAAAAACTGCCCCTGAAACTACTGGTTCTTGTGCGGATGTTCTGGTTTCTCAGCTAGGGAAGAAAACTGAAAAAAATCATATTCATGCATGGATCAAATAAAGTACATAAAACATCTCTTAGGCATTTTCTTGTTAGTTAAACAAGGTGAAAAACGCCAAGAGAACATTAAATATTTAATCTACAAACATAATACTGTTCTGACAATATTGATGTGATTAGGTTTGCAGATTTGATCTCTTATCGCATAGGTTTATACAATACATTACTTAAAGTACCAATAAGTTGAAAACGGATCAAGTACCTTTTAACATCACTTTTACTCTAGGACCAGTAAAACTTATGGTGCCTTACAGAAAAATTGTAAATTGTTATTTTATGTCTACAAGGCTTACAACTCAAGAATGTATGGGTATATACAATTTATATATTCAAGATTATGTTACAGTTATTTGGTTTAAAGGTGCACTATGTAATTTTGTGAGTAAGATAAGTTAATAATGTTCTGACAGCACAATAGTGTTGTAATTAATAATAATTGTAATAGTGGTCTAATATGAATGCGCTGTTGAGTATGTAAACATTTTTAAGCAGATTTCTACTTATTTACAGTTTTTGACAACTGTATGAATACGCTGGTGATTCTTTAAGTTTCCAGAGGGTCACAGGGATAGTGCTTCTCTCAAGAATAAATATTCTGTTGTCTATTTAAGTGTCCAGATGTAATGAAGATATTCCCACATTGGTCACATTGGATTCTCTCCTGTGAATCAATACACTGGTGTCTCTTTAAGCTGAAGCTCTTCCCACACTGGCCACATGGATAGAACTGCTCTCCTGTATGAATGTTCTGGTGTGTCTTTAAGTTACTAAAGTGTCTGAAGCTCTTCCCACACTGGTCACAGTGGTATGGCTTCTCTCCTGTATGAATACGCTGGTGTGTTTTAAGGTTCCAGACTCACTGAAGCCTTCTCCACATTGGTGACAGTGGTAGGGCTTCTCTCCTGTATAAATACGCTGCTGTATTTTTAAGGTTCCAGAGTGACTGAAGCCTTCCCCACATTGGTCACAGTGTTGGGCTTCCCTCGTGTATGAATACGCTGGTGTGTCTTTAAGTTTCCAGACTGCCTGAAGCTCTTCCCACACTGGTCACAGTGGTAGGGCTTCTCTCCTGTATGAATATGCAGGTGTCTCTTTAAGCTGACAAAGTGTCTGAAGCTCTTCCCACACTGGCCACAGGGATAGAACTTCTCTCCTGTATGAATGTTCTGGTGTTTCTTTAAGATACTCAATTGTCTGAAGCTCTTCCCACACTGGTCACAGTGGTAGGGCTTCTCTCCTGTAGGATTACGCTGGTGTGTCTTTAAGGTTCCAGAGTGACTGAAGCCTTCCCCACACTGGTCACAGTGGTAGGGCTTCTCTCCTGTATGAATACGCTGGTGTTTCTTTAAGGTTCCAGAGTGACTGAAGCCTTCCCCACATTGGTCACAGTGGTAGGGCTTCTCTCTTGTATGAATACGCTGGTGTTCCTTTAAGTTTCCAGAGCGACTGAAGCCTTCCCCACATTGGTCACAGTAGTACAGCTTCTCTCCTGTATGAATGCGCTGGTGTCTCTTTAAGTCTCCAGACTTACTGAAGCTCTTCCCACATTGGTCACAGCAGTGACACCTTGACTCAGCCATGATTGTATTTGTTGTTTGGGAACAATTGTATCTGGAATAGAGAGAAACATTGCAATGAAGATTTCAGAATCTGTAATACCATATTGTTATTTAGTTTTGGTCTCATGTGTGGATTGGAGTTTAGTAACTTAATATAGTGTGAGTTTCTTGGCAGAGCCTGAGGTGTGTCCAGCAATAGCAACACCTTCCTTATCCCCACTCAATTACAACCCACACATCAGAGAAACATGCAGTGCAGTATCAAGCAGGGCTCTTTTACCTAGAGGTCACTGTTTGGTGGCATTACAGATTCTACCTTTGAAAGTGAATCTGCTCCATGGATGGGTATTGCATAATAATAATAATAATAATAATAATAATAATAATAATAATAATAATAATAATAATAATAATAATAATAATAATAATAATAATAATAATAATAATAATAATAATAATAATAATAATAATAATAATAATAATAATAATAATAATAATAATAATAATAATAATAATAATAATAATAATAATAATAATAATAATAATAATAATAATAATAATAATAATAATAATAATAATAACAATAGGTCAGCATTAGCTAAAATACGGGTGCACAACCCAATGGACAGTTATCTGCAATTTGTCATTGTGGTTGTTACTGTACAATAATACCTTTACATATACATATATTGAAAAGAAATACACAACATTCAAAATATTAGACAGCATATTTAGACAGAAAATAAGTGAGACTCTGCAATGCCATGGAAACAATCAAATAAATAATTGTACTTACTGATGTTGTGGTGTCAAAAGTCTGATATATGTTATCAGAAGCAAGTTTGGATCCAGATGGTTTTAGTATAAAGTCTTGTTCCAGTAGAGAATGTGTTCTGCCACAGAGAGGGGTTCAAGTCAACCAGCAGACTATCCAGTGTTTTTGGTTGAATGAGTACTTCAGTCTTGAAAACAGCCTGTTCTTATACAACAGAGCCAATAGTTGAGCAGTTAGCTGCTTTGAACTGATTGGCCAATCAGAATAGACACCCCATCCATCAAACACAAGGTGATAGGTCCTCTTATAATCATCTAGGAAGACAACTGTTATGATTTGTACAATCACTATGTATGTATACAGTATTTACAACTGCATATATTTTTATACTTTCATTATTTCAATCTTCTCTCTTACAAGATACTGGATGATCAGAATTTTGGATTTAGAACAAATCACAGCACTATTTCAGCAGGTCACATTCATTACAAATGACATTATATCTGCCTTAGATAACAATAAGCATTGGGCTGCTCTTTTTGTAGATATATCTAAAGCATTTTATACAGCGGGTCATCCTTTGCTCTTACAGAAATGATATACCATTGAGTATGAACAGCAAAGTATGAACAAGTATTCATCAAATAGTACAACCATCTCTTATGCATTTCATGATTGTTAAACAAGGTGAAAATGGCCAAGAGGACATTAAATATTTAATCTATGAACATAATACTGTTCTGACAATATTGATGTAATTAAGTTTGCAGATTTTATTTTGTAATGCATAGGTTTATACAATAGGCAGAATTAATTGGATTTATGTCCAGTATGAATGCGCTGTTGAGTATATAGATTCATGAACGCTTTTGATATTGCAGTTGCTGACATTTTCACTAGAGGGCAGCACATAAGAATGAACGGACACCCCCATGAGAGACTTCATTTAGCACTAAATGCAGTCCATTTACACTTTACCATGAGTACAGCCCTGTTCTCATACAATAGAGCCAAGAGTTGAGCAGTTAGCTGCTTGGAACTGATTGGCCAATCAGAAGAAGAATAGACTCCCCATCCATCAAACACATGGTGATATTTCCTCCTCCAATCACCTTGGAAGACAACTATTAGGCTACACTTTGTACAATCACTATGCATCACGGCACTATCTGCATATATTTTAGTTTAATTTGTACATATTTCACTTCAAATATATAAATACTCTTTCTCTTACAATATACTTGTAACTGAGGGGTACAATTCCCTGACTGTATTGATAAGTATTGGTATCATTAAACCACTACCGCTTTATGTACTTTAATTACTGGCCATACAGTACATGATATCTGAATATGATGATCACTTTCCACAATGAAATCGGTTCCACACAAAGTAATTATTAAGTATTTAATGGAGCAAAAGGTACATCATACACTTTATATTATACTTTGAATGCACTTGTAAGGCAAAGGAATGTGCGTAGGCAAATCAACAATGAACGTCCATTCTCTGGTTACGCAGGAGGTAATTACAACCTGAATCTTAGGGAATTATATCTATGGTACACTAGTAATATAGCGGGAGGTACTGGAAGGGTCCCCCCGGTAGTAAGCCGGCAGGGGTGGGGGGTCTGTCGGTAGTAGAACGTCTGGTCAACGATGACTAAAGAGACTCCGAGTACAGGAGACGGTGCGATAGCCTCTTGATCCACAGACGAATACAGCTGTTCTCTGTAGACTGTAGCTCCACAGTGCAGAAAGCTAGTCGGCCTCAGACTCTCTGAGGCGCCAACTCGACTTGACTCCTCGCGGGGTAAATCCAACACGTGCAGGCGTCGGCGATTATCCGCTCCATAAATCACAGGACCAAAGCAAATATATTCCAGCCGCAAAGGGCTATGTAGTCGTCGGGTAGATTAATCCAGTGTACATGTCCACACGGTTCTCGTCTAGGTCTCCTCGGGTGAAAGCGCCATGTGGTCAGCCCAGCCTGGATAAGAACTCTAGCTAATACGAGTAAGCGTTGGAGATGCTGGTCCCTGTAGAACTCTAACCGAACGATATACTATACACAAATAGACTATTATTGACTTAATAGAAATATGACGCACTCAACGGTATAGCGCCAAACTCTGACAATTCAGTTATTAATTCGCACGCGGTCTCAATGCTATTCTGGGGCCAAACAGGCCATACTTCACCGCACGTTGTATCGTGGGTGAGGCTTCAGTTGTAGGTCCGCCCTTGGATGAGCAATTCTGCCACTCTGACCTTTCCGTCGGCACCAGTGGTCACTTTGCTTACGCGGCCGGCCGGCCACGCAGCTCGGGGTAGTGACTGGTCTATGGTCATGACGACTGGACGGGATGAAGGGGGGCTTAGGAGGAAGCGGGCCTGAGACTGCTTTGATCTGTGCTTGGCTGTGCCTCCTCCTCCTCCGTCTGTTTCTCTTGTTTGCTCTGTACCCCGTCTGAGGAGGGGCCGGTCCCGGCCGCCCCGTCAAGGAGTCGCTTGGGGTGCTGGGTTCGAGGTCAGCTACGTCTGAAGCGCAGCTGAGGGGGGTGGAGTTCCGAACTCCCTCTGGTGCCCTCGGTTATCTCACAGGCCTCTCGCTTAATGTCAATAGCCTCTGCTGTACGAGGGAGTGGCCGGTGTCGCTCGCCTTTGTGTGTAGGCAGCGTGTAGACGTGGGTTGACTGTCAAGTCCGTAGAGGGGGCCCTGGAGCGTCCATCCCAGTCGGGTCTGAACCGCGACTGGGCATCCTTTGGGTCCGATGTGGGCCGCCTCAATTGGGAGAATCAGGTCCGTGTGGTCGGAGCCGATGAGCAGGGTCGGTGTGGCGCTGTCGATAAGCGGTATAGGTAGTTGACGTAGGTGCACATACTTGGCCATCAGCTGTGGGATGGGGTAGGTGTACTGAGACAGGCCTATGTCGTGGCTGGTGAAGACGTTGGTTATACTATACTGCTTCTCGGGCTGGTCCACCGCTGCTATCTCGAAGGAGACCTTTTCACCTTTTATGGTCTTCTGGTCCCTTCTGATGGTGCGTATGGTCATGGTATCTTTGACACCCCGCAGGCCCAACTGGGCTGCTGCGGAAGCGAGGAGGAGAGTATTTTCAGACCCATCGTCCAGGACGGCGTAAGTGTCCAGGACCTTGTCCTCGTAGCTCAGGAGCACTCTGACCACTTTGAGGAGCACTCGGGGGGTCCCGCTCTGCTTGGGGTCTATGTGGAGCACTCCTGTCTCGGGGGGGTTGTCACCTGTCTGTGGTGACACAGAATCTATATGGTGCGAGTCGCACCGTGACTCCCAGTGTCTGCTGTAGCAGTCGGGACACCAGGGAGCGGTCTGGTGGAACTTTGGTGCTGGTGCCACCGCCTCGGCATGGTACATTACCGCGACGGGCCCACTCTGTTGTCCTGGCTGACGCCTGTTGATGTCATGCAGGACCTCCAAGTGGGTGCCACCGCACCTGCTGCACTTCTTCTTCAAGCGGCACTCAGCTGCTAGGTGGCTGCGCGCGCAGCGGAAGCAGCGGCGGTGGTCCTTGATCCACTGACTCACCTCGTCCGTGGTCAGCTTCCCGAAAGTGTCGCATTGGTACAGCCGATGTTCTCCCTCACAGTACTGGCACTCAATCTTCCACTGGTCCTCTTTCGTCGAGGGGGTGTTGTGGTTCTTGTGCTGCGGTACTGATTCGGCTTGGTGCATAACGGTCACCAACCGGCGGTTATCCGTTGATCCCCGAGGTCCGAGTCTTGGGCTTGGTCCACTCCATACGAACGTGTCGAGTCGTAGGCTACTGACCTCCCTGGCGAGGAACTCAGATAGGTCTAGGAGGGATGCCTCTGGACCGTTGGGGTCGCGGTGGTCTCTCTGCCGCCGAAAGCGCTCTTGTCGGGCGGGAGGGAGCTTCTCTAGTATCCTCTCTACATTAGAGTTAGCATACAGTTCATAGATCCCTTTTTCCTTTTGGGACCCCAGCATCCCTACCAGGGACTGTACCTTGATAGAGAGGTCATCTAATGCTCTGTTGTCTCTGGCTGGGGGGAGACGGTCAATGTCTCTTATCTCCTGTATCACATAGTCCCATATGCGTCCATAACGTTGGTCGAGGGCTACTAGAGCCGCGGTGTATGGGGTAGTAGAGCTGGAATATGCCAGCGCTATATTGTGCGCTCGGGGCACCTTGAGGTGCTTCAGTAGGATAGCATATTTGTATGGTTCATCAGCTACATCGGACATCATTGTCTCTAAGCACATTCGTAGCTGTGTACTGTGCTCTGTTCTCGTGTGTGAAGTCCGGGAACGTCGGTGTGCCAAGGTACGATGCCATGGATGACTGGCACATCGGTGAGCGTTGGGGGAGAGGCCTCCTAGGCGAGTCTCCTCTTACGTGTTGTCTTGGGCTGGTACTTGGTGGGTACCAAGGGCCGGGTACCCAGGTGCTGTTCCTCAGGGCTGGCGGTGCGTCAAACTCACCCGTGAGTTGAGTCGGGGGTTTGTAGCGCAGGGCCTCGGGGCTGACTTCTGGGCTGTACTGGGCCTCCTGGTCCAGAGTACGTTGCTGCTGGTCGGGGCTGTACTGGGCCTCCTGGTCCAGCGTACGTTGCTGCTGGTCGGCTTGACATTCCTCCTCTTCCTCCTCCTCTTCCTCTGCTAGGACCTGGAGTCTTCGGTTCAGTCTCTCGGCGTGGTCCGGTTCTTCCCGGTTGCTGGGTCTCGTATGGACCGGCCGGGGAGGGGGTTCGGAGACGTGGACAGGATCCTCCTGTTGGCGGGGTCCCGGGTCGCTTGGTCGGGTAGGGGAATGCGTCCTAGACCCTTGTCGTGACGATCTCCGGGAGCTCCGTGCGGAGAGAGGGGGTGTCGCCATGGCAACCAGTTTGTCCATCAGCTCCGCCTGCAGCCGGTCACGCTCTGCCTCGCGCTGGGCATGGGCTGCGTTGTGCGCTGCTTCGCGCTGGGCATTGGCGGCGTCGCGCTGCGCATTGGCGCTGGCCTGGGCAGCGTCGCGCTGTGCGTTGGCGGCGTCGCGCTGGGCATTGGCGCTGGCATGGGCGGCGTGGAGCTGTGCATTTGCGACGTCGCGCTGTGCATTGGCGGCGGCGTGCTGTGCATCCGCGCGGCTTCTTTCAATGTTCTCTTGCGTCTGAAGGCGTCTGGTCTCCAGTCTTATGCGGTCGTCTTCACTCCTTTGTTGCGCCTGGAATCGCTCTCGCTCGGCTGCAAAATGTTCGCGCTTGCGCGTCTGTTGCGCTTGAAGTCGATCGCGTTCGGTGGAGGCTGCCAGGGTGGCGATGAGTGCCTGCGCCAGCATCTTGTCCGCCTCGCTGGGGGAAGACGCCGGTCGAGGCGATCGGCTCCCGGCAGTACTCGTTGGAGATCCGTTCTCCTGTCGCGTACCGAGGAGATCCATCTCCTGGGTGCGCGTCTCTTCTTGTGGTGGGTCGGGTTCCGTCCCGGGAGGGCTTTCTTTATCCTGGAGCTCTCCGGGGACTGTCCCGTTGGCGTTGTCGGGGGGTAAAGTCATGTCATGTCCCTCCTGGTCCCCCCCGTGAGCTTGGTCAGTTACGTTAGAACCCACTAGGGTCTCTACTGGCGGGGTAGCCTGGTCGGTAGGGTTGGACATAATTTTACTATCCGCTTTAGTTACTTTATCCGTATTTAACTTCCCTTTAAAGCTAGGTATTGGACTGACAGTGTATGCCTCTAGATAGGGAGGTGGCTGCCGTCTGCGCTGCGGGCGATCTAGCTTAGGAGAACCGTTTGTGGAGTGTTCATCATCGGCCATGTCAATATTAATATTATATTAATATTACGCTAATTCTCTCCGGCTCGAAGGACCAATTGTAACTGAGGGGTACAATTCCCTGACTGTATTGATAAGTATTGGTATCATTAAACCACTACCGCTTTATGTACTTTAATTACTGGCCATACAGTACATGATATCTGAATATGATGAACACTTTCCACAATGAAATCGGTTCCACACAAAGTAATTATTAAGTATTTAATGGAGCAAAAGGTACATCATACACTTTATATTATACTTTGAATGCACTTGTAAGGCAAAGGAATGTGCGTAGGCAAATCAACAATGAACGTCCATTCTCTGGTTACGCAGGAGGTAATTACAACCTGAATCTTAGGGAATTATATCTATGGTACACTAGTAATATAGCGGGAGGTACTGGAAGGGTCCCCCCGGTAGTAAGCCGGCAGGGGTGGGGGGTCTGTCGGTAGTAGAACGTCTGGTCAACGATGACTAAAGAGACTCCGAGTACAGGAGACGGTGCGATAGCCTCTTGATCCACAGACGAATACAGCTGTTCTCTGTAGACTGTAGCTCCACAGTGCAGAAAGCTAGTCGGCCTCAGACTCTCTGAGGCGCCAACTCGACTTGACTCCTCGCGGGGTAAATCCAACACGTGCAGGCGTCGGCGATTATCCGCTCCATAAATCACAGGACCAAAGCAAATATATTCCAGCCGCAAAGGGCTATGTAGTCGTCGGGTAGATTAATCCAGTGTACATGTCCACACGGTTCTCGTCTAGGTCTCCTCAGGTGAAAGCGCCATGTGGTCAGCCCAGCCTGGATAAGAACTCTAGCTAATACGAGTAAGCGTTGGAGATGCTGGTCCCTGTAGAACTCTAACCGCACAATACACTATACACAAATAGACTATTATTGACTTAATAGAAATATGTCGCACTCGACGGTATAGCGCCAAACTCTGACAATTCAGTTATTAATTCGCACGCGGTCTCAATGCTATTCTGGGGCCAAACAGGCCATACTTCACCACCGCACGTTGTATCGTGGGTGAGGCTTCACTTTTAGTTGCTAAGTGCTTCTGTATTCACCTGCGCTATATTTATATGCCCGGTGAACAAACTAGTGCCAATCTCATTTCTGTCGCCGTATCCCTGGGCAAGGCCGGGCATGCACAGACATGTCGTGTCGGTGACTTTGAACCTGGCTCCGGAGGCCGGTCCCTGGCGCCGGTGGACCGCTGTCCAATAGGAGAATGAAATATTATGGTCTGTAGTAGGTTAAAGGGATATTCCGTGTATATGTACAAAGAATACACAAGGGATATCAAACGATATACAAATATTATGCAATATATATCAATCAATAAATACATATATTCGGTTTAATCTGACCCTTTGTAACAATACTGGTTGAGCTAATCAGAGGCAAATTGAAGTTCAATTTTAAGCTATTGCCCATGAGAGGTATTACCCTAACCCTAATCAACAAGCGAAGAAAATAAACCATGTGGGGCTAGACTGCATTACCAGGGAAGTTAGTGTAGAGTTATGTGTAAAAAGAGGAAATTGTCAAAAAATAAACAGGCAAATTATTAATAAACCACCACTAGACACAAACCAAATCAAAATTGTTATACAACAGTCAAATGTACCTACTCTCAGCAATCTAAGTGACTCAAAGCACAATGAAACTAGATGGCTACTTTTTATTGTAGTTGGTTCATGGTACAAATTCAATGTAACTATCAATAACATTAACTAGTTATTTTTGGATCTCGATAGCTAATTGTATCGTTAGCGCCCTGATGTGCCTGATCAGCCTCTAGATACCAAAGCAGACAGGGCCAAACCCATAGTTTAGGTTGTACCAAACTCGTAGCCATATTGTAAGAAAGAAAACTACACAAGATTCTGTGCAAAGCCCTCTATTTCTTAGCCCAGGGCTACATTTGTGAATGCTATTGTTAATCCTGCATTGGGTCTAATCCTGCTTTAGAGCAAGTCTTGCTAGCTCAAGGCTAAAGTCAGGATTATCCCAGTTTAGAACGTGCCAGTGAGAAATCTCTTACAGAAAAGTATCATGGTATTTATGTCAATAAAAAATTATGTAAACACCATATTACCATCAGTATCATCGTTTAAATTGGATTATACAGTGGTATTATTTAACTACAAAGGTGGTACCAAGGCTATACATGCCTTTTACCATGGCAGTAACTGTAGTTCCAATACCAATTAACATGTGATAGGGCAACAAAAAACATCCTTATTCATGTATTTTTTATTAGATGTTAAGACAATTTCCTCTTTTTACACATAACTCTACACTAACTTCCCTAGTAGTGCAGTTTAGCCCCACATGGTTTATTTTCTTTGATTGTTCATACATTGTTTATTTGAGTTATGTATATTACATCCAGTTGACTGCATCCCTCCTTCATTGTGGTCTGCATTTAGGCCTTGTATGAACACAGCAGAAGAAAGGTCAGAGCAGAGTCATGGACCTGCTGTCTACAACACCTGTTCTACATCTCCTCCTGCTGAACATCTCAAACACTTTCACTGTTGCCATCAAACTGAACACAGGGGGAGGTGGGCTAGCTCGTTTTAAGGCTGCTAGCCAGCCTTTGAGGGCTAGTTTACGTTTGAAAGGCAATGAGTTGTAAATTAAATCAAATGTATTTGTAAAGCCCAAGATCACAAGGTAATGCCCCCATGGGCTGGACCAGTCTTGTCAAGAAGAAACATCACAATCAATCAAGAACAAAAAACACCATACAATCCAAATATGCAACACTCCCAGACAAAATTACCCTTTAAATACACTTTTTGATATTGCAATTGCTGACATGTTCACTAGAGCACATCATAATGAATGGAAACTCCCATAAGAGACTTCACTGTGGATAAAAGCGCTATATAAATGCAGAGTACTTCAGTCTGGAAAACAGCCCGGTTCTCATACAAGCCATTCGAGCCAATAGTTGAGCAGTTAGCTGATTTGAACTGATTGGCCAATCAGAATAGACACCCCATCCATCAAACACAAGGCGATATTTCCTCCTACAATCCTCTTGGAAGATCATTATTAGGCTACACTTTGTACACTCACTATGCATCACTGTGATATCTGCATATATTTTACTTTAATTCTTCACATATTTTACTTTAAATATAGCAATCTTCTCCCTCTTGCAATAAACTGGGTAAGCTAATCAGAGGCAAATTAAATCATTACGTAAGTCGAACACTGTTGAGAGGGTTGATGGGGACATGTTCAATCACATGTATTTCCTTCTAAAAACACAACAATACTGATGACATACCAGAGCCAATGGCCCGAGCATAACGTAATAAGCATTTGTATAGCAGTGGGATACACTCCTCTTAATTTATTTGCAATTGAAAAGTTAATGGGAGCAGACTGGAGCACCCTACAGATGGTCTAATGGCTGAAATGGTGGTAGTATTGTTCTCACAGAAAAGCGACCAAATACCTCTGATGGGCAATAGCTTAACGTTACGCCTAAATTTACATGACAGTCTGCCATCCTTTCCTTCCAATGCTCGGTGCAGCACCCTACTCTGCCTCTGATTGGCCCCAGGTGGGATGACAATAGGGAACATATCACGGCCTGTATTGATTCTAAACGGAACTCAAGATTTAATTGTCAAAGACGGGACAATTCTGTATTTTATGAGAGTCTTCTAGGCACTAGTTCTAATATTAGTTGTACTTTAAATAACAAAAGTGTAGTTTACTGTTGCAAATAAATAGTTTGTTTCTCACTTGCAAATCTGTTGTTGTATTTGGACTATTGTTCACTATTAAAAATACTGAAATTGTAAAAGGAAAATATCATTTTTTTTTACCTGCATTCCAGCCACTTAAAGGGGAATACCGCCAATTTTCAACACTGAAATATGTATTTGTTTGTTCATTATTATCCTCTAGTGAAAATGTCAGCAAGTGCAATATAGAAAGCTGTATTTAAAGGGCTATTCTACTGAAATCTACTCTTAGGTTGTAATTCCAAGTACATGTAATAATAATAATAATATAATACAATTGTATTTGTATAGCACGTTTCATACAGAAACTGCAGTTCAAATTGCTTCACAACAGAAAAAAAGACTTAAAGTGCAGATATATAAAATCACAGTTTTTCACATTAGGATAGGACTGATATTGTAAACAGTTGCATAATAATAGTGTGTCAGAGCCATGAGTGAAATCATTGAAAAGTCAGACAATATAGGGGGAACTTTGTCAGACATTATTCCAATTTATTTTGCAAATCAGAAACACTTTGGAAACTTTGGAAACACTCAAATAACATGCAGTGTCAGCTATACAGTATATAATTGTATCATCCACGTGTACATTTACAATATAATTTCTATAAAGGTGAAGAGGACTGGGCCCAGGATGGAACCCTGTGGAACACCCTTTGTTATCTGTAATGTTGTGAAGGGCCAGATTAAACCGAATATATATATTTATTTATGTATATATATTTAATTGTATTTGTATATTCTCTAATATTCCCGGATATCCCTTGTATATTCCTTGTACAATATGCATTGAATATCCATTCTAGCCTACTGAACATCCCATAATAGTCTCCATTCTACTATTGGTCGAGACCTTGGTGCCAGGCTGCCATACCCCCCAGACCCAGTTCAAACGTACCGCTCAACATGTACGAACAAGTCCTAGTTCCGCGTAGGAATCTGGCTACCGCACCACTAATGGTACTATTTGTTCATAGTGCTTATATATACTGCGCTACTAAAGTAGGACTTCCTTTTTAGTCCAGTTTCTTACCCTCCAATAGAGTGACAGACGTAAAGCCTCCCCGCGACGCCACGTGTGGGAGTAAGGCCAAGTTCGGCCTACCATCGGTATTGAGACATCGTGTATATTAATATTTGAATAGTCATATTTGGCACTATATCGTCAAGTTGGACGTAGTCTATTAAGCTAATAATAGTCTATTCATATGTAGTGCTTCGTGCGGTGAGAATACTATCGTAGTCAGTACCCCCATCGTTTCGGGTAGAACTGGCTGCTTATCCAGGGTGGCCGACCCCATGTGAGGCTGCACCCGAGGAGCCCCAGAGCCGACGAGCGAGTGGACCTGCATACCGGATTATTCTACCGACGACAGCCCGCCTTCCCAGGCACGGATTATGCTTTGTATACAGTGATTATTCTATGGATAAAGACCAACACTGCCGTGTGTTGGAAACCCCCCCCCCGGAGAGGACGACAGGTGAGGAGACGCTCTACACGACGAGGTCGCTTCACGTCTCTCCATCGTGGACCGGAGGAAGCCGGCCCACAGAGAGTCCAACTGCTTTCATCTGTGGATCGAGGATCGCTGAGGCACCGAGCCGCACAACCGTGGGTTCTCCCAGGATACCCTCGGCCAGACGGATACAGCCAGACTCTACCCCCCCCCCCCTTCTCCAGTTGTCTTACAAGCGACCGGAATCCCCCCCTAGTGTATCCAGTTCTATAATCATTAAAGTATCATTGCTATTATTCCTTAAATATTCCAGGTTGTATATTTACCGCCTGCGCCACCAGAGATTGGACGTTCTCTATTGATATACCAACGAATACTCATTTGCCATAAAAGTGCATCCTATTTCAAATCATAAATGTAATTAAGTGATTGCTCTACATACCTTTTGCTATGTATTAATTATTATTAAACGCAGACTTTCGACTTGGTACATTTGTGTTGGATCGTTTCATCTACGTGGGAGTGTTTACCATAATTATTTATGCCTAGTACTGGGTGGCCAGAGTCTAAAGTACAAGAGGTAGTGGTAGTAAGTATCATATCTAACAATACAGTCAGGGAATTGTACCCCTCAGTTACAATTGGTCCTTCGAGCCGGATGGTAATTAGTGTAATATTAATATAGTGTTATTAATATTGAAATGGCCTATGATGAACACTCCACGAAACGATCCTCCTAACCAACGCCCGCAGCGCGAACGACGGCTCCCTCAGTACTTAGAGGCTTACGCTGTCAGTCAACAACCTAGTCTTCTACTAACAGTAAACGCGGTAAAACTAGAAAGTAAAAGTATGTCTAACCCCAACGCCCAGACTACCCCGACCATAGAGGCCCCTACGGGTTCTAATGTAACTGACCAAGCTCACGGTGGGGACCAGTGGGAACCAGACATGACTTCACACCCCGCCAGTACTGAAGAAGTAGTCCCCGATGAGTCCCGGGAGGAATACAACGCTACCGAGAGAGAACTCGGCACGGAAGAAGACGGGGAGAGCACCGTGGAGATAGAGCTCCAAGGCTCCGCAAGGAGTACCCCGAGGGAAGGCTCCCCTATACAACCGCCTTCTCCCAGCGAGGCAGAGAGGACCCTACAGCAGGCCTTCCTCATCAGCCTGAACGCCGCTGCTGAACGCGACCGACTGCAGATCCAGCAGCGGAGCGAAGAAGAGCATATACGTCTAGAAATAAGACGTATTCAGATGGAAGAGAATGTGGCCCGAGACCGAGCAGACAGCCAGCGAGCAGCTGCTGGTGCTCTACGGGACGCAGAGCGCGACAGACAGCAAGCGCAACTAATAGAACAGCTGATCAGACGGACAACACCCTCTCCCTCCGCCAGAGGCTCCAGGAACTCGTCTAGACACACCTCCAGGGCGGCATCCCCTAGCCGAGTAAACAACCCTGAACTTGACGAACAGACGAGGTCTATACCCCCCACAGACCACCTCCCCCCACCGGTCCAAGCGAGACCTAGCAACCGGGAAGGAGCAGCATATCCTGTGGAGAGGCTAAACCAGAGACTACAAGCACTGGATGACCTAACTGAAGACGAAGAGGAAGAGGAGGAGAACCGCGCCCGACGACAGCACAGTACTCTACCGGACCAGGAGGTCCGGTACAGCCCAGGCTATACTCCCGCGGAGCTGCGCTACAGACCCCCGACTCTATACACGGGTGAGCACGACGCACGACCCGCACCGAGGAACAGCACCTGGACAAGCGGGCCATGGTACACTGCCGGTACCAGCCCATACCAAGGAGCGGGAGGAGACTCGCCTAGGAGGCCTCTCCCCCAACGCTCGCCGATGTATCCACAGTCAGCGTCATACATCGGCACGCCTATGGTACCCGACTTCACCCAAGAGAACCGGGCCCAGTATACAGAACTCCGCATGTGTCTGGAGACCATGTTGGTGGATGTAGTGGATGAACGCCATAAATACGCCATCCTACTGAAGCACTTAAAGGTACCCCGCGCACATAATATAGCGCTCGCCTATGCGACTTCCACCACCCCATACACAGCAGCGCTGGTAGCATTGGACCAGAGGTATGGGCGCATATGGGATTACGTGATCCAGGAGATCCGACACATCGACCGCTTACCCCCAGCAATAGACAATCGAGCACTGGACGACCTGTCCATCAGAGTGCAGTCCCTGGTAGGGATGTTGGGAGCGCAGAGAGAGAAGGGGAGGCATGAACTTTACGCCAACTCAAATGTGGAAAGGATCTTGGAGAAGCTGCCGCCCGCTCGACAGGAGCGTTTTAGGCGGCAGAGAGACCACCGAGACCCGAATGGCCCCGAACCGAACCTCCTCGATCTAGCAGACTTCCTGGCGAGAGAAGTCAGCAGCCTACGGCTAGATACATTCGGACAGAGCACCCCTGGCTCCAGAGAAGGAACCAGACGACTAAATGATGGAAGAAGATCGGTGACTGTGATGCACCAATCGGAGTCAGTACCGAGCAGCAGGAGCCACAGTACCCCCTCCAGAACGGAGAAGTGGAAGATAGTGTGCCCCTACTGTGAGAAAGAACACTGGCTAGCGCAATGTGACTCCTTCCCCAAGCTGAACGCGGAGGAAGCAAGTCAATGGATAAAGTCCAACAAGCGCTGTTTTCGCTGTGCGCGCTCACACATGGCAGCCGAATGCCGCTTAAAGAAAAGGTGCACCAAGTGTGATGGAGCCCATCTGGACATACTTCACGCCAGTAACAGACGGCGCCCTTCACCCGCACCATCCAGCAGCAAAGCGAGCGTCATATACATCGATCCCGCCAGCAGCAGTGGAGCCTGAGTACTCCTAAAAGTAGTGCGTGTGACACTAAGCCACCAGAATAAAGTCCTGGACACTTACGCCGTCCTCGATGACGGGTCAGAGAAGACCCTTCTGCTCGCCTCCGCTGCGGCCCAGCTAGGGCTGCGGGGAAGCGAAACCCAAATGACAATTCGGACAATAAGACGAGATTTGAAGACGATAAAGGGCGAGAATGTCTCATTCTCTATCGCAGCAAGCGGCCAGCCTGAGCGACGGTACCAGATTACAGACGCTTTCACCAGCCAAGAAATAGGACTGTCGCGGTACACATACCCCGTCGCCAAGCTGATGGAGAAATATGCACATCTGCGCAAGTTACCGATCCCGCTCATAGACAATGCTATGCCGACCCTGTTGATAGGCTCCGACCATGCAGACCTCATTGTCCCGATAGACCGGGTTCATACCGGACCCCGAGGCTGTCCTGCAGCAGTCGAGACCCGTTTGGGATGGACTCTCCAAGGCCCGCTCGCCAAATCTCTCAACCGAAGTACAGCCACTAGATGTCTCCACTCCCGAGTCACAGAGGGAGAAACCGCACTCCTGCAACACGTAGAGCGGCTATGGACCTTGGAACAAATGCCCTTTAAGAACGGAAAGAAAGACATTCGCTCTAAAGATGACATTTACGCCATTCACCTCCTCGAGACAGGGACCAAGAGAGTCCCGGTCAATGGCGTGTTGAGATACGCCACGCCACTCCTGCGGCGAGAAGGAATGCCTACTTTCCACGCCAAGACAGACGCCACAGAACGGTACCTGCTGAACACGGAGCGGCGCTTAGCCAAGAACCCCGCCCAAGAGAGTGTATACCGCGCCGAGATTGAGAAGCTCATCACAGCGGGACACGTCACAAAGATGGACATTAAAGAGGCTGACCAGACCACCGAATCGTGGTACGTGCCTCACCACAAGGTCCATCACAACGGTAAAGACCGCATAGTATTTAACTGCAGCTACCAGATCGGATCCCAAAATCTGAATAAAGAGTTACTGCCCGGTCCCACACTCGGCCCCTCCCTACTCGGCGTTCTACTCCGCTTCCGCCAGGAAAAGGTGGCCATCAGCGGGGACATTAAAGGAATGTTCCTGCAGGTGAGATTAGTAGAGGAGGACAAGCCCCTGTTACGGTTCCTATGGAGAGAGAAGCCAGGAGATGAGCACCCAGCCATCTACCAATGGGAAGTCCTCCCCTTCGGAACGACGTGCAGCCCCTGCTGTGCTACATTTGCACTACAGAAACATGTAGCAGAGGACCCAGCAGCGGACGAAGAGGTCCGACACAGCGTAAAGAACAGCTTCTACGTAGACAACTGTCTACAAAGCCTTTCAACCCAGGAAGAAGCCGAGGCTCTCCTGATTAAACTCCGCGCCTCATTGATCAAAGGCGGCTTTGATCTCAGGCAGTGGGCCAGCAGCGATCCGCAAGTACTGCGCAGCCTCTCCTCCGAGGACAAGGCAGCCAGCAGCGAGACCTGGATGGCTACAATCCCGGGAGAAGCCCAGGAGATGACCCTGGGATTGGTGTGGCGATTCAAAACAGATTCGCTTCACTACAGACACAAGCCCCTGACTACGGAGCAGGGAAGGCCGGCGGCGGCGCCGACCACCAGACGGAGTGTGTACACAACACTCGCCCGACAATATGACCCGCTAGGATGTATTCTACCGTACACCACCAGGGCAAAAATGATTGTACGAGCATTGTGGGACAAGGACCAGGGCTGGGACGACCCCATTCCCGCACACCTTGCATCCACCTGGAGAGAGTGGGAGATGGAGCTCCACTCACTCCCAGGCGTTAATATGCGCCGAAGCTACTTCCCACCCACGGTGAGGCCAGAGACATGTAAAATGGACTTACACGTCTTCAGTGACGCCTCAGAGGTCGCATACGGATCAGTAGCCTACTTGCGGGCCCAAGAAGAGGGGGGAGAGATCTACACAGCATTTGTCCTCGCCCGCTCGAGAATAGCCCCACGCAAGCAACAATCTATCCCACGTCTAGAGCTCTGCGCAGCCCTAGCCGGAGCGCACCTAGCCACGCTCATCCAACGTGAGCTCACCATACCGGTGTCTAGAACAATCCTGTGGTCAGATTCCACGACAGTACTCGCCTGGATCAAATCGGACTCATGCAAGTACAAAGTCTTCGTGGGAGTCAGAGTCACCGAGATTCAAGACTTAACCGAAGAGTTAACCGGAGAAACAGAGTGGCGCTACGTTGATACAAAACAGAACCCAGCTGACGTCATCACCCGGGGAATGCCCCTAGATGACCTCACCCGTCGCAATGTCTACAGTGACGGCCCAGCATTCCTAAAGCTCCCGGAAGGAGAGTGGCCCACGCCTATCCCGAGGGAAGCCAGTCAAGAGGAGGCTGAGAATAAGAAACCGATGTTCTGTGGATTGAGCACTGTTATCTCCGCAGACCCCAACATAGATGATTGCACTACCATAGAGAGTGCACAACAAAGGACATTCCTACTGCACTACCTACCGTCTCTACAGACCCGCCAGAAGTGGGTAAAGGAGAGAGACAATTTGACAGAAGGAACAGTCGTCATGATTATTGATCAATCACTGCCCAGAGCTATGTGGCCGGCCGGCCGCGTAAGCAAAGTGATCACCGGTGCCGACGGCAAGGTCCGAGCAGCTGAAGTGCTTGTCCAGGGTCGCACTTACACCCGTCCCGTGGCGAGGCTCATAGAACTGCCCCGACTCCCAGACACAATCGATGATGACCATGACCCTATAACCCTATGACTTTGTGAAGTTGACTGACCCCTACAGCAAACCCTTATGTGTAAATAGACAACGCGATTAATCTGTCTCTGCTTAACTGATTAGGTCTGGGACCAATCAGGGGGTGGCTGTTGTGAAGGGCCAGATTAAACCGAATATATATATTTATTTATGTATATATATTTAATTGTATTTGTATATTCTCTAATATTCCCGGATATCCCTTGTATATTCCTTGTACAATATGCATTGAATATCCATTCTAGCCTACTGAACATCCCATAATAGTCTCCATTCTACTATTGGTCGAGACCTTGGTGCCAGGCTGCCATACCCCCCAGACCCAGTTCAAACGTACCGCTCAACATGTACGAACAAGTCCTAGTTCCGCGTAGGAATCTGGCTACCGCACCACTAATGGTACTATTTGTTCATAGTGCGTATATATACTGCGCTACTAAAGTAGGACTTCCTTTTTAGTCCAGTTTCTTACCCTCCAATAGAGTGACAGACGTAAAGCCTCCCCGCGACGCCCACGTGTGGGAGTAAGGCCAAGTTCGGCCTACCATCGGTATTGAGACATCGTGTATATTAATATTTGAATAGTCATATTTGGCACTATATCGTCGAGTTGGACGTAGTCTATTAAGCTAATAATAGTCTATTCATATGTAGTGCTTCGTGCGGTGAGAATACTATCGTAGTCAGTACCCCCATCGTTTCGGGTAGAACTGGCTGCTTATCCAGGGTGGCCGACCCCATGTGAGGCTGCACCCGAGGAGCCCCAGAGCCGACGAGCGAGTGGACCTGCATACCGGATTATTCTACCGACGACAGCCCGCCTTCCCAGGCACGGATTATGCTTTGTATACAGTGATTATTCTATGGATAAAGACCAACACTGCCGTGTGTTGGAAACCCCCCCCCCGGAGAGGACGACAGGTGAGGAGACGCTCTACACGACGAGGTCGCTTCACGTCTCTCCATCGTGGACCGGAGGAAGCCGGCCCACAGAGAGTCCAACTGCTTTCATCTGTGGATCGAGGATCGCTGAGGCACCGAGCCGCACAACCGTGGGTTCTCCCAGGATACCCTCGGCCAGACGGATACAGCCAGACTCTACCCCCCCCCCCCCTTCTCCAGTTGTCTTACAAGCGACCGGAATCCCCCCCTAGTGTATCCAGTTCTATAATCATTAAAGTATCATTGCTATTATTCCTTAAATATTCCAGGTTGTATATTTACCGCCTGCGCCACCAGAGATTGGACGTTCTCTATTGATATACCAACGAATACTCATTTGCCATAAAAGTGCATCCTATTTCAAATCATAAATGTAATTAAGTGATTGCTCTACATACCTTTTGCTATGTATTAATTATTATTAAACGCAGACTTTCGACTTGGTACATTTGTGTTGGATCGTTTCATCTACGTGGGAGTGTTTACCATAATTATTTATGCCTAGTACTGGGTGGCCAGAGTCTAAAGTACAAGAGGTAGTGGTAGTAAGTATCATATCTAACAATACAGTCAGGGAATTGTACCCCTCAGTTACATGTAAGAATACTGATTGGGCATTTTTCAATTATTCTGAAACCAGTCACAGGCTTTTCTACCCATACCAATGTCATATAATTTCATAGGAGCAAAGGATGATCCACTGTATCAAATGCTTTAGATATATCTACATAAAGAGCAGCCCAATCCTTCTTGTTATCTAATGCAGATATAATGTAATTTGTAATGAATGTGAAATAGTGATGTGATTGGTTCTAAATCCAGATTGATGCAGATTTAAAACTGAATGAGTTGAAATAAATGATTTGAGTTAGTTCTCAATCAAGGATTCCATGATTTTAGACAAGCAATGTAGAATATTGGACCTTATTGTTTAAGTAACTTATATCTTCACTCTTATGAATGTGGCTCACATTGGCTAATTTCCAAGCATAAGGACACTCACCTGTTGAAATAGAAAGATTAAATACATGTGCTGACTGTTCTGAACTGTTCTGCAATAACTGTGTGGAAAGTCCATCCAATCCACCTGTAGTCCATGGAGTGCAAACAGCCACCATATCGCTGCTGGCGGGACAAAACCTCATAACTCCAAAAACCCAACTTTTCAGCAGATGAAAAAAACGAACACAGATTTGAGGGCGAATAGAGTTACGAGGTTTAGACAGATGATTGGTTTAATGCTTTCCCATTGTGTAGACTTTGTAAAACCACACACACATGGAGGATGAACTACTGATTTGATAAAAAAAAATTATATATATATATGGAGTTAGGAGGTTTTGTCCCGCCAGCAGCGATATTCCACCTGTGTATAGTTGGTCCTGTTTTTGCTAGATGAACCACCTTCCACAATTTTGTCAGGTTTGTATATTATATCTTATAATCATCTAGGAAGACAACTATTATGATTTGTACAATCACTATGTATGTATACAGTATTTACAACTGCATATATTTTTATACTTTCATTATTTCAATCTTCTCTCTTACAAGATACTGGATGATCAGAATTTTGGATTTAGAACAAATCACAGCACTATTTCAGCAGGTCACATTCATTACAAATGACATTATATCTGCCTTAGATAACAATAAGCATTGGGCTGCTCTTTTTGTAGATATATCTAAAGCATTTTATACAGTGGGTCATCCTTTGCTCTTACAGAAATGATATACCATTGAGTATGAACAGCAAAGTATGAACAAGTATTCATCAAATAAATAAAATTAGCTTTCCTAAATGTCAGATCACTGAATAATAAAACATTCTTAGTAAATGATCTGATTAAAGAAAATAACTTAGATTGCATCTGCCTAGTAGAGACATGGCTAAATAATGACACAGCTACATCAATAATGATAGAAGCTTGTCCACCAGACTATAACTTTTTTCAAATACCCAGAAAAAATAAAAGGGGCGGAGGAGTTGCAGCAATCTTCTCCTCAAAACTCTTGTTTAGAATCACAGAACTAGGCGAGTTCATGTCAATGGAATATCTTGCCATTGAACTAAAAACAGAATCAACTATTATTGTCACAATATACCGCCCGCCTAGACACTCACCAATATTTATACAGGAGCTCTCTGAACTGATCTCACTATGTGTTACCGGATATGATAAGGTGATCCTAAATGGAGACCTGAACATCCATTTTAATAAGAAAACAGACTCCAAAACTATGGAACTAAAAAATCTACTGGATAGCTTTGACCTAATACAGCATATAACAAATGCAACTCACCGGCTTGGGAATACACTAGACTTAGTTATAACAACAACTGGGCTAAGCATAACAAATATCTCAATAACTGAATTACCTCTCTCTGACCATCACTGTATATTTTTTGATACTCAAATAACCCTTACTAAAACAAAAAAATAAATCATAGTTAAAAAGAGGCTCCTAAACGACAAAGCTGAATCAAAGTTCATTGATCTTATCAGACTACATGAACCACACAATCATGACAGCTCTCTAAATGAAATGGTAGAAAATCTCAATGATGCAATGTCATCTATATTAAATTCTGTCGCCCCATTAAAAACGAAAAAGAAGAAAACTAGAGCCTCGCCCTGGTTAAACTATAATACGGTCAACGAAGAAAAAAGGAAATGCCGTGCAGCGGAGAGAAAATGGAGAAAAACAAAAACCACCATATGCTGTGATATATACAAAGATGCTTTAACTGCTTATAATAAAACCATCCGCTTAGCAAGGAAAGATTACTTCTCTAAAATCATTACAGAAAATGCTGGAAACTCCAGAATCCTCTTTTCCACTATTAATGTACTACTCAACACTGCCCCTACACCTCCTCAGTCATCAACGGTTAAGTGTGAAGAACTTGCACTATTCTTTAACAACAAAATAACCTTGATCAGGGCCAGCATTACTCATGATGGAAATAAAGTTGATTGCGGCAAACCGTGCAATGTAACCATGAGAAGTTTCACATGCATCACATTAGATGTACTCTGCAAAACTGTCTCAGAATGTAACTCCTCCACCTCAGACATTGACCCTATACCTACAGCTTTCTTCAAACGGGTATTTAATAGTGTTTCAAGCCCTGTGCTAGATATCATAAACACTTCCCTTAGGACTGGTATTTTCCCGGATGCCTTTAAAACAGCAGTTGTAAAGCCATTACTAAAAAAACCTAACTTGGATAGTAATGAAATGGCAAATTATCGTCCAATATCCAACCTACCATTCATTAGTAAAGTACTTGAAAAGATAGTTTCAGTTCAAATAAATTCCTTTCTTGAAGAAAACAACATCTTAGAAGAATTTCAGTCAGGATTTAGAAAATATCATAGCACTGAAACTGCCCTCACCAAAATAATCAGTGACCTCAGACTAAACTCTGACGAGAATAAGATCTCCATCCTTATCCTGTTAGATCTCAGTGCAGCATTTGATACAATCGATCACGATATTCTAATCGATCGTCTTGAAAACCATGTCGGTTTCTCAGACCATGTGCTGGGCTGGTTTAAAACATACATCAGAGGGAGGAAATTCTATGTTAAACTAGGAGATCACATGTCTGATATATACGACAACAACTATGGAGTTGCACAAGGGAGTTGCTTAGGTCCTTTACTCTTCTCCCTTTACATGTTACCGCTGGGTGATATCATCAGAGAACATAATGTAGATTTCCATAGCTATGCGGATGATACACAACTGTACATATCTGCTGAACCAAATGATACAGCGATTAGCTCCATTACAGACTGCTTACTGGCAATAAATAAATGGATGAGTAAGAACTTCCTGAAACTAAACGAGAACAAAACTGAAATTCTAATTATCGGCTCCAAAACTAAAAAAGAAACATTAATAAAGAACCTGGGGGGACTAACCCCTTGGATCAAATCTGAGGTCACTAGTCTTGGGGTTATCATAGATTCAGAACTGAACTTCAATTCTCATATTAGCAAAGTGACGAAAACATCGTTCTTCCATCTCAGAAATATAGCAAAAGTACGACCATTTATTAATCAGAATGATGCTGAGAAGCTAATTCATGCATTCATATCTAGCCGGTTAGACTACTGTAATGCACTTTTCACAGGTCTCCCTAAGAAAACCACAGAGAGGCTTCAGCTAATCCAAAACTCTGCAGCCCGACTGCTAACTAGAACCAAAAGCACATTAGTCCAGTCCTAGCCGCTTTACACTGGCTTCCTGTAACATTTAGAATTGACTTTAAGGTCCTTCTCCATACATACAAAGCTCTAAATGGACAGGGACCTAGCTACATCGCCAACACTCTAATAAATTACACACCAGCAAGAACACTGCGATCATCAGCTGCTGGACTACTAGAGGCTCCCAGAAGCAGTCAAAAGAGGATCGGTAATGCAGCCTTTATCAACTATGCCCCAAAACTATGGAACAAACTACCCCAAAACATCAGGGAAGCCAACTCGCTAGACATCTTTAAAAGACAGCTTAAAACCTATCTCTTTGCTCAGGCATTTCACTGATAGATATCTGCTACCACCTAGTGGCAAGAGGAAACATCAGGGATATCCTGACACAACTTGTATTTATTCTTACCCTGCCTACTCTTTTACACTGCCTATCAAATTCATGTGTCGCTTATTGCACTTTTTACTTCTTACTGATGACTATTTTTAAACTGAATCATTTTAAACTATTCTTATTATTTGCTAGATCCAAATGTGAAACACTGATTATTTGTTCATGAATTACAGGATTATTACTGAATAGAGAGCACTTTTTACTTATTTTTTTTTTTTTTTTAATTTTTTTTATTATTGCAAAACAAAACTTATTAAAAGTCAGTACTCAACACACAATGTATAATGAAACTTTCAGTAAAGGTGGTTAAAATATATGCAAGTACAGAAACAGGATAAAACAAAAATAGTCAATAATAACATTTTAACCGTATACCGTGTATATCCAGCGAAGTTACACTTATATAAATGTTAGTATATAATATACCCCGAATACCTATTTTCTAAAACCCTACACACATATGCTCCAGCTCAAATCCCCCCCTCCCGGACCCCCTCTTGGATAGTACCTCCATGATCCCTCACTCCTAACCAGACATCACCATTATAGGCTAGCTTTTATTCTCTCCACCACTTCTAACCACATTAACATTTTGGATTCATTGAGCCCTAGAATTCTTGCTGTTGATATTTCTTGATATATCACATCAAGATATGTAAGAAACCACACTTTCCGGCACATTTTTTCCGGTTGAAACCAACGTGATGCAATCAGTTTTTTAGCTACTGTGATACCCGATAAAACCAATCTTTTTAGTTGTGGGTTCACTGCAAACTCAAAAACATCATTCAATAGCAATACAGCGGGGTGTACAGGTATATTCCAAAATACGAGTATTGATAATTGTTGGGACACATCTTCCCAGAATGTCTTAACTGGTGGGCAGTCCCAATACATGTGCATAAATGTTCCTTCGTCCCCATTTGTACATTGGGAGCATTTGGAGTTTTGTATAAGCCCCATTTTGCACAGCCTTATAGGAGTCAAGTATGTCCTGTGAATATAGTTCAGATTGATTTGTTGATGATCCGGGTTCCTTGATGTAAGTCGGACATTTGCCCAGGCTCCTTGCCAATCAAAGTCATTTTCCAGGTCTGGTATATCCCTCCTCCAGACATTGTCTAGTTGAAGGGTTTCGTACGAGGACGTTAGTAATTGTGAATAAAAACCTGATACAAAACCTCCCAATGTATTTCTGTCATAGAAAAATTTGTGGTATCTGTGGTGTTCAATTGGTATGTGTAATGGAACACCGTGGGATCTCATACAAAGTTTTAACTGTATGTAAAAAAGCCATGTGGACTCGGTGAGGTTAAACTTTATGCATATTTCGACATAACTACAGAGGCCCTTGTTATTAAAAATATCCCCTAATGAGTGTATGCCTCTTTCTTCCCATACAGGGAATCTTATAGGTCGTTTTCCCATTAAGAGAGCATTGTTATTGAATATGGGAGTGTGATTATGCCATACTTGATTGTTAGGAAATTTCCTTTGAGTTTCCCGCCATGTCCTGATTGCATGGGTTATTATTGGGCCAAATTCTCGCTCACAATGCTTGATTGAAAGTTTAGTGTATGCTATGTCTTTCAATCTCTGTGGGGCTACTATGTTTTCTTCTAATTTTCTCCAAGATACCAAAGCCTCGGGGTCAAACCATATCTTCTTCAATGGTCTTAATGTGAAGGCATTAAAATATTGTAAAAAATCTGGGACTGCCATGCCACCGTCTGCTTTACTTCTCTGTGCGGTGGATCTTTTTATGCGAGGTGGTTTGTTATTCCAAATAAATTTGTATGTGGAGGTTTGTAATCTTTTCCAGTAGCCCTCTGGAGGAGGTAACGGAAGCATTGAGCTGAAGAAATTGATTCTTGGTAATACATCCATCTTAACTATTGATACCCTTGCCTGTACTGAGTTTTTAAGTTTTGCCCACCTGTCCAGGTCGTCCTTGATTTTGTTCTGTATTTTTGTGTAATTGTGCTTCACCGTTTGTCTTATGGTGGGGAATATTTCCACTCCCAAGCATCTGAAATGTTTTACCATCGGTATCGCACCTGGGAGGGTTATATCTTTTTTTGCAGGGGTGTTAAGTGGAAGGAAAGCCGACTTCGGCCAATTTATCTTAAATCCCGATAAATCACCAAAGTTCTCAATCAACTTGAGCAGATGAGGCAATGTGGTGTTGGGGTTTTGCATGAACAATATTACGTCGTCCGCATATAAACTAATTTTTTGTTGTGTGCCCTTGATTACGATTGGTTCTATGGATTGGGATTGTCTTATATATTGTGCTAAAGGCTCTAATGATAAATTGAATAGTCCGGGACTAAGAGGGCAACCCTGTCTGGCAGAGCGTGATACCGGAAAGATTTTGGAGATGATTGTGCCTGTTGTAATCATGGCCGATGGGTCCTTGTATAGTACTTTAATCATATCAATGAAACCTTTTCCTAACCCCATCCTTTCCAATACTGCCCATAGAAACGACCATTCCAACCTGTCAAATGCTTTCATAGCATCCAGGGATAGTATCGCCTTAGGTGTGATGTCCTCTTTGTCTGTATCTAGTACGTGCAGTATTCGCCTTATGTTATCATTGATCAGGCGACCTTTTATGAAGCCTGTTTGGTCCGTATGAACTAAAGACGTCATATGCTTTTGCAATCTGATGGCTAATATCTTAGAGTACAGTTTGACATCGGTTCCGAGGAGGCTTAAAGGACGGTAACTACCGCATTCAGTGGGGTCTTTGTCTTTTTTGTGAAGAACTGAAATGAGTGCGGTATTTTGGTGTTCGATGAAGCTTCCCTCTTTGACTGAGTATAAGATCATATTTAGTAATAAGGGTCCAAATATGTCCCAGCAAGAAATGTACATTTCTGATGGGATACCGTCAATTCCCGGAGCTTTGCCGTTTTTCATTCCGGATATGGCCTTCTTGAGTTCTTCTAATGTGATCGGTACTTCTAACTGTTTAGCGTCTTCATCTGTAAGTTTAGGGAGAGTAATTTGATTAAGATATGTGTCTAATTTGTCTTGATCAAAGGTCGTTTCTGAGTTATATAAATCGGAGTAGAATTCTTTGAATGTATCGTTTATTATTTTGGGTTCTGTTACTAGAGCTTGTTGTTTCCTAATGGCAGTTATATCTGCAAATTTTGCATTAATTCTTAGTCGCATGGCTAAAAGGTGACTAGGTTTAGAACCTTGGAAGTACTGCTGTTGTCTAGTGCTGCGTATTTGCAATTCCGATTTTTGTCTGTACATTGCTTTGATCTCGGTCTTTAGAATGTTAACTTGGTTATCTAGTCTAGTAGAGTTGTTGTATTTTAAAGAATTAAAAAGCGTTGAGTAAAGCGTTTCTTTTTCAGACAGTTTTGTGTTTTGATTTTTGCGCAATATGGAGGTAAATCTATCCGAGAAATCCTTGATCATACTCTTTACCGACATCCATAATATTCTGGGATCTTGCACCGAGTTAGCATTAACTTGTAGGAATACTGTGAGAGCTTCTTTAATTTGTGTAATGAATTCCTTGTTGTTAAGCAGCATCGAATTAAAACGCCATCTTGGGGCCCGGGTAGATAATGTACCAAATGTTGCTTTCAGGATTAAGTAGCAGTGATCTGATAGCGCATTGGGTGTCATTTCCACTTCGTATTTATCAAATATTCTCGGGGATGCAAAGACGTAATCAATTCTGGATAGTGTGTTGTGTCTCGCCGAACGACAGGAGTACTTGCGGGTCATGGGGTTAAGTGAACGCCATAAATCAGTTACTCCTGTTGATTTCGACCAATCTTTTAATGCTTTAGATGAATTCTTTTGTTCGCTGGAGAAGGAAAGGTAAGTTTTGTCCATCCTTGGGTTCCAAATGGCATTAAAATCCGCACCTATTATGTATGAGTACTCGGGATGGTTTAACATTTCTCCTGTTAGTGAAGTGAAGAAACCCACTTCGTACAAATTCGGGGCATATACCGCTGCCAATGCAATTTTCCTGTTATTGTGTATAATCCTAGCTATAGTTATGCGCCCCTCAGCATCCGACCATACCCCTTTCAATTCGATATTTAATTTGCGTCTGACGACTATGGCTACCCCTCTAGTTCTCGTAGCAAAAGAAGAGTGACCAATATTATGGTATATGTTATCCGCTAACGTATTTATGTCTCCCTCTAAAATGTGCGTTTCGCTTAATAGTGCCACGTCCACATGTTCTTTTTTCATCAGTGTAAGCACGCTTTTGCGCTTGTGTTGTTTGTTTATCCCACCGGTGTTCCATACCATTATATTCAAACTAGCCATAGTCTATGCATGTTTTCGTGTAGTTTTTGGTAATGTTTCTGGAGTATGAAGCTACAATAGATGCACATCCAATTAATGAGGTCCCGTTGAGAGCTGAGCTTAAAAACATATATATATACAAATAAAAATCCCCTATTTTCCCCTCTCCCAGAAAGTCGAACATGCCTGTGTTCCAAGAACACATCCTCCGCGATTGACTTTCTCCCATGGTCCACCGGATTGCCCAACCTGAGCATTGTAATCCTAATTTTCCTATGCTCATTGCCATAGGATCTAACATTTCCATTCTATTGCAATAGAATGTCGCTTTTGGTCTTGCACCTTCCCTTACTGTAATGAAGTATTGTGATAAATAACCTAAAGATAAAAATAAAAAATAAAATAAAAAGAGAATAAACCTTTATCGACATATTCCTTTGAACCCTCCACCAACGTGTGAGGGAAAAAAAAAGGAAAAGATTGTAGATCAGTATTGACACTTAATGTGAAGAACATTGGAAAAGAATAATGTAAGTTACAATATATTTAAAAAATATATAGTAATATTGACACCTTAATGTGAAGAACATTGGAAAAGAACAATGTAAGTTAAATTATATTTAAAAAATATAGGGTGATGAGAAGAAAAAATTTAATAAAATAAAAATCAATGGAAAGATATAGATAATGAATAAGAGATAAATAATTATCAACGTGGAGAAGCCACTAGAACCGATTTAACTGATTAGATAAGATAGAAAAGCAGCGCCTTTTAGCGCTTCAATGTGCCTTTAATGGAGTGATTACTTAAATTGTTAGAATAACCTTGCTGTGCCCATACGTCTATGTGTGGATAATTTTAAAGTATTATTAAGGGCTGATTGCACTTCATTTAATTTATATATGCTATGTGTATGCACACCGAATGTTATTGTTAGAGTTGTATGCTTCGTTGTCATGGTGCCTTATATTCTAGAAGGTTGTAGAATATACTAGTGCCTAGACTATTTTACTTCGTTGTCATGGTGCCTTATATTCTAGAAGGTTGTAGAATATACTAGTGCCTAGACTCTTTTACATTCCAGAATGATCTAAGAGACCCAGGGCATTTGAGCGATAAACCCAGAATATTCCAGATAGATCTTTTTGCATTGATATTTATTTGTCCCCTCAGAGACCAGAGACTGAAATTATAATGTATTATGAATCGTATTATACACAGTAAACATTGTTATAGACGACTTGCATATCGTTTGCTACTTTGATGAACACAGCAATGTTATTCCAACACTGGTGGAATGACCTCATTGATGAACACAATAAAGTCATTCCTACACTGGTATATATTTAGAGAGAGGCTTAACTGATTCCGGCATTTCCGTCATGCTTTGGGTTATTTGCTGCATTTTGAATCAGGAAATCCTCAGCATCAAAGGGTGTAAATGGACCTGACCTGCGGCCGTTATTGTCCAAGAATGATAACAGCGCCGGATATGCTAGCCTTGGCTTGTGGCCGGCTGTGTACAGCTTTTGCATCACAACTTTGTATGGTTGACGTCGGATGATGGCCTCTCTGCTCAAATCTTCGTAGATAAATATTGGTTTATCACCATACTTCAGCTTCCCACGTTGGTTGCGAGCATATTTGATGATTTCATCCCTTGTTGTAGTTTTCCGCAGAGTGACAATGATGACTCTCGGCCCGTTGATATTTTGCCCCTGGGAACCAATTCTGTAAACTTGTTCCACTTCTGGCACTTTGTTTGGATCGGAGTTATTCAAAATCGTTGATAACTCGTTTGGAAAGTTGATGTCATCGCAGTTCACTGATTCATCAAGCCCCACTATGCGGATGTTATTCCGCCTGTGGTAACGATGGGTTTCTAGTTGCCTCTCCATCACTTCGTTTTTAAGCAATTTTATTTCCCTCCGGTATTCATCTTTAACTTTTTCCATCTCTTCTCCCATCACTGTCATGATACCTTCGTTCGCCTTGACTGCTTTTGTGTTTTCTGTCACCGAAATCTCCACTGTCGTGATTCGCTCTGACTGTGCATCGAACGCTTTCTTGACTTCTTCCAATTTCTCATCGATGTGATCGAATTTAGCCTCGATGCGATCGAATTTAGCCTCGACGTTTGCCTCGAGCGCCTTGATGTGTGTAATCTGTTCTTTCATCAGGTTAGACTGTTCTACCATCTGTTCTTTCATCAGGTTAGACTGTTCTACCATCTGTTCTTTCATCTGGTTAGACTGTTCTAACTGTTCTTTCATCATGTTAGACTGTTCTACCATCAGGTTAGACAATGTGTTGAAATCGGGTGGATTTCTGCTTACTTCAGTTGACGGCAAATGGTAGATAGATGCAGTGACGTTGGAATCCATAAATCTGGCTGCTCTCCCTCTCACGGAGCTTGAATCTGTACCTTCTTTTATGTTGGTCTCTATTGACTCTCTTTCGGGGACCGTAATCGATGATCCCGGTACGTTGTCCTCTTCCTTCTCCTCCTCGGAGCTTGTCGCCGTCGGCTCAGAACCAGCGACGGTTCGGACGCGTCTATCTCGTATTTTTACGTCCTGCGCCGTTGAAGTTGCCGTAGTTATTTTCTCTGCCTTCTTTCCACCTTTAACCATATTGTCTTTTGATATGGTTAGTAGAGGGTCTTAACAATACATACGATGTGGTCTATTCTCTTTCTTTACTGTCCAAATAATGTTTTTAAACGAAATTAGCGTTAGTGGGAGCGGAGCAATTGCAAAATGCGTGTGCTACATGTTGTAGCGTAACCGGAAGTCTTTTTACTTTTTACTTCTTACTGATGACTATTTTTAAACTGAATCATTTTATTCTTATTATTTGCTAGATCCAAATGTAAAACACTGTGATTATTTGTTCATGAATTACAGGAGTATTACTGAATAGAGAGCCTATTAGGATGCTAGATCCTAATGTGAAACACTGTGATTTGCCATATCTTGCTATGCTCGCTCATGCCTGTATTTTTTATGTCCGTTCTATTTTATAATTTTTTGACTATTTTTAAACTGAATCATTTTAAACTATTTTTACTATTTGTATTACTGAAAACTGTAAGCGGAGAGCCTATTGGGATGCTAGATCCTAATGTGAAACACTGTGATTCTACCTGTCTATCGTTTTATGCTCGCTTATGCCTGTATTTTTTTTGCTGTTGTGAAGCACTTTGAACTGCAACCTCTGTATGAAAAGTGCTATACAAATAAAGTTATTATTATTATTATTATTATTATTATTATTATTATTATTATTATTATTATTATTATTATTATTATTATTATTATTATTATTATTATTATTATTATTATCAAATAGTACAACCATCTCTTATGCATTTCATGATTGTTAAACAAGGTGAAAATGGCCAAGAGAACATTAAATATTTAATCTATGAACATAATACTGTTCTGACAATATTGATGTAATTAAGTTTGCAGATTTTATTTTGTAATGCATAGGTTTATACAATAGGCAGAATTAATTTGATCTATGTCCAGTATGAATGCGCTGTTGAGTATATAGATTCATGAACGCTTTTGATATTGCAGTTGCTGACATTTTCACTAGAGGGCAGCACATAAGAATGAACGGACACCCCCATGAGAGACTTCATTTAGCACTAAATGCAGTCCATTTACACTTTACCATGAGTACAGCCCTGTTCTCATACAATAGAGCCAAGAGTTGAGCAGTTAGCTGCTTGGAACTGATTGGCCAATCAGAAGAAGAATAGACTCCCCATCCATCAAACACATGGTGATATTTCCTCCTCCAATCACCTTGGAAGACAACTATTAGGCTACACTTTGTACAATCACTATGCATCACGGCACTATCTGCATATATTTTAGTTTAATTTGTACATATTTCACTTCAAATATATAAATACTCTTTCTCTTACAATATACTGGTTGAGCTAATCAGAGGCAAATTGAAGTTCAATTTTAAGCTATTGCCCATGAGAGGTATTACCCTAACCCTAATCAACAAGCGAAGAAAATAAACCATGTGGGGCTAGACTGCATTACCAGGGAAGTTAGTGTAGAGTTATGTGTAAAAAGAGGAAATTGTCAAAAAATAAACAGGCAAATTATTAATAAACCACCACTAGACACAAACCAAATCAAAATTGTTATACAACAGTCAAATGTACCTACTCTCAGCAATCTAAGTGACTCAAAGCACAATGAAACAAGATGGCTACTTTTCATTGTAGTTGGTTCATGGTACAAATTCAATGTAACTATCAATAACATTAACTAGATATTTTTGGATCTCGATAGCTAATTGTATCGTTAGCGCCCTGATGTGCCTGATCAGCCTCTAGATACCAAAGCAGACAGGGCCAAACCCATAGTTTAGGTTGTACCAAACTCGTAGACATATTGTAAGAAAGAGAACTACACAAGATTCTGTGCAAAGCCCTCTATTTCTTAGCCCAGGGCTACATTTGTGAATGCTATTGTTAATCCTGCATTGGGTCTAATCCTGCTTTAGAGAAAGTCTTGCTAGCTCAAGGCTAAAGTCAGGATTATCCCAGTTTAGAACGTGCCAGTGAGAAATCTCTTACAGAAAAGTATCATGGTATTTATGTCAATAAAAAATTATGTAAACACCATATTACCATCAGTATCATCGTTTAAATTGGATTATACAGTGGTATTATTTAACTACAAAGGTGGTACCAAGGCTATACATGCCTTTTACCATGGCAGTAACTGTAGTTCCAATACCAATTAACATGTGATAGGGCAACAAAAAACATCCTTATTCATGTGTTTTTTATTAGATGTTAAGACAATTTCCTCTTTTTACACATAACTCTACACTAACTTCCCTAGTAGTGCAGTTTAGCCCCACATGGTTTATTTTCTTTGATTGTTCATACATTGTTTATTTGAGTTATGTATATTACATCCAGTTGACTGCATCCCTCCTTCATTGTGGTCTGCATTTAGGCCTTGTATGAACACAGCAGAAGAAAGGTCAGAGCAGAGTCATGGACCTGCTGTCTACAACACCTGTTCTACATCTCCTCCTGCTGAACATCTCAAACACTTTCACTGTTGCCATCAAACTGAACACAGGGGGAGGTGGGCTAGCTCGTTTTAAGGCTGCTAGCCAGCCTTTGAGGGCTAGTTTACGTTTGAAAGGCAATGAGTTGTAAATTAAATCAAATGTATTTGTAAAGCCCAAGATCACAAGGTAATGCCCCCATGGGCTGGACCAGTCTTGTCAAGAAGAAACATCACAATCAATCAAGAACAAAAAACACCATACAATCCAAATATGCAACACTCCCAGACAATATTTATACAGGAGCTCTCTGAACTGATCTCACTATGTGTTACCGGATATGATAAGGTGATCCTAAATGGAGACCTGAACATCCATTTTAATAAGAAAACAGACTCCAAAACTATGGAACTAAAAAATCTACTGGATAGCTTTGACCTAATACAGCATATAACAAATGCAACTCACCGGCTTGGGAATACACTAGACTTAGTTATAACAACAACTGGGCTAAGCATAACAAATATCTCAATAACTGAATTACCTCTCTCTGACCATCACTGTATATTTTTTGATACTCAAATAACCCTTACTAAAACAAAAAAATAAATCATAGTTAAAAAGAGGCTCCTAAACGACAAAGCTGAATCAAAGTTCATTGATCTTATCAGACTACATGAACCACACAATCATGACAGCTCTCTAAATGAAATGGTAGAAAATCTCAATGATGCAATATCATCTATATTAAATTCTGTCGCCCCATTAAAAACGAAAAAGAAGAAAACTAGAGCCTCGCCCTGGTTAAACTATAATACGGTCAACGAAGAAAAAAGGAAATGCCGTGCAGCGGAGAGAAAATGGAGAAAAACAAAAACCACCATATGCTGTGATATATATACAAAGATGCTTTAACTGCTTATAATAAAACCATCCGCTTAGCAAGGAAAGATTACTTCTCTAAAATCATTACAGAAAATGCTGGAAACTCCAGAATCCTCTTTTCCACTATTAATGTACTACTCAACACTGCCCCTACACCTCCTCAGTCATCAACGGTTAAGTGTGAAGAACTTGCACTATTCTTTAACAACAAAATAACCTTGATCAGGGCCAGCATTACTCATGATGGAAATAAAGTTGATTGCGGCAAACCGTGCAATGTAACCATGAGAAGTTTCACATGCATCACATTAGATGTACTCTGCAAAACTGTCTCAGAATGTAACTCCTCCACCTCAGACATTGACCCTATACCTACAGCTTTCTTCAAACGGGTATTTAATAGTGTTTCAAGCCCTGTGCTAGATATCATAAACACTTCCCTTAGGACTGGTATTTTCCTGGATGCCTTTAAAACAGCAGTTGTAAAGCCATTACTAAAAAAACCTAACTTGGATAGTAATGAAATGGCAAATTATCGTCCAATATCCAACCTACCATTCATTAGTAAAGTACTTGAAAAGATAGTTTCAGTTCAAATAAATTCCTTTCTTGAAGAAAACAACATCTTAGAAGAATTTCAGTCAGGATTCAGAAAATATCATAGCACTGAAACTGCCCTCACCAAAATAATCAGTGACCTCAGACTAAACTCTGACGAGAATAAGATCTCCATCCTTATCCTGTTAGATCTCAGTGCAGCATTTGATACAATCGATCACGATATTCTAATCGATCGTCTTGAAAACCATGTCGGTTTCTCAGACCATGTGCTGGGCTGGTTTAAAACATACATCAGAGGGAGGAAATTCTATGTTAAACTAGGAGATCACATGTCTGATATATACGACAACAACTATGGAGTTGCACAAGGGAGTTGCTTAGGTCCTTTACTCTTCTCCCTTTACATGTTACCGCTGGGTGATATCATCAGAGAACATAATGTAGATTTCCATAGCTATGCGGATGATACACAACTGTACATATCTGCTGAACCAAATGATACAGCGATTAGCTCCATTACAGACTGCTTACTGGCAATAAATAAATGGATGAGTAAGAACTTCCTGAAACTAAACGAGAACAAAACTGAAATTCTAATTATCGGCTCCAAAACTAAAAAAGAAACATTAATAAAGAACCTGGGGGGACTAACCCCTTGGATCAAATCTGAGGTCACTAGTCTTGGGGTTATCATAGATTCAGAACTGAACTTCAATTCTCATATTAGCAAAGTGACGAAAACATCGTTCTTCCATCTCAGAAATATAGCAAAAGTACGACCATTTATTAATCAGAATGATGCTGAGAAGCTAATTCATGCATTCATATCTAGCCGGTTAGACTACTGTAATGCACTTTTCACAGGTCTCCCTAAGAAAACCACAGAGAGGCTTCAGCTAATCCAAAACTCTGCAGCCCGACTGCTAACTAGAACCAAAAGCACATTAGTCCAGTCCTAGCCGCTTTACACTGGCTTCCTGTAACATTTAGAATTGACTTTAAGGTCCTTCTCCATACATACAAAGCTCTAAATGGACAGGGACCTAGCTACATCGCCAACACTCTAATAAATTACACACCAGCAAGAACACTGCGATCATCAGCTGCTGGACTACTAGAGGCTCCCAGAAGCAGTCAAAAGAGGATCGGTAATGCAGCCTTTATCAACTATGCCCCAAAACTATGGAACAAACTACCCCAAAACATCAGGGAAGCCAACTCGCTAGACATCTTTAAAAGACAGCTTAAAACCTATCTCTTTGCTCAGGCATTTCACTGATAGATATCTGCTACCACCTAGTGGCAAGAGGAAACATCAGGGATATCCTGACACAACTTGTATTTATTCTTACCCTGCCTACTCTTTTACACTGCCTATCAAATTCATGTGTCGCTTATTGCACTTTTTACTTCTTACTGATGACTATTTTTAAACTGAATCATTTTAAACTATTCTTATTATTTGCTAGATCCAAATGTGAAACACTGATTATTTGTTCATGAATTACAGGAGTATTACTGAATAGAGAGCACTTTTTACTTCTTACTGATGACTATTTTTAAACTGAATCATTTTATTCTTATTATTTGCTAGATCCAAATGTGAAACACTGTGATTATTTGTTCATGAATTACAGGAGTATTACTGAATAGAGAGCCTATTAGGATGCTAGATCCTAATGTGAAACACTGTGATTTGCCATATCTTGCTATGCTCGCTCATGCCTGTATTTTTTATGTCCGTTCTATTTTATAATTTTTTGACTATTTTTAAACTGAATAATTTTAAACTATTTTTACTATTTGTATTACTGAAAACTGTAAGCGGAGAGCCTATTGGGATGCTAGATCCTAATGTGAAACACTGTGATTCTACCTGTCTATCGTTTTATGCTCGCTTATGCCTGTATTTTTTTTGCTGTTGTGAAGCACTTTGAACTGCAACCTCTGTATGAAAAGTGCTATACAAATAAAGTTATTATTATTATTATTATTATTATTATTATTATTATTATTATTATTATTATTATTATTATTATTATTATTATTATTATTATTATTATTATCAAATAGTACAACCATCTCTTATGCATTTCATGATTGTTAAACAAGGTGAAAATGGCCAAGAGAACATTAAATATTTAATCTATGAACATAATACTGTTCTGACAATATTGATGTAATTAAGTTTGCAGATTTTATTTTGTAATGCATAGGTTTATACAATAGGCAGAATTAATTGGATCTATGTCCAGTATGAATGCGCTGTTGAGTATATAGATTCATGAACGCTTTTGATATTGCAGTTGCTGACATTTTCACTAGAGGGCAGCACATAAGAATGAACGGACACCCCCATGAGAGACTTCATTTAGCACTAAATGCAGTCCATTTACACTTTACCATGAGTACAGCCCTGTTCTCATACAATAGAGCCAAGAGTTGAGCAGTTAGCTGCTTGGAACTGATTGGCCAATCAGAAGAAGAATAGACTCCCCATCCATCAAACACATGGTGATATTTCCTCCTCCAATCACCTTGGAAGACAACTATTAGGCTACACTTTGTACAATCACTATGCATCACGGCACTATCTGCATATATTTTAGTTTAATTTGTACATATTTCACTTCAAATATATAAATACTCTTTCTCTTACAATATACTGGTTGAGCTAATCAGAGGCAAATTGAAGTTCAATTTTAAGCTATTGCCCATGAGAGGTATTACCCTAACCCTAATCAACAAGCGAAGAAAATAAACCATGTGGGGCTAGACTGCATTACCAGGGAAGTTAGTGTAGAGTTATGTGTAAAAAGAGGAAATTGTCAAAAAATAAACAGGCAAATTATTAATAAACCACCACTAGACACAAACCAAATCAAAATTGTTATACAACAGTCAAATGTACCTACTCTCAGCAATCTAAGTGACTCAAAGCACAATGAAACAAGATGGCTACTTTTTATTGTAGTTGGTTCATGGTACAAATTCAATGTAACTATCAATAACATTAACTAGATATTTTTGGATCTCGATAGCTAATTGTATCGTTAGCGCCCTGATGTGCCTGATCAGCCTCTAGATACCAAAGCAGACAGGGCCAAACCCATAGTTTAGGTTGTACCAAACTCGTAGCCATATTGTAAGAAAGAAAACTACACAAGATTCTGTGCAAAGCCCTCTATTTCTTAGCCCGGGGCTACATTTGTGAATGCTATTGTTAATCCTGCATTGGGTCTAATCCTGCTTTAGAGCAAGTCTTGCTAGCTCAAGGCTAAAGTCAGGATTATCCCAGTTTAGAACGTGCCAGTGAGAAATCTCTTACAGAAAAGTATCATGGTATTTATGTCAATAAAAAATTATGTAAACACCATATTACCATCAGTATCATTGTTTAAATTGGATTATACAGTGGTATTATTTAACTACAAAGGTGGTACCAAGGCTATACATGCCTTTTACCATGGCAGTAACTGTAGTTCCAATACCAATTAACATGTGATAGGGCAACAAAAAACATCATTATTCATGTGTTTTTTATTAGATGTTAAGACAATTTCCTCTTTTTACACATAACTCTACACTAACTTCCCTAGTAGTGCAGTTTAGCCCCACATGGTTTATTTTCTTTGATTGTTCATACATTGTTTATTTGAGTTATGTATATTACATCCAGTTGACTGCATCCCTCCTTCATTGTGGTCTGCATTTAGGCCTTGTATGAACACAGCAGAAGAAAGGTCAGAGCAGAGTCATGGACCTGCTGTCTACAACACCTGTTCTACATCTCCTCCTGCTGAACATCTCAAACACTTTCACTGTTGCCATCAAACTGAACACAGGGGGAGGTGGGCTAGCTCGTTTTAAGGCTGCTAGCCAACCTTTGAGGGCTAGTTTACGTTTGAAAGGCAATGAGTTGTAAATTAAATCAAATGTATTTGTAAAGCCCAAGATCACAAGGTAATGCCCCCATGGGCTGGACCAGTCTTGTCAAGAAGAAACATCACAACCAATCAAGAACAAAAAACACCATACAATCCAAATATGCAACACTCCCAGACAAAATTACCCTTTAAATACACTTTTTGATATTGCAATTGCTGACATGTTCACTAGAGCACATCATAATGAATGGAAACTCCCATAAGAGACTTCACTGTGGATAAAAGCGCTATATAAATGCAGAGTACTTCAGTCTGGAAAACAGCCCGGTTCTCATACAAGCCATTCGAGCCAATAGTTGAGCAGTTAGCTGATTTGAACTGATTGGCCAATCAGAATAGACACCCCATCCATCAAACACAAGGCGATATTTCCTCCTACAATCCTCTTGGAAGACTATTATTAGGCTACACTTTGTACAATCACTATGCATCACGGCACTATCTGCATATATTTTAGTTTAATTTGTACATATTTCACTTCAAATATATAAATACTCTTTCTCTTACAATATACTGGTTGAGCTAATCAGAGGCAAATTGAAGTTCAATTTTAAGCTATTGCCCATGAGAGGTATTACCCTAACCCTAATCAACAAGCGAAGAAAATAAACTATGTGGGGCTAGACTGCATTACCAGGGAAGGTAGTGTAGAGTTATGTGTAAAAAGAGGAAATTGTCAAAAAATAAACAGGCAAATTATTAATAAACCACCACTAGACACAAACCAAATCAAAATTGTTATACAACAGTCAAATGTACCTACTCTCAGCAATCTAAGTGACTCAAAGCACAATGAAACAAGATGGCTACTTTTTATTGTAGTTGGTTCATGGTACAAATTCAATGTAACTATCAATAACATTAACTAGATATTTTTGGATCTCGATAGCTAATTGTATCGTTAGCGCCCTGATGTGCCTGATCAGCCTCTAGATGCCAAAGCAGACAGGGCCAAACCCATAGTTTAGGTTGTACCAAACTCGTAGCCATATTGTAAGAAAGAAAACTACACAAGATTCTGTGCAAAGCCCTCTATTTCTTAGCCCGGGGCTACATTTGTGAATGCTATTGTTAATCCTGCATTGGGTCTAATCCTGCTTTAGAGCAAGTCTTGCTAGCTCAAGGCTAAAGTCAGGATTATCCCAGTTTAGAACGTGCCAGTGAGAAATCTCTTACAGAAAAGTATCATGGTATTTATGTCAATAAAAAATTATGTAAACACCATATTACCATCAGTATCATCGTTTAAATTGGATTATACAGTGGTATTATTTAACTACAAAGGTGGTACCAAGGCTATACATGCCTTTTACCATGGCAGTAACTGTAGTTCCAATACCAATTAACATGTGATAGGGCAACAAAAAACATCATTATTCATGTGTTTTTTATTAGATGTTAAGACAATTTCCTCTTTTTACACATAACTCTACACTAACTTCCCTAGTAGTGCAGTTTAGCCCCACATGGTTTATTTTCTTTGATTGTTCATACATTGTTTATTTGAGTTATGTATATTACATCCAGTTGACTGCATCCCTCCTTCATTGTGGTCTGCATTTAGGCCTTGTATGAACACAGCAGAAGAAAGGTCAGAGCAGAGTCATGGACCTGCTGTCTACAACACCTGTTCTACATCTCCTCCTGCTGAACATCTCAAACACTTCCACTGTTGCCTTCAAACTGAACACAGGGGGAGGTGGGCTAGCTCGTTTTAAGGCTGCTAGCCAGCCTTTGAGGGCTAGTTTACGTTTGAAAGGCAATGAGTTGTAAATTAAATCAAATGTATTTGTAAAGCCCAAGATCACAAGGTAATGCCCCCATGGGCTGGACCAGTCTTGTCAAGAAGAAACATCACAATCAATCAAGAACAAAAAACACCATACAATCCAAATATGCAACACTCCCAGACAAAATTACCCTTTAAATACACTTTTTGATATTACAATTGCTGACATGTTCACTAGAGCACATCATAATGAATGGAAACTCCCATAAGAGACTTCACTGTGGATAAAAGCGCTATATAAATGCAGAGTACTTCAGTCTGGAAAACAGCCCGGTTCTCATACAAGCCATTTGAGCCAATAGTTGAGCAGTTCGCTGATTTGAACTGATTGGCCAATCAGAATAGACACCCCATCCATCAAACACAAGGCGATATTTCCTCCTACAATCCTCTTGGAAGATCATTATTAGGCTACACTTTGTACACTCACTATGCATCACTGCAATATCTGCATATATTTTACTTTAATTCTTCACATATTTTACTTTAAATATAGCAATCTTCTCCCTCTTGCAATAAACTGGGTAAGCTAATCAGAGGCAAATTAAATCATTACGTAAGTCGAACACTGTTGAGAGGGTTGATGGGGACATGTTCAATCACATGTATTTCCTTCTAAAAACACAACAATACTGATGACATACCAGAGCCAATGGCCCGAGCATAACGTAATAAGCATTTGTATAGCAGTGGGATACACTCCTCTTAATTTATTTGCAATTGAAAAGTTAATGGGAGCAGACTGGAGCACCCTACAGATGGTCTAATGGCTGAAATGGTGGTAGTATTGTTCTCACAGAAAAGCTACCAAATACCTCTGATGGGCAATAGCTTAACGTTACGCCTAAATTTACATGACAGTCTGCCATCCTTTCCTTCCAATGCTCGGTGCCGCAGCCCTACTCTGCCTCTGATTGGCCCCAGGTGGGATGACAATAGGGAACATATCACGGCCTGTATTGATTCTAAACAGAACTCAAGATTTAATTGTCAAAGACGGGACAATTCTGTATTTTATGAGAGTCTTCTAGGCACTAGTTCTTGTCTAATATTAGTTGTACTTTAAATAACAAAAGTGTAGTTTACTGTTGCAAATTAATAGTTTGTTTCTCACTTGCAAATCTGTTGTTGTATTTGGACTATTGTTCACTATTAAAAATACTGCAATTGTAAAAGGAAAATACCAAACTTTTTTTTACCTGCATTCCAGCCACTTAAAGGGGAATACCACCAATTTTCAACACTGAAATATGTATTTGTTCGTTCATTATTATCCTCTAGTGAAAATGTCAGCAACTGCAATATAGAAAGCTGTATTTAAAGGGCTATTCTACTGAAATCTACTCTTAGGTTGTAATTCCAAGTACATGTAATAACAATAATAATATAATACAATTGTATTTGTATAGCAAGTTTCATAAAGGAACTGCAGTTCAAATTGCTTCACAACAGAAAAAAGACAGGAAAATGAGCACATAAAGTGCAGATATATAAAATCACAGTTTTTCACATTAGGATAGGACTGATATTGTAAACAGTTGCATAATAATAATGTGTCAGAGCCAGGAGTGAAATAATTGAGCAGCATTTCAGCACCCGCCCAATTATTTTTACAAACGAAAAGCTAACCTTTCCAATCTTTTAGTCAAAACTGATCTTCCCATAAGGAAACCCACACATTTTATGTCCAACATCCCTGATGGTAATTTCCCCTGTCAGGCCTGTGTACAATGCCACGGCATGATTAAAGATAGATTCTATGCACACCCAAAAACAGGCAAGCGTATACCTGTCAAAGGGCGTATTACTTGTAATTCCTCAAATCTAGTGTATCTGTTGAAATGTCCTTGCAATTTTTCTTATGTGGGTAAAACAACTAGAGCTTTTAAATCTAGAATCAGTGAACACAAATGTTCAGTCAGAAATCTAGATGTCAAGTCATCCGTAGCTCTCAATTTTTCCAAATGCAATCATACTGTCAACGATCTGAAATATATGGGACTCGTGCTAGTCAACAGGCCCTCTAGAGTGGGAGACAGGCATAAGCTGCTATTGCAATGCAAATGTTATTATATTCATTTGTTTAATTGTATAGAACCAAAGGGAATGAATGAAGATAATGTGTTATCCTGTTTCCTATAATAAGTTACTTTTACCATCATTATTAGGATTATATTATTATTATTATTTTTACGAATGAGGAAATGTTTTCCTTCTGTTTTTGTTGTTATTTTCTTTGAAAATTTTGGTTTACAAATATTGCAATTGGCTCATTTATTTAGAGCTATGGTGAAGTTTATTTTGTTTCTGGTATTTTATTTTGAGTTGACACATTATAATGTCCTTCCTACGGTCAAAGTTGACTAGTAATTCCAGGCACCTCTGCATTGATGTCACTTCCTGCCCACCTTGTACATAGCCACCATCTTTACAAGCTCACATTGCTAGCCATTAACACTGACGAAGGAACACCTGTTCCGAAACATGTTTGTATTCGGCTGCGATTAAAACTTGTTGAACCTGAGAGTGCTGGTCCGGCTTCCTGCTTTCTTCAACTTTAATCTTCGGGATTGCAGCACCCAGTGTCAAATATTGAGAGCGTGGTCTATCTTGACTTTCATTTTCACTAAATAAATGTAACTCTGCTATAAGAACAGCTAAATCCAGCTTCTATCTGGACCAATTCACAACCTCATATACAAACTTGACAATCTTCTGGAAGGTGGTTCATCAGCAAAAACAGGTTGAATGTGGTGGCTGTTTTCACTCCATAGACTCCAGTTAGATTGAATGGACTTTCGGCTCTAGTTATTGCAGAACAGTTAGTTAGCGTATGTATTTAATATTTCTATTTCAACGGGCGAGTTTCCTTATGCTTGGAAATTTACCAATGTGACGCCCCTTCATAAGAGTGGAGATAGAAGTTACTTAAACAATTACACCCAATATTCAAGCTACCATGCTTGTCTAAAATCATGGAAAGAAGTCTTCAACCAGCAGACTATCCAGTGTTTTGGTTGAATGAGTTACTTCAGTCTGGAAAACAGCCTGTTCTTATACAACTGAGCCAATAGTTGAGCAGTTAGCTGCTTTGAACCGATTGGCCAATCAGAATAGACACCCCATCCATCAAACACAAGGTGATATTTCCTCTTATAATCATCTAGGAAGACAACTATTATGCTTTGTACAATCACTATGTATGTATACAGTATTTACACCTGCATATATTTTTATACTTTCATTATTTCAACCTTCTCTCTTACAATATACTGGATGATCAGAATTTTGGATTTAGAACAAATCACAGAACTATTTCAGCGGTCGCATTAATTACAAATTGCATTACATCTGCCTTAGATAACAAGAAGCATTGTGCTGCTCTTTTTGTAGATCTATCTAAAGCATTTGATACAGTGGATCATCATTTGCTCTTATGAAATGATATAACATTGATATGAAAAGCCTGTGACTGGTTTCAGAATAATTGAAAAATGCCAAATCAGAATTCTTACAGATAACAAAGGGTGTTCCACAGTGTTCCATCCTGGGTCCAGTCCTCTACACCTTTATATAAATGATATTGTCCATTTACACGTGGATGATACAATTATAACAAGTCCTCCACCTGTCCTAGGAAGGCAGAGTGCATCTCATTCTGTAGTGACAAACCCTCTTCACCGTGAGACCTGAAGACATACAAACGTCTCTTAGGCATTTCCTGGTTGTTAAACAAGGTGAAATGACCAATAAAGAATGTTAAATAATGAATCTACAAAATAACACTGTTCTAACAGGACAGTAATGATGTAAGAGGGAGATTTGCAGATTTTATTTTTTATTTCCATACAGTCATCAAATAGGGAGAGGTAAAGCACAGTCCAGGTTTGATCAACAACAAAAATAAATCATGGAATAATGAGACTGGGCTCTGATAGCACATGGTCTTAAGAAGGTTTGGAAATGTGAAACATAGTGTACATTTTAACCATTTCCAGAGTGACTGAAGCCCATCCTACATTGGTATTTTACGTCTACAAGGCTTACAACTTGTGGGTATAAATCATTTACATATGCAATTAGGTGATCTTACGGTTATTTGGCTTGAAGATGCACTATGGAGTTTTGTTTTCGTTTTTAATAACACAAGAGAGAAGAAAAACAGTAAATGTATTTAGCAGGCTCTGCTAAACCCCTTTCTCAGAAACTGCGTAGTGCCCCTTTAAAATAATATTTCAAATGGAAGAATCATTTCCACAAATCATTCCACAAATCAATGATGGATAAGTACATGCAATAATCTCTTGAAAATAATATTAAAGCTGCAATAATTATTTTCTGACAAGTAGAGGGCAGCAAGGAGCCATTGTCATTGCCTCTCTTTCTCCCAAAACAAACACCTTGCTTTGTCTCACTAAAGTGAACATTGTATCATGTATAAACATAACCCTACCTTGGTGGTACAATAGTGTTGTAACTAGAGAACAAAATCAGTGAAAAAAAAGTCAGTTTCATGCATGGATTACTAGATTTCAAATAAAGTATATACAATGTTCTTTTAGGCGTTTCCTGGTTGTGGCAACATTTTTAAATGCATAGGTTTATACAATAGACAGAGGAATGTTTGATTTATGTCTCGTATGAATGCGCTGTTGAATTTGTAAATGTTTTAAGCAGTTTCTACTTATTTTTGGTGTTTGACACCTCTATGAATACGCTGGTGATTATTTAAGTTTCCAGAGTGAACATAGCTCTTCCCACACTGGTCACAGGGATAGTGCTTCTCTAAAGAATGCATGTTTGGTGTCTCTTTAAGTGTCCAGATGTAATGAAGATCTTCCCACATTGGTCACATTGGCTTCTCTCCTGTATGAATACACTGGTGTTTCTTTAAGCTGACAAAGTGTCTGAAGCTCTTCCCACACTGGCCACAGGGATAGAACTTCTCTCCTGTATGAATGTTCTGGTGTGTCTTTAAGTTACACAGGTGTCTGAAGCTCTTCCCACACTGGTCACAGTGGTACGGCTTCTCTCCTGTATGAATACGCTGGTGTGTCGTTAAGGTTCCAGGCAGACTGAAGCATTCCCCACATTGGTCACAGTGGTAGGGCTTCTCTCCTGTATGAATATGTTGGTGTATTTTTAAGGTTCCAGAGTGACTGAAGCCTTCCCCACATTGGTCACAGTGGTAGGGCTTCTCTCCTGTATGAATACGCTGGTGTGTCTTTAAGGTTCCAGACTGACTGAAGCCTTCCCCACACTGGTCACAGTGGTAGGGCTTCTCTCCTGTATGAATACGCTGGTGTGTCTTTAAGGTTCCAGACAGACTGAAGCCTTCCCCACATTGGTCACAGTGGTAGGGCTTCTCTCCTGTATGAATACGCTGGTGTCTCTTTAAGTCTCCAGACTTACTGAAGCTCTTCCCACATTGGTCACAGCAGTGAGGCCTTGACTCAGCCATTATTGTATTTGTTGTTGGGGAACAATTGTATCTGGAATAGAGAGAAACATTGCAATGAAGATTTCAGATTGGTAGAATGTGTAATTCCGTATTGTTTATATATTTAGTTTTTTTTTCTGATGTGTGGGTTGGAGTTTAGTAACATATTATAGTTTCTCCAGACCTCTCTTGGCAGAGCCTGAGGTGTGTCCAGCCATAGCAACACCTTCCTTATCCCTACTCAATTACAAGCCACACATCAGAGAAACATGTGCACTATGGGCAGTGCAGTATCAAGCAGGGCTCATTTACCTAGAGGTCACTGTTTGGTGGCATTACAGATTCTACCTTTGAAAGTGAATCTGCTCCATGGATGGGTATTGAAAACAGCATTAGCTAAAATACGGTGCACAACCCAATGGACAGTTATCTTTAATTTGTCATTGTGGTTGTTACTGTACAAATATACCTTTACATATACATATATTGAAGAGAAATAAACAACAGATTCAAACTATTAGACAGCATATTTAGACAGAAAATAAGTGAGACTCTGCAATGCCATGGAAACAATCAAATACATAATTATACTTACTGATGTTGTGGTGTCAAAAGTCTGATATATGTTATCAGAAGCAAGTTTGGATCCAGATGGTTTTAGTATAAAGTCTTGTTCCAGTAGAGAATGTGTTCTGCCACAGAGAGGGGTTCAAGTCAACCAGCAGACTATCCAGTGTTTTTGGTTGAATGAGTAGTTCAGTCTGGAAAACAGCCTGTTCTTATACAACAGAGCCAATAGTTGAGCAGTTAGCTGCTTTGAACCGATTGGCCAATCAGAATAGACACCCCATCCATCAAACACAAGGTGATAGGTCCTCTTATAATCATCTAGGAAGACAACTGTTATGATTTGTACAATCACTATGTATGTATACAGTATTTACAACTGCATATATTTTTATACTTTCATTATTTCAATCTTCTCTCTTACAAGATACTGGATGATCAGAATTTTGGATTTAGAACAAATCACAGCACTATTTCAGCGGTCACATTAATTACAAATGACATTATATCTGCCTTAGATAACAATAAGCATTGGGCTGCTCTTTTTGTAGATATATCTAAAGCATTTTATACAGTGGGTCATCCTTTGCTCTTACAGAAATGATATACCATTGAGTATGAACAGCAAAGTATGAACAAGTATTCATCAAATAGTACAACCATCTCTTATGCATTTCATGATTGTTAAACAAGGTGAAATGGCCAAGAGGACATTAAATATTTAATCTATGAACATAATACTGTTCTGACAATATTGATGTAATTAAGTTTGCAGATTTTATTTTGTAATGCATAGGTTTATACAATAGGCAGAATTAATTGGATTTATGTCCAGTATGAATGCACTGTTGAGTATATAGATTCATGAACGCCTTTGATATTGCAGTTGCTGACATTTTCACTAGAGGGCAGCACATAAGAATGAACGGACACCCCCATGAGAGACTTCATTTAGCACTAAATGCAGGCCATTTACACTTTACCATGAGTACAGCCCTGTTCTCATACAATAGAGCCAAGAGTTGAGCAGTTAGCTGCTTGGAACTGATTGGCCAATCAGAAGAAGAATAGACTCCCCATCCATCAAACACATGGTGATATTTCCTCCTCCAATCACCTTGGAAGACAACTATTAGGCTACACTTTGTACAATCACTATGCATCACGGCACTATCTGCATATATTTTAGTTTAATTTGTACATATTTCACTTCAAATATATAAATACTCTTTCTCTTACAATATACTGGTTGAGCTAATCAGAGGCAAATTGAAGTTCAATTTTAAGCTATTGCCCATGAGAGGTATTACCCTAACCCTAATCAACAAGCGAAGAAAATAAACCATGTGGGGCTAGACTGCATTACCAGGGAAGTTAGTGTAGAGTTATGTGTAAAAAGAGGAAATTGTCAAAAAATAAACAGGCAAATTATTAATAAACCACCACTAGACACAAACCAAATCAAAATTGTTATACAACAGTCAAATGTACCTACTCTCAGCAATCTAAGTGACTCAAAGCACAATGAAACAAGATGGCTACTTTTTATTGTAGTTGGTTCATGGTACAAATTCAATGTAACTATCAATAACATTAACTAGATATTTTTGGATCTCGATAGCTAATTGTATCGTTAGCGCCCTGATGTGCCTGATCAGCCTCTAGATACCAAAGCGGACAGGGCCAAACCCATAGTTTAGGTTGTACCAAACTCATAGCCATATTGTAAGAAAGAAAACTACACAAGATTCTGTGCAAAGCCCTCTATTTCTTAGCCCAGGGCTACATTTGTGAATGCTATTGTTAATCCTGCATTGGGTCTAATCCTGCTTTATAGCAAGTCTTGCTAGCTCAAGGCTAAAGTCAGGATTATCCCAGTTTAGAACGTGCCAGTGAGAAATCTCTTACAGAAAAGTATCATGGTATTTATGTCAATAAAAAATTATGTAAACACCATATTACCATCAGTATCATCGTTTAAATTGGATTATACAGTGGTATTATTTAACTACAAAGGTGGTACCAAGGCTATACATGCCTTTTACCATGGCAGTAACTGTAGTTCCAATACCAATTAACATGTGATAGGGCAACAAAAAACATCCTTATTCATGTGTTTTTTATTAGATGTTAAGACAATTTCCTCTTTTTACACATAACTCTACACTAACTTCCCTAGTAGTGCAGTTTAGCCCCACATGGTTTATTTTCTTTGATTGTTCATACATTGTTTATTTGAGTTATGTATATTACATCCAGTTGACTGCATCCCTCCTTCATTGTGGTCTGCATTTAGGCCTTGTATGAACACAGCAGAAGAAAGGTCAGAGCAGAGTCATGGACCTGCTGTCTACAACACCTGTTCTACATCTCCTCCTGCTGAACATCTCAAACACTTTCACTGTTGCCATCAAACTGAACACAGGGGGAGGTGGGCTAGCTCGTTTTAAGGCTGCTAGCCAGCCTTTGAGGGCTAGTTTACGTTTGAAAGGCAATGAGTTGTAAATTAAATCAAATGTATTTGTAAAGCCCAAGATCACAAGGTAATGCCCCCATGGGCTGGACCAGTCTTGTCAAGAAGAAACATCACAATCAATCAAGAACAAAAAACACCATACAATCCAAATATGCAACACTCCCAGACAAAATTACCCTTTAAATACACTTTTTGATATTGCAATTGCTGACATGTTCACTAGAGCACATCATAATGAATGGAAACTCCCATAAGAGACTTCACTGTGGATAAAAGCGCTATATAAATGCAGAGTACTTCAGTCTGAAAAACAGCCCGGTTCTCATACAAGCCATTCGAGCCAATAGTTGAGCAGTTAGCTGATTTGAACTGATTGGCCAATCAGAATAGACACCCCATCCATCAAACACAAAGCGATATTTCCTCCTACAATCCTCTTGGAAGATCATTATTAGGCTACACTTTGTACACTCACTATGCATCACTGCAATATCTGCATATATTTTACTTTAATTCTTCACATATTTTACTTTAAATATAGCAATCTTCTCTCTCTTGCAATAAAACTGGGTAAGCTAATCAGAGGCAAATTAAATCATTACTTAAGTCGAACACTGTTGAGAGGGTTGATGGGGACATGTTCAATCACATGTATTTCCTTCTAAAAACACAACAATACTGATGACATACCAGAGCCAATGGCCCGAGCATAACGTAATAAGCATTTGTATAGCAGTGGGATACACTCCTCTTAATTTATTTGCAATTGAAAAGTTAATGGGATCAGACTGGAGCACCCTACAGATGGTCTAATGGCTGAAATGGTGGTAGTATTGTTCTCACAGAAAAGCTACCAAATACCTCTGATGGGCAATAGCTTAACGTTACACCTAAATTTACATGACAGTCTGCCATCCTTTCCTTCCAATGCTCGGTGCCGCGCCCCTACTCTGCCTCTGATTGGCCCCAGGTGGGATGACAATAGGGAACATATCACGGCCTGTATTGATTCTAAACGGAACTCAAGATTTAATTGTCAAAGACGGGACAATTCTGTATTTTATGAGAGTCTTCTAGGCACTAGTTTTTGTCTAATATTAGTTGTACTTTAAATAACAAAAGTGTAGTTTACTGTTGCAAATTAATAGTTTGTTTCTCACTTGCAAATCTGTTGTTGTATTTGGACTATTGTTCACTATTAAAAATACTGAAATTGTAAAAGGAAAATATCAAAATTTTTATCTAAAGCATTTGATACAGTGGATCATCCTTTGCTCTTATGAAATGATATAACATTGATATGAAAAGCCTGTGACTGGTTTCAGAATAATTGAAAAATGCCAAATCAGAATTCTTACAGATAACAAAGGGTGTTCCACAGTGTTCCATCCTGGGTCCAGTCCTCTACACCTTTATATAAATGATATTGTCCATTTACACGTGGATGATACAATTATAACAAGTCCTCCACCTGTCCTAGGAAGGCAGAGTGCATCTCATTCTGTAGTGACAAACCCTCTTCACCCTGAGACCTGAAGACATACAAACGTCTCTTAGGCATTTCCTGGTTGTTAAACAAGGTGAAATGACCAATAAAGAATGTTAAATAATGAATCTACAAAATAACACTGTTCTAACAGGACAGTAATGAGGTAAGAGGGAGATTTGCAGATTTTATTTTTTATTTCCATACAGTCATCAAATAGGGAGCGGTAAAGCACAGTCCAGGTTTGATCAACAACAAAAATAAATCATGGAATAATGAGACTGGGCTCTGATAGCACATGGTCTTAAGAAGGTTTGGAAATGTGAAACATAGTGTAAATTTTAACCATTTCCAGAGTGGCTGAAGCCCATCCTACATTGGTATTTTACGTCTACAAGGCTTACAACTTGTGGGTATAAATCATTTACATATGCAATTAGGTGATCTTACGGTTATTTGGCTTGAAGATGCACTATGGAGTTTTGTTTTCGTTTTTAATAACACAAGAGAGAAGAAAAACAGTAAATGTATTTAGCAGGCTCTGCTAAACCCCTTTCTCAGAAACTGCGCAGTGCCCATTTAAAATAATATTTCAAATGGAAGAATCATTTCCACAAATCATTCCACAAATCAATGATGGATAAGTACATGCAATAATCTCTTGAAATGTGTATTAGAAAATAATATTAAAGCTGCAATAATTATTTTCTGACAAGTAGAGGGCAGCAAGGAGCCATTGTAAACAAAGCATTGCCTCTCTTTCTCCCAAAACAAACACCTTGCTTTGTCTCACTAAAGTGAACATTGTATCATGTATAAACATAACCCTACCTTGGTGGTACAATAGTGTTGTAACTAGAGAACAAAATCAGTGAAAAAAAAGTCAGTTTCATGCATGGATTACTAGATTTCAAATAAAGTATATACAATGTTCTTTTAGGCGTTTCCTGGTTGTGGCAAAACATTTTAAATGCATAGGTTTATACAATAGACAGAGGAATGTTTGATTTATGTCCAGTATGAATGCGCTGTTGAATTTGTAAATGTTTTAGGTCTCATTACGGGAATACACCTTGATGGGTTGGCCCATTACGAGAAAGGAGGGGGGCTTGTTGTTCTTGGCTTTATACCAGCAGTTGCCTCCACTGTGGTGCTCATGGAGTATGGCACACTTGGCTTGCTTCACCTACAGCCCTGACCATTGGAGGAACTCATCAGTGCGTGCCAGCATGTTAATGATGACATCTTCCTGTCGTGATGACACCTGCACGTCGTCCGCGTATCCCTGAACAGGATTTGGGGATCGGACATGCAGAGGAGCGCACTGGTAAATCCCCTAACACACACCCACAAATGCGCGCACGCACACACACACACACACACATGAAGTGCCCCTTTAATTAAACTAGCTCTATAAACATCAAACGGCCACTAGATGTCTAGATAAAGTATAAAATAGAAGTCAAGTACGTAGACAAAAGTGTTCAATGTACATATATACAATATACAAAGCAGAGTAGAAAAGTAACTGAGTTACAATACAATATACAGTACAATGCAGAAATGGGATGAGGTACAATGTATGTACAATTTACAGTAAGGTGTGATGCGGTATGAGTTGTAGTGCAAATTCTTTACCAATAAATATAAAGTGTGTTAGTGTCTAAAGTGGGTAAAGTGGGTTCTGCAGTGAGTTGTTTGTTTAAAGTGAGTGTGTGCGTGTGGATGTGTGTGCTGTGAGTGTATTTGATGGTTTGTTACATAGTGTGGTCATTTAGCATCCTGATGGCCTGGGGATAGAAGCTCCTTCTGAGTCTCTCTGTACTGGCCATGAGACTCCGGTATCGCTTGCCTGACCACAGCAGTTCAAAGAGTCAGTTGTTTTGGTGGCTGGAGTCTTTGATTATTCTCTTAGCCTTACCCATGCAGCGCTTGTTGTAAATGTCTTGGAGAGTGGGAAGCCCCCCTCCAATTGTGCGTTCGGCTGAACGGGCCACTCTCTGTAGTCTGCTACGGTCTTGTGCAGTGCTATTCCCAAACCAGGAGGTGATATTGCCAGTCAGGATGCTCTCTATTGTGCATGAGTAGAAGTTCTTAAGGATCTTCTGGGTACAATGGGTACAATACAGTACGGCTCATTACAGACAATTGTTAAGGGGATGCAGACCAGAGAAAGACTTTCGTCTTGTTTACATTAGGTAACTTTTAACTTATCATCTAAGTATTCTCTCTTGTTTGCTTATGAATGTCTCTGCTAAGTAAACAACTTTATCTTCCTCATTTATATATTAGATTTGATTATAATTGTATAGGGTACAATGAGTATGAAGTGTACATCTAACCAGACTAAGGAACAGCAAAGTGCATTGTAGTACATATGAGTAAATATGCTAAGCTAATGTGTGTACAGTATTATTATAAACAGTAGGATGAATATGCATACACTATAACCAATCTAGCCAGTGGTTTAAATAATAGAGTAAGAGTAGATATATGTATATACAGTGTGTACAGTGTTACATGGATAAGCTATAGCTCTGTTGCCTATACTCAATTTAAATACCTACCTACTGCTTTCACTGTCTACAGCTGCCCTACACTGTCATCATAACAATCACAACTACCTGCCTCATACTATAGTCTAACCATATAACTCTACATGATGGCATGTACAATAGTGCTGTATATACACCGTATGTGGTTGGATTTTACATTATAGTTAACAAAGCATAACATTATACAGTTACAGGGTAATAACTAGCGATGCACGATATTGATTTTTTGACACCGATATCGATACCGATAACTTTATGCTCCTCAAGCCGATACCGATAACCGATATTTATTGTATTATAATATTTTGTTTTAAATGTATATGTATATATTTTTTTATCAAATATATATATATTTTTTAGTATTTTTAATCTCCGACGTCATCGGTACTGCTATCGGTACTCGAGAAATGATGGATTTTTTTTTTAGGAATTTAAACGTCGCAAACTAATCTTGTTGGCCGTTGTGCTCTCTCCTCTTTTAATAGTTTAATAGTTTGTTTCTCACTTGCAAATCTGTTGTTGTATTTGGACTATTGTTCACTATTAAAAATACTGAAATTGTAAAAGGAAAATATCAAACATTTTTTATCTAAAGCATTTGATACAGTGGATCATCCTTTGCTCTTATGAAATGATATAACATTGATATGAAAAGCCTGTGACTGGTTTCAGAATAATTGAAAAATGCCAAATCAGAATTCTTACAGATAACAAAGGGTGTTCCACAGTGTTCCATCCTGGGTCCAGTCCTCTACACCTTTATATAAATGATATTGTCCATTTACACGTGGATGATACAATTATAACAAGTCCTCCACCTGTCCTAGGAAGGCAGAGTGCATCTCATTCTGTAGTGACAAACCCTCTTCACCCTGAGACCTGAAGACATACAAACGTCTCTTAGGCATTTCCTGGTTGTTAAACAAGGTGAAATGGCCAATAGAGAACGTTAAATACTTCATCTACAAAATAACACTGTTCTAACAGGACAGTAATGATGTAAGAGGGAGATTTGCAGATTTTATTTTTTATTTCCATACAGTCATCAAATAGGGAGAGGTAAAGCACAGTCCAGGTTTGATCAACAACAAAAATAAATGATGGAATAATGAGACTGGGCTCTGATAGCACATGGTCTTAAGAAGGTTTGGAAATGTGAAACATAGTGTACATTTTAACCATTTCCAGAGTGACTGAAGCCCATCCTACATTGGTATTTTATGTCTACAAGGCTTACAACTTGTGGGTATAAATCATTTACATATGCAATTAGGTGATCTTACGGTTATTTGGCTTGAAGATGCACTATGGAGTTTTGTTTTCGTTTTTAATAACACAAGAGAGAAGAAAAACAGTAAATGTATTTAGCAGGCTCTGCTAAACCCCTTTCTCAGAAACTGTGCAGTGCCCCTTTAAAATAATATTTCAAATGGAAGAATCATTTCCACAAATCATTCCACAAATCAATGATGGATAAGTACATGCAATAATCTCTTGAAATGTGTATTAGAAAATAATATTAAAGCTGCAATAATTATTTTCTGACAAGTAGAGGGCAGCAAGGAGCCATTGTAAACAAAGCATTGCCTCTCTTTCTCCCAAAACAAACACCTTGCTTTGTCTCACTAAAGTGAACATTGTATCATGTATAAACATAACCCTACCTTGGTTGGAACAGCAAAGTGCATTGTAGTAAATAGGAGTAAATATGCTAAGCTAATGTGTGTACAGTATTATTATAAACAGTAGGATGAATATGCATACATTATAACCAATCTAGCCAGTGGTTTAAATAATAGAGTAAGAGTAGATATATGTATATACAGTGTGTACAGTGTTACATGGATAAGCTATAGCTCTGTTGCCTATACTCAATTTAAATACCTACCTACTGCTTTCACTGTCTACAGCTGCCCTACACTGTCATCATAACAATCACAACTACCTGCCTCATACTATAGTCTAACCATATAACTCTACATGATGGCATGTACAATAGTGCTGTATATACACTGTATGTGGTTGGATTTTACATTATAGTTAACAAAGCATAACATTATACAGTTACAGGGTAATAACTAGCGATGCACGATATTGATTTTTTGACACCGATATCGATACCGATAACTTTATGCTCCTCAAGCCGATACCGATAACCGATATTTATTGTATTATAATATTTTGTTTTAAATGTATATATATTTTTTTTTATCAAATATATATATATTTTTTAGTATTTATAAGCTCCGACGTCATCGGTACTGCTATCGGTACTCGAGAAATTATGGATTTTTTTTTTTAGGAATTTAAACGTCGCAAACTAATCTTGTTGGCCGTTGTGCTCTCTCCTCTTTTCCCCTCCCACACACACACACACACACACACACTCACTCACTCACACACACACACACACACACACACACACACACACACACACACACACACACACACACTCACTCACTCACACACACACACACACACGGGTGCTGCGCTGCCGAGTACAGACAGCTCTGCCATCCTTTCCTTCCAATGCTCGGTGCCCCTACTCTGCCTCTGATTGGCCCCAGGTGGGATGACAATAGGGAACATATCACGGCCTGTATTGATTCTAAACGGAACTCAACATTTAATTGTCAAAGATGGGACAATTCTGTATTTTATGAGAGTCTTCTAGGCACTAGTTCTTGTCTAATATTAGTTGTACTTTAAATAACAAAAGTGTAGTTTACTGTTGCAAATTAATAGTTTGTTTCTCACTTGCAAATCTGTTGTTGTATTTGGACTATTGTTCACTATTAAAAATACTGAAATTGTAAAAGGAAAATATCAAACATTTTTTATCTAAAGCATTTGATACAGTGGATCATCCTTTGCTCTTATGAAATGATATAACATTGATATGAAAAGCCTGTGACTGGTTTCAGAATAATTGAAAAATGCCAAATCAGAATTCTTACAGATAACAAAGGGTGTTCCACAGTGTTCCATCCTGGGTCCAGTCCTCTACACCTTTATATAAATGATATTGTCCATTTACACGTGGATGATACAATTATAACAAGTCCTCCACCTGTCCTAGGAAGGCAGAGTGCATCTCATTCTGTAGTGACAAACCCTCTTCACCCTGAGACCTGAAGACATACAAACTTCTCTGAGGCATTTCCTGGTTGTTAAACAAGGTGAAATGGCCAATAGAGAACGTTAAATACTTCATCTACAAAATAACACTGTTCTAACAGGACAGTAATGATGTAAGAGGGAGATTTGCAGATTTTATTTTTTATTTCCATACAGTCATCAAATAGGGAGAGGTAAAGCACAGTCCAGGTTTGATCAACAACAAAAATAAATCATGGAATAATGAGACTGGGCTCTGATAGCACATGGTCTTAAGAAGGTTTGGAAATGTGAAACATAGTGTACATTTTAACCATTTCCAGAGTGACTGAAGCCCATCCTACATTGGTATTTTATGTCTACAAGGCTTACAACTTGTGGGTATAAATCATTTACATATGCAATTAGGTGATCTTACGGTTATTTGGCTTGAAGATGCACTATGGAGTTTTGTTTTCGTTTTTAATAACACAAGAGAGAAGAAAAACAGTAAATGTATTTAGCAGGCTCTGCTAAACCCCTTTCTCAGAAACTGTGCAGTGCCCCTTTAAAATAATATTTCAAATGGAAGAATCATTTCCACAAATCATTCCACAAATCAATGATGGATAAGTACATGCAATAATCTCTTGAAATGTGTATTAGAAAATAATATTAAAGCTGCAATAATTATTTTCTGACAAGTAGAGGGCAGCAAGGAGCCATTGTAAACAAAGCATTGCCTCTCTTTCTCCCAAAACAAACACCTTGCTTTGTCTCACTAAAGTGAACATTGTATCATGTATAAACATAACCCTACCTTGGTGGTACAATAGTGTTGTAACTAGAGAACAAAATCAGTGAAAAAAAAGTCAGTTTCATGCATGGATTACTAGATTTCAAATAAAGTATATACAATGTTCTTTTAGGCGTTTCCTGGTTGTGGCAAAACATTTTAAATGCATAGGTTTATACAATAGACAGAGGAATGTTTGATTTATGTCCAGTATGAATGCGCTGTTGAATTTGTAAATGTTTTAGGTCTCATTACGGGAATACACCTTGATGGGTTGGCCCATTACGAGAAAGGAGGGGGGCTTGTTGTTCTTGGCTTTATACCAGCAGTTGCCTCCACTGTGGTGCTCATGGAGTATGGCACACTTGGCTTGCTTCACCTACAGCCCTGACCATTGGAGGAACTCATCAGTGCGTGCCAGCATGTTAATGATGACATCTTCCTGTCGTGATGACACCTGCACGTCGTCCGCGTATCCCTGAACAGGATTTGGGGATCGGACATGCAGAGGAGCGCACTGGTAAATCCCCTAACACACACCCACAAATGCGCGCACGCACACACACACACACATGAAGTGCCCCTTTAATTAAACTAGCTCTATAAACATCAAACGGCCACTAGATGTCTAGATAAAGTATAAAATAGAAGTCAAGTACGTAGACAAAAGTGTTCAATGTACATATATACAATATACAAAGCAGAGTAGAAAAGTAACTGAGTTACAATACAATATACAGTACAATGCAGAAATGGGATGAGGTACAATGTATGTACAATTTACAGTAAGGTGTGATGCGGTATGAGTTGTAGTGCAAATTCTTTACCAATAAATATAAAGTGTGTTAGTGTCTAAAGTGGGTAAAGTGGGTTCTGCAGTGAGTTGTTTGTTTAAAGTGAGTGTGTGCGTGTGGATGTGTGTGCTGTGAGTGTATTTGATGGTTTGTTACATAGTGTGGTCATTTAGCATCCTGATGGCCTGGGGATAGAAGCTCCTTCTGAGTCTCTCTGTACTGGCCATGAGACTCCGGTATCGCTTGCCTGACCGCAGCAGTTCAAAGAGTCAGTTGTTTTGGTGGCTGGAGTCTTTGATTATTCTCTTAGCCTTACCCATGCAGCGCTTGTTGTAAATGTCTTGGAGAGTGGGAAGCCCCCCTCCAATTGTGCGTTCGGCTGAACGGGCCACTCTCTGTAGTCTGCTACGGTCTTGTGCAGTGCTATTCCCAAACCAGGAGGTGATATTGCCAGTCAGGATGCTCTCTATTGTGCATGAGTAGAAGTTCTTAAGGATCTTCTGGGTACAATGGGTACAATACAGTACGGCTCATTACAGACAATTGTTAAGGGGATGCAGACCAGAGAAAGACTTTCGTCTTGTTTACATTAGGTAACTTTTAACTTATCATCTAAGTATTCTCTCTTGTTTGCTTATGAATGTCTCTGCTAAGTAAACAACTTTATCTTCCTCATTTATATATTAGATTTGATTATAATTGTATAGGGTACAATGAGTATGAAGTGTACATCTAACCAGACTAAGGAACAGCAAAGTGCATTGTAGTAAATATGAGTAAATATGCTAAGCTAATGTGTGTACAGTATTATTATAAACAGTAGGATGAATATGCATACACTATAACCAATCTAGCCAGTGGTTTAAATAATAGAGTAAGAGTAGATATATGTATATACAGTGTGTACAGTGTTACATGGATAAGCTATAGCTCTGTTGCCTATACTCAATTTAAATACCTACCTACTGCTTTCACTGTCTACAGCTGCCCTACACTGTCATCATAACAATCACAACTACCTGCCTCATACTATAGTCTAACCATATAACTCTACATGATGGCATGTACAATAGTGCTGTATATACACCGTATGTGGTTGGATTTTACATTATAGTTAACAAAGCATAACATTATACAGTTACAGGGTAATAACTAGCGATGCACGATATTGATTTTTTGACACCGATATCGATACCGATAACTTTATGCTCCTCAAGCCGATACCGATAACCGATATTTATTGTATTATAATATTTTGTTTTAAATGTATATATATATATTTTTTTATCAAATATATATATATATTTTAGTATTTATAAGCTCCGACGTCATCGGTACTGCTATCGGTACTCGAGAAATGATGGATTTTTTTTTTAGGAATTTAAACGTCGCAAACTAATCTTGTTGGCCGTTGTGCTCTCTCCTCTTTTAATAGTTTAATAGTTTGTTTCTCACTTGCAAATCTGTTGTTGTATTTGGACTATTGTTCACTATTAAAAATACTGAAATTGTAAAAGGAAAATATCAAACATTTTTTATCTAAAGCATTTGATACAGTGGATCATCCTTTGCTCTTATGAAATGATATAACATTGATATGAAAAGCCTGTGACTGGTTTCAGAATAATTGAAAAATGCCAAATCAGAATTCTTACAGATAACAAAGGGTGTTCCACAGTGTTCCATCCTGGGTCCAGTCCTCTACACCTTTATATAAATTATATTGTCCATTTACACGTGGATGATACAATTATAACAAGTCCTCCACCTGTCCTAGGAAGGCAGAGTGCATCTCATTCTGTAGTGACAAACCCTCTTCACCCTGAGACCTGAAGACATACAAACTTCTCTTAGGCATTTCCTGGTTGTTAAACAAGGTGAAATGGCCAATAGAGAACGTTAAATACTTCATCTACAAAATAACACTGTTCTAACAGGACAGTAATGATGTAAGAGGGAGATTTGCAGATTTTATTTTTTATTTCCATACAGTCATCAAATAGGGAGAGGTAAAGCACAGTCCAGGTTTGATCAACAACAAAAATAAATGATGGAATAATGAGACTGGGCTCTGATAGCACATGGTCTTAAGAAGGTTTGGAAATGTGAAACATAGTGTACATTTTAACCATTTCCAGAGTGACTGAAGCCCATCCTACATTGGTATTTTATGTCTACAAGGCTTACAACTTGTGGGTATAAATCATTTACATATGCAATTAGGTGATCTTACGGTTATTTGGCTTGAAGATGCACTATGGAGTTTTGTTTTCGTTTTTAATAACACAAGAGAGAAGAAAAACAGTAAATGTATTTAGCAGGCTCTGCTAAACCCCTTTCTCAGAAACTGTGCAGTGCCCCTTTAAAATAATATTTCAAATGGAAGAATCATTTCCACAAATCATTCCACAAATCAATGATGGATAAGTACATGCAATAATCTCTTGAAATGTGTATTAGAAAATAATATTAAAGCTGCAATAATTATTTTCTGACAAGTAGAGGGCAGCAAGGAGCCATTGTAAACAAAGCATTGCCTCTCTTTCTCCCAAAACAAACACCTTGCTTTGTCTCACTAAAGTGAACATTGTATCATGTATAAACATAACCCTACCTTGGTTGGAACAGCAAAGTGCATTGTAGTAAATAGGAGTAAATATGCTAAGCTAATGTGTGTACAGTATTATTATAAACAGTAGGATGAATATGCATACATTATAACCAATCTAGCCAGTGGTTTAAATAATAGAGTAAGAGTAGATATATGTATATACAGTGTGTACAGTGTTACATGGATAAGCTATAGCTCTGTTGCCTATACTCAATTTAAATACCTACCTACTGCTTTCACTGTCTACAGCTGCCCTACACTGTCATCATAACAATCACAACTACCTGCCTCATACTATAGTCTAACCATATAACTCTACATGATGGCATGTACAATAGTGCTGTATATACACTGTATGTGGTTGGATTTTACATTATAGTTAACAAAGCATAACATTATACAGTTACAGGGTAATAACTAGCGATGCACGATATTGATTTTTTGACACCGATATCGATACCGATAACTTTATGCTCCTCAAGCCGATACCGATAACCGATATTTATTGTATTATAATATTTTGTTTTAAATGTATATATATTTTTTTTTATCAAATATATATATATTTTTTAGTATTTATAAGCTCCGACGTCATCGGTACTGCTATCGGTACTCGAGAAATTATGGATTTTTTTTTTTAGGAATTTAAACGTCGCAAACTAATCTTGTTGGCCGTTGTGCTCTCTCCTCTTTTCCCCTCCCACACACACACACACACACACACACACACACACTCACTCACTCACACACACACACACACACACACACACACACACACACACACACACACACACACACACACACACACACACACACACACACACACACACACACACACACACACACACACACACACACACACACACACTCACTCACACACACACACACACACGGGTGCTGCGCTGCCGAGTACAGACAGCTCTGCCATCCTTTCCTTCCAATGCTCGGTGCCCCTACTCTGCCTCTGATTGGCCCCAGGTGGGATGACAATAGGGAACATATCACGGCCTGTATTGATTCTAAACGGAACTCAACATTTAATTGTCAAAGATGGGACAATTCTGTATTTTATGAGAGTCTTCTAGGCACTAGTTCTTGTCTAATATTAGTTGTACTTTAAATAACAAAAGTGTAGTTTACTGTTGCAAATTAATAGTTTGTTTCTCACTTGCAAATCTGTTGTTGTATTTGGACTATTGTTCACTATTAAAAATACTGAAATTGTAAAAGGAAAATATCAAACATTTTTTATCTAAAGCATTTGATACAGTGGATCATCCTTTGCTCTTATGAAATGATATAACATTGATATGAAAAGCCTGTGACTGGTTTCAGAATAATTGAAAAATGCCAAATCAGAATTCTTACAGATAACAAAGGGTGTTCCACAGTGTTCCATCCTGGGTCCAGTCCTCTACACCTTTATATAAATGATATTGTCCATTTACACGTGGATGATACAATTATAACAAGTCCTCCACCTGTCCTAGGAAGGCAGAGTGCATCTCATTCTGTAGTGACAAACCCTCTTCACCCTGAGACCTGAAGACATACAAACTTCTCTTAGGCATTTCCTGGTTGTTAAACAAGGTGAAATGGCCAATAGAGAACGTTAAATACTTCATCTACAAAATAACACTGTTCTAACAGGACAGTAATGATGTAAGAGGGAGATTTGCAGATTTTATTTTTTATTTCCATACAGTCATCAAATAGGGAGAGGTAAAGCACAGTCCAGGTTTGATCAACAACAAAAATAAATGATGGAATAATGAGACTGGGCTCTGATAGCACATGGTCTTAAGAAGGTTTGGAAATGTGAAACATAGTGTACATTTTAACCATTTCCAGAGTGACTGAAGCCCATCCTACATTGGTATTTTATGTCTACAAGGCTTACAACTTGTGGGTATAAATCATTTACATATGCAATTAGGTGATCTTACGGTTATTTGGCTTGAAGATGCACTATGGAGTTTTGTTTTCGTTTTTAATAACACAAGAGAGAAGAAAAACAGTAAATGTATTTAGCAGGCTCTGCTAAACCCCTTTCTCAGAAACTGTGCAGTGCCCCTTTAAAATAATATTTCAAATGGAAGAATCATTTCCACAAATCATTCCACAAATCAATGATGGATAAGTACATGCAATAATCTATTGAAATGTGTATTAGAAAATAATATTAAAGCTGCAATAATTATTTTCTGACAAGTAGAGGGCAGCAAGGAGCCATTGTAAACAAAGCATTGCCTCTCTTTCTCCCAAAACAAACACCTTGCTTTGTCTCACTAAAGTGAACATTGTATCATGTATAAACATAACCCTACCTTGGTGGTACAATAGTGTTGTAACTAGAGAACAAAATCAGTGAAAAAAAAGTCAGTTTCATGCATGGATTACTAGATTTCAAATAAAGTATATACAATGTTCTTTTAGGCGTTTCCTGGTTGTGGCAAAACATTTTAAATGCATAGGTTTATACAATAGACAGAGGAATGTTTGATTTATGTCCAGTATGAATGCGCTGTTGAATTTGTAAATGTTTTAGGTCTCATTACGGGAATACACCTTGATGGGTTGGCCCATTACGAGAAAGGAGGGGGGCTTGTTGTTCTTGGCTTTATACCAGCAGTTGCCTCCACTGTGGTGCTCATGGAGTATGGCACACTTGGCTTGCTTCACCTACAGCCCTGACCATTGGAGGAACTCATCAGTGCGTGCCAGCATGTTAATGATGACATCTTCCTGTCGTGATGACACCTGCACGTCGTCCGCGTATCCCTGAACAGGATTTGGGGATCGGACATGCAGAGGAGCGCACTGGTAAATCCCCTAACACACACCCACAAATGCGCGCACGCACACACACACACACATGAAGTGCCCCTTTAATTAAACTAGCTCTATAAACATCAAACGGCCACTAGATGTCTAGATAAAGTATAAAATAGAAGTCAAGTACGTAGACAAAAGTGTTCAATGTACATATATACAATATACAAAGCAGAGTAGAAAAGTAACTGAGTTACAATACAATATACAGTACAATGCAGAAATGGGATGAGGTACAATGTATGTACAATTTACAGTAAGGTGTGATGCGGTATGAGTTGTAGTGCAAATTCTTTACCAATAAATATAAAGTGTGTTAGTGTCTAAAGTGGGTAAAGTGGGTTCTGCAGTGAGTTGTTTGTTTAAAGTGAGTGTGTGCGTGTGGATGTGTGTGCTGTGAGTGTATTTGATGGTTTGTTACATAGTGTGGTCATTTAGCATCCTGATGGCCTGGGGATAGAAGCTCCTTCTGAGTCTCTCTGTACTGGCCATGAGACTCCGGTATCGCTTGCCTGACCGCAGCAGTTCAAAGAGTCAGTTGTTTTGGTGGCTGGAGTCTTTGATTATTCTCTTAGCCTTACCCATGCAGCGCTTGTTGTAAATGTCTTGGAGAGTGGGAAGCCCCCCTCCAATTGTGCGTTCGGCTGAACGGGCCACTCTCTGTAGTCTGCTACGGTCTTGTGCAGTGCTATTCCCAAACCAGGAGGTGATATTGCCAGTCAGGATGCTCTCTATTGTGCATGAGTAGAAGTTCTTAAGGATCTTCTGGGTACAATGGGTACAATACAGTACGGCTCATTACAGACAATTGTTAAGGGGATGCAGACCAGAGAAAGACTTTCGTCTTGTTTACATTAGGTAACTTTTAACTTATCATCTAAGTATTCTCTCTTGTTTGCTTATGAATGTCTCTGCTAAGTAAACAACTTTATCTTCCTCATTTATATATTAGATTTGATTATAATTGTATAGGGTACAATGAGTATGAAGTGTACATCTAACCAGACTAAGGAACAGCAAAGTGCATTGTAGTAAATATGAGTAAATATGCTAAGCTAATGTGTGTACAGTATTATTATAAACAGTAGGATGAATATGCATACACTATAACCAATCTAGCCAGTGGTTTAAATAATAGAGTAAGAGTAGATATATGTATATACAGTGTGTACAGTGTTACATGGATAAGCTATAGCTCTGTTGCCTATACTCAATTTAAATACCTACCTACTGCTTTCACTGTCTACAGCTGCCCTACACTGTCATCATAACAATCACAACTACCTGCCTCATACTATAGTCTAACCATATAACTCTACATGATGGCATGTACAATAGTGCTGTATATACACCGTATGTGGTTGGATTTTACATTATAGTTAACAAAGCATAACATTATACAGTTACAGGGTAATAACTAGCGATGCACGATATTGATTTTTTGACACCGATATCGATACCGATAACTTTATGCTCCTCAAGCCGATACCGATAACCGATATTTATTGTATTATAATATTTTGTTTTAAATGTATATATATATATTTTTTTATCAAATATATATATATTTTTTAGTATTTATAAGCTCCGACGTCATCGGTACTGCTATCGGTACTCGAGAAATGATGGATTTTTTTTTTTAGGAATTTCAACGTCGCAAACTAATCTTGTTGGCCGTTGTGCTCTCTCCTCTTTTAATAGTTTAATAGTTTGTTTCTCACTTGCAAATCTGTTGTTGTATTTGGACTATTGTTCACTATTAAAAATACTGAAATTGTAAAAGGAAAATATCAAACATTTTTTATCTAAAGCATTTGATACAGTGGATCATCCTTTGCTCTTATGAAATGATATAACATTGATATGAAAAGCCTGTGACTGGTTTCAGAATAATTGAGAAATGCCAAATCAGAATTCTTACAGATAACAAAGGGTGTTCCACAGTGTTCCATCCTGGGTCCAGTCCTCTACACCTTTATATAAATGATATTGTCCATTTACACGTGGATGATACAATTATAACAAGTCCTCCACCTGTCCTAGGAAGGCAGAGTGCATCTCATTCTGTAGTGACAAACCCTCTTCACCCTGAGACCTGAAGACATACAAACTTCTCTTAGGCATTTCCTGGTTGTTAAACAAGGTGAAATGGCCAATAGAGAACGTTAAATACTTCATCTACAAAATAACACTGTTCTAACAGGACAGTAATGATGTAAGAGGGAGATTTGCAGATTTTATTTTTTATTTCCATACAGTCATCAAATAGGGAGAGGTAAAGCACAGTCCAGGTTTGATCAACAACAAAAATAAATGATGGAATAATGAGACTGGGCTCTGATAGCACATGGTCTTAAGAAGGTTTGGAAATGTGAAACATAGTGTACATTTTAACCATTTCCAGAGTGACTGAAGCCCATCCTACATTGGTATTTTATGTCTACAAGGCTTACAACTTGTGGGTATAAATCATTTACATATGCAATTAGGTGATCTTACGGTTATTTGGCTTGAAGATGCACTATGGAGTTTTGTTTTCGTTTTTAATAACACAAGAGAGAAGAAAAACAGTAAATGTATTTAGCAGGCTCTGCTAAACCCCTTTCTCAGAAACTGTGCAGTGCCCCTTTAAAATAATATTTCAAATGGAAGAATCATTTCCACAAATCATTCCACAAATCAATGATGGATAAGTACATGCAATAATCTCTTGAAATGTCTATTAGAAAATAATATTAAAGCTGCAATAATTATTTTCTGACAAGTAGAGGGCAGCAAGGAGCCATTGTAAACAAAGCATTGCCTCTCTTTCTCCCAAAACAAACACCTTGCTTTGTCTCACTAAAGTGAACATTGTATCATGTATAAACATAACCCTACCTTGGTTGGAACAGCAAAGTGCATTGTAGTAAATAGGAGTAAATATGCTAAGCTAATGTGTGTACAGTATTATTATAAACAGTAGGATGAATATGCATACATTATAACCAATCTAGCCAGTGGTTTAAATAATAGAGTAAGAGTAGATATATGTATATACAGTGTGTACAGTGTTACATGGATAAGCTATAGCTCTGTTGCCTATACTCAATTTAAATACCTACCTACTGCTTTCACTGTCTACAGCTGCCCTACACTGTCATCATAACAATCACAACTACCTGCCTCATACTATAGTCTAACCATATAACTCTACATGATGGCATGTACAATAGTGCTGTATATACACCGTATGTGGTTGGATTTTACATTATAGTTAACAAAGCATAACATTATACAGTTACAGGGTAATAACTAGCGATGCACGATATTGATTTTTTGACACCGATATCGATACCGATAACTTTATGCTCCTCAAGCCGATACCGATAACCGATATTTATTGTATTATAATATTTTGTTTTAAATGTATATATATATATTTTTTTATCAAATATATATATATTTTTTAGTATTTATAAGCTCCGACGTCATCGGTACTGCTATCGGTACTCGAGAAATTATGGATTTTTTTTTTAGGCATTTAAACGTCGCAAACTAATCTTGTTGGCCGTTGTGCTCTCTCCTCTTTTAATAGTTTAATAGTTTGTTTCTCACTTGCAAATCTGTTGTTGTATTTGGACTATTGTTCACTATTAAAAATACTGAAATTGTAAAAGGAAAATATCAAACATTTTTTATCTAAAGCATTTGATACAGTGGATCATCCTTTGCTCTTATGAAATGATATAACATTGATATGAAAAGCCTGTGACTGGTTTCAGAATAATTGAAAAATGCCAAATCAGAATTCTTACAGATAACAAAGGGTGTTCCACAGTGTTCCATCCTGGGTCCAGTCCTCTACACCTTTATATAAATGATATTGTCCATTTACACGTGGATGATACAATTATAACAAGTCCTCCACCTGTCCTAGGAAGGCAGAGTGCATCTCATTCTGTAGTGACAAACCCTCTTCACCCTGAGACCTGAAGACATACAAACTTCTCTTAGGCATTTCCTGGTTGTTAAACAAGGTGAAATGGCCAATAGAGAACGTTAAATACTTCATCTACAAAATAACACTGTTCTAACAGGACAGTAATGATGTAAGAGGGAGATTTGCAGATTTTATTTTTTATTTCCATACAGTCATCAAATAGGGAGAGGTAAAGCACAGTCCAGGTTTGATCAACAACAAAAATAAATGATGGAATAATGAGACTGGGCTCTGATAGCACATGGTCTTAAGAAGGTTTGGAAATGTGAAACATAGTGTACATTTTAACCATTTCCAGAGTGACTGAAGCCCATCCTACATTGGTATTTTATGTCTACAAGGCTTACAACTTGTGGGTATAAATCATTTACATATGCAATTAGGTGATCTTACGGTTATTTGGCTTGAAGATGCACTATGGAGTTTTGTTTTCGTTTTTAATAACACAAGAGAGAAGAAAAACAGTAAATGTATTTAGCAGGCTCTGCTAAACCCCTTTCTCAGAAACTGTGCAGTGCCCCTTTAAAATAATATTTCAAATGGAAGAATCATTTCCACAAATCATTCCACAAATCAATGATGGATAAGTACATGCAATAATCTCTTGAAATGTCTATTAGAAAATAATATTAAAGCTGCAATAATTATTTTCTGACAAGTAGAGGGCAGCAAGGAGCCATTGTAAACAAAGCATTGCCTCTCTTTCTCCCAAAACAAACACCTTGCTTTGTCTCACTAAAGTGAACATTGTATCATGTATAAACATAACCCTACCTTGGTTGGAACAGCAAAGTGCATTGTAGTAAATAGGAGTAAATATGCTAAGCTAATGTGTGTACAGTATTATTATAAACAGTAGGATGAATATGCATACATTATAACCAATCTAGCCAGTGGTTTAAATAATAGAGTAAGAGTAGATATATGTATATACAGTGTGTACAGTGTTACATGGATAAGCTATAGCTCTGTTGCCTATACTCAATTTAAATACCTACCTACTGCTTTCACTGTCTACAGCTGCCCTACACTGTCATCATAACAATCACAACTACCTGCCTCATACTATAGTCTAACCATATAACTCTACATGATGGCATGTACAATAGTGCTGTATATACACTGTATGTGGTTGGATTTTACATTATAGTTAACAAAGCATAACATTATACAGTTACAGGGTAATAACTAGCGATGCACGATATTGATTTTTTGACACCGATATCGATACCGATAACTTTATGCTCCTCAAGCCGATACCGATAACCGATATTTATTGTATTATAATATTTTGTTTTAAATGTATATATATTTTTTTTTATCAAATATATATATATTTTTTAGTATTTATAAGCTCCGACGTCATCGGTACTGCTATCGGTACTCGAGAAATTATGGATTTTTTTTTTTAGGAATTTAAACGTTGCAAACTAATCTTGTTGGCCGTTGTGCTCTCTCCTCTTTTCCCCTCCCACACACACACACACACACACACACACACACTCACTCACTCACACACACACACACACACACACACACACACACACACACACACACACACACACACACACACACACACACACACACACACACTCACTCACTCACTCACACACACACACACACACACGGGTGCTGCGCTGCCGAGTACAGACAGCTCTGCCATCCTTTCCTTCCAATGCTCGGTGCCCCTACTCTGCCTCTGATTGGCCCCAGGTGGGATGACAATAGGGAACATATCACGGCCTGTATTGATTCTAAACGGAACTCAACATTTAATTGTCAAAGATGGGACAATTCTGTATTTTATGAGAGTCTTCTAGGCACTAGTTCTTGTCTAATATTAGTTGTACTTTAAATAACAAAAGTGTAGTTTACTGTTGCAAATTAATAGTTTGTTTCTCACTTGCAAATCTGTTGTTGTATTTGGACTATTGTTCACTATTAAAAATACTGAAATTGTAAAAGGAAAATATCAAAAAAAAATTATCTAAAGCAGTTGATACAGTGGATCATCCTTTGCTCTTATGAAATGATATAACATTGATATGAAAAGCCTGTGACTGGTTTCAGAATAATTGAAAAATGCCAAATCAGAATTCTTACAGATAACAAAGGGTGTTCCACAGTGTTCCATCCTGGGTCCAGTCCTCTACACCTTTATATAAATGATATTGTCCATTTACACGTGGATGATACAATTATAACAAGTCCTCCACCTGTCCTAGGAAGGCAGAGTGCATCTCATTCTGTTTTGATTGATTGATTGAAAACTTTATTAACAGATTGCAGAATGGGTACAATACAGTACAGCTCAATACACACAATTGTTAAGGGGATGCAGACCAGAGAAAGACTTTCGTCTTGTTTCCACCAGGGTCCCCCATTTTCAATTCATCAGGACATATATGACATACATGACATACAGATAGTCAGTACTGCTACATCTATACATTTATGACATACCAGATTTGCAAATACAGTACTGTTTGTGATACAGAAGGAGTCAAGAAAAGGGAGTATATACATTTGACGTAGAAACTGTACATTGGAGGAGGTTGGGTGGGGGGGGTTGGGTACACTGGGATATTGACAACCATACTGGGTAATTTACATTGGAGGTGGTTGGGGGGGGGGGGGCACACTGTATAAACAAGCAAAACTGTACATTGAGGGGGGGGAGACTCTGTACAAACAAACAAAATTGTACATTGGACTATTGACAAAACCATACTAGGTAAATGACTGTACATTGGAGGGGGTTGGGTTAGGATATTTACAGGGGCCAGTGTTGAATTGCAGTCTCCCGTAGGTGTCTCTTGAGAGAGGTTTTGAAAGTGGGTAGTGATCCACATTCCTTTACAGCTTTGGGTAGGGCGTTCCACATTGATGTGGCATAATTGCGAAACGTGTTTAGTCCCTTATTTGAGCCGAATCTGGGTTTAACATGATTTGTGGAGCTCCCTCTGGTGTTGTGATCGTGGTATTCACTGACCTTTGGGAAGTATTTTGCCATGTACATGGGTACCTTGGTTGTGTAGTGTATCTTGTAGACCAGGCCCATTGCAAGTTGCTGTACTCTGTCATCTACTCTAAGCCATCCTAGGTTGTCAAAGTGGGCAGGGGTGAGGTGGGTTCTAGGAGTAAGGTCAAGCAGTAGTCTGACCAGTTTGTTTTGAGATGTTTGTAATTTTGTTTTTAGCGCCTTTGAGGTGCTTTGGTACCATGAGGTGCAAGCATAGTCGTAGTACCCCTGAATGAGTGCTCCTGCCAGAGTCTTCAGGGTATTCTTGTTTACCAGAGAGGAGATCCGGTACAAGAATCGAGTTCGTTGGTTGACTTTTTTTATTACATTGGATGCCATTTTGTCACAGGAGAGATTAGCCTCTAGGATGGAACCCAGGTAGGTAATTTCATCTTTCCTTGTGACAATATTGTCACCCACTGTAACTGAGAAGCCGTCGGTCTTGCTGAGTTTGTTATTTGAACCGAAGAGAATGGACTCTGTTTTGCCCATGTGTAATGATAGTTTGTTATCAGCGAGCCATATGCAGATTCTGCCTAGTTCCGAGCTGAGGGTTTTTTCAACCTGTAACTTGTTCTTGTCAGAGACCAGCAGGGCTGAGTCGTCCGCAAACAGGAACAAGTTGCAGTCACAAGCTGACGACATGTCATTTGCATAAATTAGGAACAGTAGCGGTCCTAGTATGCTTCCTTGTGGAACACCACAGCTCACTGTGAGAGGGGGGGATAGGGTACCGTTTACCTCCACCATCTGTTCCCTCCCCTCAAGGTAGGATTGCATCCAGCTCACTGATAGACTATCAAAACCAATTGCTTTTAGCTTGTCAATCAGAATGGAGTGATTGACCGTGTCAAAGGCCTTTTGTAGGTCCAGCATGACCATGCCGCAGTATTTGCCTGCGTCCACCTCTTGTTTGATGTGGTCATTCAAATAGAGAAGGCATGTGTCAGTGGAGTGGGATGTTCTGAAGCCAGATTGGAGTGACTGTAGTGACAAACCCTCTTCACCCTGAGAACTGAAGACATACAAACGTCCCTTAGGCATTTCCTGGTTGTTAAACAAGGTGAAATGGCCAATAGAGAACGTTAAATACTTCATCTACAAAATAACACTGTTCTAACAGGACAGTAATGATGTAAGAGGGAGATTTGCAGATTTTATTTTTTATTTGCATACAGTCATCAAATAGGCAGAGGTAAAGCACAGTCCAGGTTTGCTCAACAACAAAAATAAATGATGGAATAATGACACTGGCCTCTGATAGCACATGGTCTTAAGAAGGTTTGGAAATGTGAAACATAGTGTCAATTTTAACCATTTCCAGAATGACTGAAGCCCTTCCTACATTGGTCACAGTGGTAGGGACTCTCTCATGATAAGCATCATATTTTGAGTAACATAATGAAACAATTGTAAAAGGCATATTTTATTATTATATTTTATTAAAGCATATAGTTATGTGGCTTAAAGATGCACTATGGAGTTTTCTTTTCATTTATAATAACACAAGAGAGAAGAAAAACAGTAAATGTATTTAGCAGGCTCTGCAAACAAAACTTTCAGAAACTGCGTAGTGCACCTTTAAAATAATATCTAAAATGGAAGACATTTTCCTTTAAAATGAAACCATTGGCAAAAAATTTTAAATCAATGATGGATTTTAGTGAAAACGGTGAAACAGTGAAAACATTTTAATTTCATGCATGGATTACTAGATTTCAAATAAAGTATATACAGCAGTATTTTAGGCATTTCCTGGTTGTTAAACATGAAAATGGCAAAATAATTTAAATGCATAAGTTTATACAATAGACAGAGGAATGTTTGATTTATGTCCAATCTGAATGCGCTGTTGAGTATGTAAAAGGTTTTAAGCAGATTTCTACTTATTTTTAGTGTTTGACACCTGTATGAATACGCTGGTGATTCTTTAAGTTTCCATAGTGAACAAAGCTCTTCCAACACTGGTCACATGGATAGTGCTTCTCTCAAGAATTAATATTCTGTTGTCTCTTTAAGTGTCCAGATGTAATGAAGCTCTTCCCAAATTGGTCACATTGGCTTCTCTCCTGTATGACTACACTGGTGTCTCTTTAAGCTGGAAGGGATAGAACTTCTCTCCTGTATGAATGTTCTGGTGTTTCTTTAAGTTACCAACGTTTCTGAAGCTCTTCCCACATTGGTCACATTGGCTTCTCTCCTGTATGAATACGCTGGTGTGTCTTTAAGTTTCCATACCTGCTGAAGCTCTTCCCACACTGGTCACAGGGATAGATCTTCTCTCTTGTATGAATGTTCTGGTGTTTCTTTAAGTTTCCAGACTCACTGAAGCTCATCCCACATTGGTCACAGTGGTAGGGCTTCTCTCCTGTATGAATGTTCTGGTGTTTCTTTAAGTTTCCAGACTCACTGAAGCCTTCCCCACATTGGTCACAGAGGTAGGGCTTCTCTCCTGTATGAATACGCTTGTGTCTCTTTAAGGTTCCAGAGCGACTGAAGCCTTCCCCACACTGGTTACAGTGGTAGGGCTTCTCTCCTGTATGAATACGCTGGTGTGTCTTTAAGTTTCCAGACTGACTGAAGCCTTCCCCACATTGGTCACAGTGGTAGGGCTTCTCTCCTGTATGAATACGCTGGTGTCTCTTTAAGTCTCCAGAGCGACTGAAGCTCTTCCCACATTGGTCACAGCAGTGAGGCCTTGACTCAGCCATTATTGTATTTGTTGTTGGGGAACAATTGTATCTGGAATAGAGAGAAACATTGCAATGAAGATTTCAGATTGGTAGAATGTGTAATTCCGTATTGTTTATATATTTAGTTTTGGTCTGATGTGTGGGTTGGAGTTTAGTAACATATTATAGTTTCTCCAGACCTCTCTTGGCAGAGCCTGAGGTGTGTCCAGCAATAGCACCTTCCTTATCCCTACTCAATTACAACCCACACATCAGAGAAACATGTGCAGTATGGGCAGTGCAGTATCAAGCAGGGCTCTTTTACCTAGAGGTCACTGTTTGATGGCATTACAGATTCTACCTTTGAAAGTGAATCTGCTCCATGGATGGGTATTGAAAACAGCATTAGCTCAAATACGGTGCACAACCCAATGGACAGTTATCTTTAATTTGTCATTGTGGTTGTTACTGTACAAATATACCTTTACATATACATATATTGAAGAGAAATAAACAACAGATTCAAACTATTAGACAGCATATTTAGACAGAAAATAAGTGAGACTCTGCAATGCCATGGAAACAATCAAATACATAATTATACTTACTGATGTTGTGGTGTCAAAAGTCTGATATATGTTATCAGAAGCAAGTTTGGATCCAGATGGTTTTAGTATAAAGTCTTGTTCCAGTAGAGAATGTGTTCTGCCACAGAGAGGGGTTCAAGTCAACCAGCAGACTATCCAGTGTTTCTGGTTGAATGAGTAGTTCAGTCTGGAAAACAGCCTGTTCTTATACAACTGAGCCAATAGTTGAGCAGTTAGCTGCTTTGAACTGATTGGCCAATCAGAATAGACACCCCATCCATCAAACACAAGGTGATAGGTCCTCTTATAATCATCTAGGAAGACAACTGTTATGATTTGTACAATCACTATGTATGTATACAGTATTTACAACTGCATATATTTTTATACTTTCATTATTTCAATCTTCTCTCTTACAAGATACTGGATGATCAGAATTTTGGATTTAGAACAAATCACAGCACTATTTATACAATAGGCAGAATTAATTGGATTTATGTCCAGTATGAATGCGCTGTTGAGTATATAGATTCATGAACGCTTTTGATATTGCAGTTGCTGACATTTTCACTAGAGGGCAGCACATAAGAATGAACAAACACCCCCATGAGAGACTTAATTTAGCACTAAATGCAGCTATTTACACTTTACCATGAGTACAGCCCTGTTCTCATACAATAGAGCCAAGAGTTGAGCAGTTAGCTGGTTGGAACTGTCGAGTCAAGTCAAGAGTTTTAATTGTCACGGCATACAGGTATACAATGAAATGCGGGTGGTCTGATTGGCCAATCAGAAGAAGAATAGACTCCCCATCCATCAAACACATGGTGATATTTCCTCCTCCAATCACCTTGGAAGACAACTATTAGGCTACACTTTGTACAATCACTATGCATCACGGCACTATCTGCATATATTTTAGTTTAATTTGTACATATTTCACTTCAAATATATAAATACTCTTTCTCTTACAATATACTGGTTGAGCTAATCAGAGGCAAATTGAAGTTCAATTTTAAGCTATTGCCCATGAGAGGTATTACCCTAACCCTAATCAACAAGCGAAGAAAATAAACCATGTGGGGCTAGACTGCATTACCAGGGAAGTTAGTGTAGAGTTATGTGTAAAAAGAGGAAATTGTCAAAAAATAAACAGGCAAATTATTAATAAACCACCACTAGACACAAACCAAATCAAAATGGTTATACAACAGTCAAATGTACCTACTCTCAGCAATCTAAGTGACTCAAAGCACAATGAAACAAGATGGCTACTTTTTATTGTAGTTGGTTCATGGTACAAATTCAATGTAACTATCAATAACATTAACTAGATATTTTTGGATCTCGATAGCTAATTGTATCGTTAGCGCCCTGATGTGCCTGATCAGCCTCTAGATACCAAAGCAGACAGGGCCAAACCCATAGTTTAGGTTGTACCAAACTCATAGCCATATTGTAAGAAAGAAAACTACACAAGATTCTGTGCAAAGCCCTCTATTTCTTAGCCCAGGGCTACATTTGTGAATGCTATTGTTAATCCTGCATTGGGTCTAATCCTGCTTTAGAGCAAGTCTTGCTAGCTCAAGGCTAAAGTCAGGATTATCCCAGTTTAGAACATGCCAGTGAGAAATCTCTTACAGAAAAGTATCATGGTATTTATGTCAATAAAAAATTATGTAAACACCATATTACCATCAGTATCATCGTTTAAATTGGATTATACAGTGGTATTATTTAACTACAAAGGTGGTACCAAGGCTATACATGACTTTTACCATGGCAGTAACTGTAGTTCCAATACCAATTAACATGTGATAGGGCAACAAAAAACATCCTTATTCATGTGTTTTTTATTAGATGTTAAGACAATTTCCTCTTTTTACACATAACTCTACACTAACTTCCCTAGTAGTGCAGTTTAGCCCCACATGGTTTATTTTCTTTGATTGTTCATACATTGTTTATTTGAGTTATGTATATTACATCCAGTTGACTGCATCCCTCCTTCATTGTGGTCTGCATTTAGGCCTTGTATGAACACAACAGAAGAAAGGTCAGAGCAGAGTCATGGACCTGCTGTCTACAACACCTGTTCTACATCTCCTCCTGCTGAACATCTCAAACACTTTCACTGTTGCCATCAAACTGAACACAGGGGGAGGTGGGCTAGCTCGTTTTAAGGCTGCTAGCCAGCCTTTGAGGGCTAGTTTACGTTTGAAAGGCAATGAGTTGTAAATTAAATCAAATGTATTTGTAAAGCCCAAGATCACAAGGTAATGCCCCCATGGGCTGGACCAGTCTTGTCAAGAAGAAACATCACAATCAATCAAGAACAAAAAACACCATACAATCCAAATATGCAACACTCCCAGACAAAATTACCCTTTAAATACACTTTTTGATATTGCAATTGCTGACATGTTCACTAGAGCACATCATAATGAATGGAAACTCCCATAAGAGACTTCACTGTGGATAAAAGCGCTATATAAATGCAGAGTACTTCAGTCTGGAAAACAGCCCCGTTCTCATACAAGCCATTCGAGACAATAGTTGAGCAGTTAGCTGATTTGAACTGATTGGCCAATCAGAATAGACACCCCATCCATCAAACACAAGGCGATATTTCCTCCTACAATCCTCTTGGAAGATCATTATTAGGCTACACTTTGTACACTCACTATGCATCACTGCAATATCTGCATATATTTTACTTTAATTCTTCACATATTTTACTTTAAATATAGCAATCTTCTCCCTCTTGCAATAAACTGGGTAAGCTAATCAGAGGCAAATTAAATCATTACGTAAGTCGAACACTGTTGAGAGGGTTGATGGGGACATGTTCAATCACATGTATTTCCTTCTAAAAACACAACAATACTGATGACATACCAGAGCCAATGGCCCGAGCATAACGTAATAAGCATTTGTATAGCAGTGGGATACACTCCTCTTAATTTATTTGCAATTGAAAAGTTAATGGGAGCAGACTGGAGCACCCTACAGATGGTCTAATGGCTGAAATGGTGGTAGTATTGTTCTCACAGAAAAGCTACCAAATACCTCTGATGGGCAATAGCTTAACGTTACGCCTACATTTACATGACAGTCTGCCATCCTTTCCTTCCAATGCTCGGTGCCGCGCCCCTACTCTGCCTCTGATTGGCCCCAGGTGGGATGACAATAGGGAACATATCACGGCCTGTATTGATTCTAAACGGAACTCAAGATTTAATTGTCAAAGACGGGACAATTCTGTATTTTATGAGAGTCTTCTAGGCACTAGTTCTTGTCTAATATTAGTTGTACTTTAAATAACAAAAGTGTAGTTTACTGTTGCAAATTAATAGTTTGTTTCTCACTTGCAAATCTGTTGTTGTATTTGGACTATTGTTCACTATTAAAAATACTGAAATTGTAAAAGGAAAATATCAAATTTTTTTATCTAAAGCATTTGATACAGTGGATCATCCTTTGCTCTTATGAAATGATATAACATTGATATGAAAAGCCTGTGACTGGTTTCAGAATAATTGAAAAATGCCAAATCAGAATTCTTACAGATAACAAAGGGTGTTCCACAGTGTTCCATCCTGGGTCCAGTCCTCTACACCTTTATATAAATGATATTGTCCATTTACACGTGGATGATACAATTATAACAAGTCCTCCACCTGTCCTAGGAAGGCAGAGTGCATCTCATTCTGTAGTGACAAACCCTCTTCACCCTGAGACCTGAAGACATACAAACGTCCCTTAGGCATTTCCTGGTTGTTAAACAAGGTGAAATGGCCAATAGAGAACGTTAAATACTTCATCTACAAAATAACACTGTTCTAACAGGACAGTAATGATGTAAGAGGGAGATTTGCAGATTTTATTTTTTATTTGCATACAGTCATCAAATAGGCAGAGGTAAAGCACAGTCCAGGTTTGCTCAACAACAAAAATAAATGATGGAATAATGACACTGGCCTCTGATAGCACATGGTCTTAAGAAGGTTTGGAAATGTGAAACATAGTGTCAATTTTAACCATTTCCAGAATGACTGAAGCCCTTCCTACATTGGTCACAGTGGTAGGGACTCTCTCATGATAAGCATCATATTTTGAGTAACATAATGAAACAATTGTAAAAGGCATATTTTATTATTATATTTTATTAAAGCATATAGTTATTTGGCTTAAAGATGCACTATGGAGTTTTCTTTTCATTTATAATAACACAAGAGAGAAGAAAAACAGTAAATGTATTTAGCAGGCTCTGCAAACAAAAAAAACTTTCAGAAACTGCGTAGTGCACCTTTAAAATAATATCTAAAATGGAAGACATTTTCCTTTAAAATGAAACCATTGGCACATTTTTTAAATCAATGATGGATTTTAGTCAAAACGGTGAAACAGTGAAAACATTTTAATTTCATGCATGGATTACTAGATTTCAAATAAAGTATATACAGCAGTATTTTAGGCATTTCCTGGTTGTTAAACATGAAAATGGCAAAAATAATTTAAATTCATAAGTTTATACAATAGACAGAGGAATGTTTGATTTATGTCCAATCTGAATGCGCTGTTGAGTATGTAAAAGGTTTTAAGCAGATTTCTACTTATTTTTAGTGTTTGACACCTGTATGAATACGCTGGTGATTCTTTAAGTTTCCATAGTGAACAAAGCTCTTCCAACACTGGTCACAGATATAGTGCTTCTCTCAAGAATGAATATTCTGTTGTCTCTTTAAGCGTCCAGATGTAATGAAGCTCTTCCCAAATTGGTCACATTGGCTTCTCTCCTGTATGACTACACTGGTGTCTCTTTAAGCTGGAAGGGATAGAACTTCTCTCCTGTATGAATGTTCTGGTGTTTCTTTACGTTACCAACGTTTCTGAAGCTCTTCCCACATTGGTCACATTGGCTTCTCTCCTGTATGAATACGCTGGTGTGTCTTTAAGTTTCCATACTGACTGAAGCTCTTCCCACACTGGTCACAGGGATAGATCTTCTCTCTTGTATGAATGTTCTGGTGTTTCTTTAAGTTTCCAGACTCACTGAAGCTCATCCCACATTGGTCACAGTGGTAGGGCTTCTCTCCTGTATGAATGTTCTGGTGTTTCTTTAAGTTTCCAGACTCACTGAAGCCTTCCCCACATTGGTCACAGAGGTAGGGCTTCTCTCCTGTATGAATACGCTGGTGTTTCTTTAAGTTTCCAGACTCACTGAAGCTCATCCCACATTGGTCACAGTGGTAGGGCTTCTCTCCTGTATGAATGTTCTGGTGTTTCTTTAAGTTTCCAGACTCACTGAAGCCTTCCCCACATTGGTCACAGAGGTAGGGCTTCTCTCCTGTATGAATACGCTTGTGTCTCTTTAAGGTTCCAGAGCGACTGAAGCCTTCCCACATTGGTCACAGCAGTGAGGCCTTGACTCAGCCATTATTGTATTTGTTGTTGGGGAACAATTGTATCTGGAATAGAGAGAAACATTGCAATGAAGATTTCAGATTGGTAGAATGTGTAATTCCGTATTGTTTATATATTTAGTTTTGGTCTGATGTGTGGGTTGGAGTTTAGTAACATATTATAGTTTCTCCAGACCTCTCTTGGCAGAGCCTGAGGTGTGTCCAGCAATAGCACCTTCCTTATCCCTACTCAATTACAACCCACACATCAGAGAAACATGTGCAGTATGGGCAGTGCAGTATCAAGCAGGGCTTTTACCTAGAGGTCACTGTTTGGTGGCATTACAGATTCTACCTTTGAAAGTGAATCTGCTCCATGGATGGGTATTTAAAACAGCATTAGCTAAAATACGGTGCACAACCCAATGGACAGTTATCTTTAATTTGTCATTGTGGTTGTTACTGTACAAATATACCTTTACATATACATATATTGAAGAGAAATAAACAACAGATTCAAACTATTAGACAGCATATTTAGACAGAAAATAAGTGAGACTCTGCAATGCCATGGAAACAATCAAATACATAATTATACTTACTGATGTTGTGGTGTCAAAAGTCTGATATATGTTATCAGAAGCAAGTTTGGATCCAGATGGTTTTAGTATAAAGTCTTGTTCCAGTAGAGAATGTGTTCTGCCACAGAGAGGGGTTCAAGTCAACGAGCAGACTATCCAGTGTTTCTGGTTGAATGAGTAGTTCAGTCTGGAAAACAGCCTGTTCTTATACAACTGAGCCAATAGTTGAGCAGTTAGCTGCTTTGAACTGATTGGCCAATCAGAATAGACACCCCATCCATCAAACACAAGGTGATAGGTCCTCTTATAATCATCTAGGAAGACAACTGTTATGATTTGTACAATCACTATGTATGTATACAGTATTTACAACTGCATATATTTTTATACTTTCATTATTTCAATCTTCTCTCTTACAAGATACTGGATGATCAGAATTTTGGATTTAGAACAAATCACAGCACTATTTCAGCAGGTCACATTCATTACAAATGACATTATATCTGCCTTAGATAACAATAAGCATTGGGCTGCTCTTTTTGTAGATATACCTAAAGCATTTTATATAGTGGGTCATCCTTTGCTCTTACAGAAATGATATACCATTGAGTATGAACAGCAAAGTATGAACAAGTATTCATCAAATAGTACAACCATCTCTTATGCATTTCATGATTGTTAAACAAGGTGAAAATGGCCAAGAGAACATTAAATATTTAATCTATGAACATAATACTGTTCTGACAATATTGATGTAATTAAGTTTGCAGATTTTATTTTGTAATGCATAGGTTTATACAATAGGCAGAATTAATTGGATTTATGTCCAGTATGAATGCGTTGTTGAGTATATAGATTCATGAACGCTTTTGATATTGCAGTTGCTGACATTTTCACTAGAGGGCAGCACATAAGAATGAACGGACACCCCCATGAGAGACTTCATTTAGCACTAAATGCAGTCCATTTACACTTTACCATGAGTACAGCCCTGTTCTCATACAATAGAGCCAAGAGTTGAGCAGTTAGCTGCTTGGAACTGATTGGCCAATCAGAAGAAGAATAGACTCCCCATCCATCAAACACATGGTGATATTTCCTCCTCCAATCACCTTGGAAGACAACTATTAGGCTACACTTTGTACAATCACTATGCATCACGGCACTATCTGCATATATTTTTGTTTAATTTGTACATATTTCACTTCAAATATATAAATACTCTTTCTCTTACAATATACTGGTTGAGCTAATCAGAGGCAAATTGAAGTTCAATTTTAAGCTATTGCCCATGAGAGGTATTACCCTAACCCTAATCAACAAGCGAAGAAAATAAACCATGTGGGGCTAGACTGCATTACCAGGGAAGTTAGTGTAGAGTTATGTGTAAAAAGATGAAATTGTCAAAAAATAAACAGGCAAATTATTAATAAACCACCACTAGACACAAACCAAATCAAAATTGTTATACAACAGTCAAATGTACCTACTCTCAGCAATCTAAGTGACTCAAAGCACAATGAAACAAGATGGCTACTTTTTATTGTAGTTGGTTCATGGTACAAATTCAATGTAACTATCAATAACATTAACTAGATATTTTTGGATCTCGATAGCTAATTGTATCGTTAGCGCCCTGATGTGCCTGATCAGCCTCTAGATACCAAAGCAGACAGGGCCAAACCCATAGTTTAGGTTGTACCAAACTCATAGCCATATTGTAAGAAAGAAAACTACACAAGATTCTGTGCAAAGCCCTCTATTTCTTAGCCCAGGGCTACATTTGTGAATGCTATTGTTAATCCTGCATTGGGTCTAATCCTGCTTTAGAGCAAGTCTTGCTAGCTCAAGGCTAAAGTCAGGATTATCCCAGTTTAGAACATGCCAGTGAGAAATCTCTTACAGAAAAGTATCATGGTATTTATGTCAATAAAAAATTATGTAAACACCATATTACCATCAGTATCATCGTTTAAATTGGATTATACAGTGGTATTATTTAACTACAAAGGTGGTACCAAGGCTATACATGACTTTTACCATGGCAGTAACTGTAGTTCCAATACCAATTAACATGTGATAGGGCAACAAAAAACATCCTTATTCATGTGTTTTTTATTAGATGTTAAGACAATTTCCTCTTTTTACACATAACTCTACACTAACTTCCCTAGTAGTGCAGTTTAGCCCCACATGGTTTATTTTCTTTGATTGTTCATACATTGTTTATTTGAGTTATGTATATTACATCCAGTTGACTGCATCCCTCCTTCATTGTGGTCTGCATTTAGGCCTTGTATGAACACAACAGAAGAAAGGTCAGAGCAGAGTCATGGACCTGCTGTCTACAACACCTGTTCTACATCTCCTCCTGCTGAACATCTCAAACACTTTCACTGTTGCCATCAAACTGAACACAGGGGGAGGTGGGCTAGCTCGTTTTAAGGCTGCTAGCCAGCCTTTGAGGGCTAGTTTACGTTTGAAAGGCAATGAGTTGTAAATTAAATCAAATGTATTTGTAAAGCCCAAGATCACAAGGTAATGCCCCCATGGGCTGGACCAGTCTTGTCAAGAAGAAACATCACAATCAATCAAGAACAAAAAACACCATACAATCCAAATATGCAACACTCCCAGACAAAATTACCCTTTAAATACACTTTTTGATATTGCAATTGCTGACATGTTCACTAGAGCACATCATAATGAATGGAAACTCCCATAAGAGACTTCACTGTGGATAAAAGCGCTATATAAATGCAGAGTACTTCAGTCTGGAAAACAGCCCCGTTCTCATACAAGCCATTCGAGACAATAGTTGAGCAGTTAGCTGATTTGAACTGATTGGCCAATCAGAATAGACACCCCATCCATCAAACACAAGGCGATATTTCCTCCTACAATCCTCTTGGAAGATCATTATTAGGCTACACTTTGTACACTCACTATGCATCACTGCAATATCTGCATATATTTTACTTTAATTCTTCACATATTTTACTTTAAATATAGCAATCTTCTCCCTCTTGCAATAAACTGGGTAAGCTAATCAGAGGCAAATTAAATCATTACGTAAGTCGAACACTGTTGAGAGGGTTGATGGGGACATGTTCAATCACATGTATTTCCTTCTAAAAACACAACAATACTGATGACATACCAGAGCCAATGGCCCGAGCATAACGTAATAAGCATTTGTATAGCAGTGGGATACACTCCTCTTAATTTATTTGCAATTGAAAAGTTAATGGGAGCAGACTGGAGCACCATACAGATGGTCTAATGGCTGAAATGGTGGTAGTATTGTTCTCACAGAAAAGCTACCAAATACCTCTGATGGGCAATAGCTTAACGTTACGCCTACATTTACATGACAGTCTGCCATCCTTTCCTTCCAATGCTCGGTGCCGCGCCCCTACTCTGCCTCTGATTGGCCCCAGGTGGGATGACAATAGGGAACATATCACGGCCTGTATTGATTCTAAACGGAACTCAAGATTTAATTGTCAAAGACGGGACAATTCTGTATTTTATGAGAGTCTTCTAGGCACTAGTTCTTGTCTAATATTAGTTGTACTTTAAATAACAAAAGTGTAGTTTACTGTTGCAAATTAATAGTTTGTTTCTCACTTGCAAATCTGTTGTTGTATTTGGACTATTGTTCACTATTAAAAATACTGAAATTGTAAAAGGAAAATATCAATTTTTTTTATCTAAAGCATTTGATACAGTGGATCATCCTTTGCTCTTATGAAATGATATAACATTGATATGAAAAGCCTGTGACTGGTTTCAGAATAATTGAAAAATGCCAAATCAGAATTCTTACAGATAACAAAGGGTGTTCCACAGTGTTCCATCCTGGGTCCAGTCCTCTACACCTTTATATAAATGATATTGTCCATTTACACGTGGATGATACAATTATAACAAGTCCTCCACCTGTCCTAGGAAGGCAGAGTGCATCTCATTCTGTAGTGACAAACCCTCTTCACCCTGAGACCTGAAGACATACAAACGTCCCTTAGGCATTTCCTGGTTGTTAAACAAGGTGAAATGGCCAATAGAGAACGTTAAATACTTCATCTACAAAATAACACTGTTCTAACAGGACAGTAATGATGTAAGAGGGAGATTTGCAGATTTTATTTGCATACAGTCATCAAATAGGCAGAGGTAAAGCACAGTCCAGGTTTGCTCAACAACAAAAATAAATGATGGAATAATGACACTGGCCTCTGATAGCACATGGTCTTAAGAAGGTTTGGAAATGTGAAACATAGTGTCAATTTTAACCATTTCCAGAATGACTGAAGCCCTTCCTACATTGGTCACAGTGGTAGGGACTCTCTCATGATAAGCATCATATTTTGAGTAACATAATGAAACAATTGTAAAAGGCATATTTTATTATTATATTTTATTAAAGCATATAGTTATTTGGCTTAAAGATGCACTATGGAGTTTTCTTTTCATTTATAATAACACAAGAGAGAAGAAAAACAGTAAATGTATTTAGCAGGCTCTGCAAACAAAAAAAACTTTCAGAAACTGCGTAGTGCACCTTTAAAATAATATCTAAAATGGAAGACATTTTCCTTTAAAATGAAACCATTGGCACATTTTTTAAATCAATGATGGATTTTAGTCAAAACGGTGAAACAGTGAAAACATTTTAATTTCATGCATGGATTACTAGATTTCAAATAAAGTATATACAGCAGTATTTTAGGCATTTCCTGGTTGTTAAACATGAAAATGGCAAAAATAATTTAAATTCATAAGTTTATACAATAGACAGAGGAATGTTTGATTTATGTCCAATCTGAATGCGCTGTTGAGTATGTAAAAGGTTTTAAGCAGATTTCTACTTATTTTTAGTGTTTGACACCTGTATGAATACGCTGGTGATTCTTTAAGTTTCCATAGTGAACAAAGCTCTTCCAACACTGGTCACAGATGTAGTGCTTCTCTCAAGAATGAATATTCTGTTGTCTCTTTAAGCGTCCAGATGTAATGAAGCTCTTCCCAAATTGGTCACATTGGCTTCTCTCCTGTATGACTACACTGGTGTCTCTTTAAGCTGGAAGGGATAGAACTTCTCTCCTGTATGAATGTTCTGGTGTTTCTTTAAGTTACCAACGTTTCTGAAGCTCTTCCCACATTGGTCACATTGGCTTCTCTCCTGTATGAATACGCTGGTGTGTCTTTAAGTTTCCATACTGACTGAAGCTCTTCCCACACTGGTCACAGGGATAGATCTTCTCTCTTGTATGAATGTTCTGGTGTTTCTTTAAGTTTCCAGACTCACTGAAGCTCATCCCACATTGGTCACAGTGGTAGGGCTTCTCTCCTGTATGAATGTTCTGGTGTTTCTTTAAGTTTCCAGACTCACTGAAGCCTTCCCCACATTGGTCACAGAGGTAGGGCTTCTCTCCTGTATGAATACGCTGGTGTTTCTTTAAGTTTCCAGACTCACTGAAGCTCATCCCACATTGGTCACAGTGGTAGGGCTTCTCTCCTGTATGAATGTTCTGGTGTTTCTTTAAGTTTCCAGACTCACTGAAGCCTTCCCCACATTGGTCACAGAGGTAGGGCTTCTCTCCTGTATGAATACGCTTGTGTCTCTTTAAGGTTCCAGAGCGACTGAAGCCTTCCCACATTGGTCACAGCAGTGAGGCCTTGACTCAGCCATTATTGTATTTGTTGTTGGGGAACAATTGTATCTGGAATAGAGAGAAACATTGCAATGAAGATTTCAGATTGGTAGAATGTGTAATTCCGTATTGTTTATATATTTAGTTTTGGTCTGATGTGTGGGTTGGAGTTTAGTAACATATTATAGTTTCTCCAGACCTCTCTTGGCAGAGCCTGAGGTGTGTCCAGCAATAGCACCTTCCTTATCCCTACTCAATTACAACCCACACATCAGAGAAACATGTGCAGTATGGGCAGTGCAGTATCAAGCAGGGCTTTTACCTAGAGGTCACTGTTTGGTGGCATTACAGATTCTACCTTTGAAAGTGAATCTGCTCCATGGATGGGTATTTAAAACAGCATTAGCTAAAATACGGTGCACAACCCAATGGACAGTTATCTTTAATTTGTCATTGTGGTTGTTACTGTACAAATATACCTTTACATATACATATATTGAAGAGAAATAAACAACAGATTCAAACTATTAGACAGCATATTTAGACAGAAAATAAGTGAGACTCTGCAATGCCATGGAAACAATCAAATACATAATTATACTTACTGATGTTGTGGTGTCAAAAGTCTGATATATGTTATCAGAAGCAAGTTTGGATCCAGATGGTTTTAGTATAAAGTCTTGTTCCAGTAGAGAATGTGTTCTGCCACAGAGAGGGGTTCAAGTCAACGAGCAGACTATCCAGTGTTTCTGGTTGAATGAGTAGTTCAGTCTGGAAAACAGCCTGTTCTTATACAACTGAGCCAATAGTTGAGCAGTTAGCTGCTTTGAACTGATTGGCCAATCAGAATAGACACCCCATCCATCAAACACAAGGTGATAGGTCCTCTTATAATCATCTAGGAAGACAACTGTTATGATTTGTACAATCACTATGTATGTATACAGTATTTACAACTGCATATATTTTTATACTTTCATTATTTCAATCTTCTCTCTTACAAGATACTGGATGATCAGAATTTTGGATTTAGAACAAATCACAGCACTATTTCAGCAGGTCACATTCATTACAAATGACATTATATCTGCCTTAGATAACAATAAGCATTGGGCTGCTCTTTTTGTAGATATACCTAAAGCATTTTATATAGTGGGTCATCCTTTGCTCTTACAGAAATGATATACCATTGAGTATGAACAGCAAAGTATGAACAAGTATTCATCAAATAGTACAACCATCTCTTATGCATTTCATGATTGTTAAACAAGGTGAAAATGGCCAAGAGAACATTAAATATTTAATCTATGAACATAATACTGTTCTGACAATATTGATGTAATTAAGTTTGCAGATTTTATTTTGTAATGCATAGGTTTATACAATAGGCAGAATTAATTGGATTTATGTCCAGTATGAATGCGTTGTTGAGTATATAGATTCATGAACGCTTTTGATATTGCAGTTGCTGACATTTTCACTAGAGGGCAGCACATAAGAATGAACGGACACCCCCATGAGAGACTTCATTTAGCACTAAATGCAGTCCATTTACACTTTACCATGAGTACAGCCCTGTTCTCATACAATAGAGCCAAGAGTTGAGCAGTTAGCTGCTTGGAACTGATTGGCCAATCAGAAGAAGAATAGACTCCCCATCCATCAAACACATGGTGATATTTCCTCCTCCAATCACCTTGGAAGACAACTATTAGGCTACACTTTGTACAATCACTATGCATCACGGCACTATCTGCATATATTTTTGTTTAATTTGTACATATTTCACTTCAAATATATAAATACTCTTTCTCTTACAATATACTGGTTGAGCTAATCAGAGGCAAATTGAAGTTCAATTTTAAGCTATTGCCCATGAGAGGTATTACCCTAACCCTAATCAACAAGCGAAGAAAATAAACCATGTGGGGCTAGACTGCATTACCAGGGAAGTTAGTGTAGAGTTATGTGTAAAAAGATGAAATTGTCAAAAAATAAACAGGCAAATTATTAATAAACCACCACTAGACACAAACCAAATCAAAATTGTTATACAACAGTCAAATGTACCTACTCTCAGCAATCTAAGTGACTCAAAGCACAATGAAACAAGATGGCTACTTTTTATTGTAGGTTCATGGTACAAATTCAATGTAACTATCAATAACATTAACTAGATATTTTTGGATCTCGATAGCTAATTGTATCGTTAGCGCCCTGATGTGCCTGATCAGCCTCTAGATACCAAAGCAGACAGGGCCAAACCCATAGTTTAGGTTGTACCAAACTCATAGCCATATTGTAAGAAAGAAAACTACACAAGATTCTGTGCAAAGCCCTCTATTTCTTAGCCCAGGGCTACATTTGTGAATGCTATTGTTAATCCTGCATTGGGTCTAATCCTGCTTTAGAGCAAGTCTTGCTAGCTCAAGGCTAAAGTCAGGATTATCCCAGTTTAGAACATGCCAGTGAGAAATCTCTTACAGAAAAGTATCATGGTATTTATGTCAATAAAAAATTATGTAAACACCATATTACCATCAGTATCATCGTTTAAATTGGATTATACAGTGGTATTATTTAACTACAAAGGTGGTACCAAGGCTATACATGACTTTTACCATGGCAGTAACTGTAGTTCCAATACCAATTAACATGTGATAGGGCAACAAAAAACATCCTTATTCATGTGTTTTTTATTAGATGTTAAGACAATTTCCTCTTTTTACACATAACTCTACACTAACTTCCCTAGTAGTGCAGTTTAGCCCCACATGGTTTATTTTCTTTGATTGTTCATACATTGTTTATTTGAGTTATGTATATTACATCCAGTTGACTGCATCCCTCCTTCATTGTGGTCTGCATTTAGGCCTTGTATGAACACAACAGAAGAAAGGTCAGAGCAGAGTCATGGACCTGCTGTCTACAACACCTGTTCTACATCTCCTCCTGCTGAACATCTCAAACACTTTCACTGTTGCCATCAAACTGAACACAGGGGGAGGTGGGCTAGCTCGTTTTAAGGCTGCTAGCCAGCCTTTGAGGGCTAGTTTACGTTTGAAAGGCAATGAGTTGTAAATTAAATCAAATGTATTTGTAAAGCCCAAGATCACAAGGTAATGCCCCCATGGGCTGGACCAGTCTTGTCAAGAAGAAACATCACAATCAATCAAGAACAAAAAACACCATACAATCCAAATATGCAACACTCCCAGACAAAATTACCCTTTAAATACACTTTTTGATATTGCAATTGCTGACATGTTCACTAGAGCACATCATAATGAATGGAAACTCCCATAAGAGACTTCACTGTGGATAAAAGCGCTATATAAATGCAGAGTACTTCAGTCTGGAAAACAGCCCCGTTCTCATACAAGCCATTCGAGACAATAGTTGAGCAGTTAGCTGATTTGAACTGATTGGCCAATCAGAATAGACACCCCATCCATCAAACACAAGGCGATATTTCCTCCTACAATCCTCTTGGAAGATCATTATTAGGCTACACTTTGTACACTCACTATGCATCACTGCAATATCTGCATATATTTTACTTTAATTCTTCACATATTTTACTTTAAATATAGCAATCTTCTCCCTCTTGCAATAAACTGGGTAAGCTAATCAGAGGCAAATTAAATCATTACGTAAGTCGAACACTGTTGAGAGGGTTGATGGGGACATGTTCAATCACATGTATTTCCTTCTAAAAACACAACAATACTGATGACATACCAGAGCCAATGGCCCGAGCATAACGTAATAAGCATTTGTATAGCAGTGGGATACACTCCTCTTAATTTATTTGCAATTGAAAAGTTAATGGGAGCAGACTGGAGCACCCTACAGATGGTCTAATGGCTGAAATGGTGGTAGTATTGTTCTCACAGAAAAGCTACCAAATACCTCTGATGGGCAATAGCTTAACGTTACGCCTACATTTACATGACAGTCTGCCATCCTTTCCTTCCAATGCTCGGTGCCGCGCCCCTACTCTGCCTCTGATTGGCCCCAGGTGGGATGACAATAGGGAACATATCACGGCCTGTATTGATTCTAAACGGAACTCAAGATTTAATTGTCAAAGACGGGACAATTCTGTATTTTATGAGAGTCTTCTAGGCACTAGTTCTTGTCTAATATTAGTTGTACTTTAAATAACAAAAGTGTAGTTTACTGTTGCAAATTAATAGTTTGTTTCTCACTTGCAAATCTGTTGTTGTATTTGGACTATTGTTCACTATTAAAAATACTGAAATTGTAAAAGGAAAATATCAATTTTTTTTATCTAAAGCATTTGATACAGTGGATCATCCTTTGCTCTTATGAAATGATATAACATTGATATGAAAAGCCTGTGACTGGTTTCAGAATAATTGAAAAATGCCAAATCAGAATTCTTACAGATAACAAAGGGTGTTCCACAGTGTTCCATCCTGGGTCCAGTCCTCTACACCTTTATATAAATGATATTGTCCATTTACACGTGGATGATACAATTATAACAAGTCCTCCACCTGTCCTAGGAAGGCAGAGTGCATCTCATTCTGTAGTGACAAACCCTCTTCACCCTGAGACCTGAAGACATACAAACGTCCCTTAGGCATTTCCTGGTTGTTAAACAAGGTGAAATGGCCAATAGAGAACGTTAAATACTTCATCTACAAAATAACACTGTTCTAACAGGACAGTAATGATGTAAGAGGGAGATTTGCAGATTTTATTTGCATACAGTCATCAAATAGGCAGAGGTAAAGCACAGTCCAGGTTTGCTCAACAACAAAAATAAATGATGGAATAATGACACTGGCCTCTGATAGCACATGGTCTTAAGAAGGTTTGGAAATGTGAAACATAGTGTCAATTTTAACCATTTCCAGAATGACTGAAGCCCTTCCTACATTGGTCACAGTGGTAGGGACTCTCTCATGATAAGCATCATATTTTGAGTAACATAATGAAACAATTGTAAAAGGCATATTTTATTATTATATTTTATTAAAGCATATAGTTATTTGGCTTAAAGATGCACTATGGAGTTTTCTTTTCATTTATAATAACACAAGAGAGAAGAAAAACAGTAAATGTATTTAGCAGGCTCTGCAAACAAAAAAAACTTTCAGAAACTGCGTAGTGCACCTTTAAAATAATATCTAAAATGGAAGACATTTTCCTTTAAAATGAAACCATTGGCACATTTTTTAAATCAATGATGGATTTTAGTCAAAACGGTGAAACAGTGAAAACATTTTAATTTCATGCATGGATTACTAGATTTCAAATAAAGTATATACAGCAGTATTTTAGGCATTTCCTGGTTGTTAAACATGAAAATGGCAAAAATTATTTAAATTCATAAGTTTATACAATAGACAGAGGAATGTTTGATTTATGTCCAATCTGAATGCGCTGTTGAGTATGTAAAAGGTTTTAAGCAGATTTCTACTTATTTTTAGTGTTTGACACCTGTATGAATACGCTGGTGATTCTTTAAGTTTCCATAGTGAACAAAGCTCTTCCAACACTGGTCACAGATGTAGTGCTTCTCTCAAGAATGAATATTCTGTTGTCTCTTTAAGCGTCCAGATGTAATGAAGCTCTTCCCAAATTGGTCACATTGGCTTCTCTCCTGTATGACTACACTGGTGTCTCTTTAAGCTGGAAGGGATAGAACTTCTCTCCTGTATGAATGTTCTGGTGTTTCTTTAAGTTACCAACGTTTCTGAAGCTCTTCCCACATTGGTCACATTGGCTTCTCTCCTGTATGAATACGCTGGTGTGTCTTTAAGTTTCCATACTGACTGAAGCTCTTCCCACACTGGTCACAGGGATAGATCTTCTCTCTTGTATGAATGTTCTGGTGTTTCTTTAAGTTTCCAGACTCACTGAAGCTCATCCCACATTGGTCACAGTGGTAGGGCTTCTCTCCTGTATGAATGTTCTGGTGTTTCTTTAAGTTTCCAGACTCACTGAAGCCTTCCCCACATTGGTCACAGAGGTAGGGCTTCTCTCCTGTATGAATACGCTGGTGTTTCTTTAAGTTTCCAGACTCACTGAAGCTCATCCCACATTGGTCACAGTGGTAGGGCTTCTCTCCTGTATGAATGTTCTGGTGTTTCTTTAAGTTTCCAGACTCACTGAAGCCTTCCCCACATTGGTCACAGAGGTAGGGCTTCTCTCCTGTATGAATACGCTTGTGTCTCTTTAAGGTTCCAGAGCGACTGAAGCCTTCCCACATTGGTCACAGCAGTGAGGCCTTGACTCAGCCATTATTGTATTTGTTGTTGGGGAACAATTGTATCTGGAATAGAGAGAAACATTGCAATGAAGATTTCAGATTGGTAGAATGTGTAATTCCGTATTGTTTATATATTTAGTTTTGGTCTGATGTGTGGGTTGGAGTTTAGTAACATATTATAGTTTCTCCAGACCTCTCTTGGCAGAGCCTGAGGTGTGTCCAGCAATAGCACCTTCCTTATCCCTACTCAATTACAACCCACACATCAGAGAAACATGTGCAGTATGGGCAGTGCAGTATCAAGCAGGGCTTTTACCTAGAGGTCACTGTTTGGTGGCATTACAGATTCTACCTTTGAAAGTGAATCTGCTCCATGGATGGGTATTTAAAACAGCATTAGCTAAAATACGGTGCACAACCCAATGGACAGTTATCTTTAATTTGTCATTGTGGTTGTTACTGTACAAATATACCTTTACATATACATATATTGAAGAGAAATAAACAACAGATTCAAACTATTAGACAGCATATTTAGACAGAAAATAAGTGAGACTCTGCAATGCCATGGAAACAATCAAATACATAATTATACTTACTGATGTTGTGGTGTCAAAAGTCTGATATATGTTATCAGAAGCAAGTTTGGATCCAGATGGTTTTAGTATAAAGTCTTGTTCCAGTAGAGAATGTGTTCTGCCACAGAGAGGGGTTCAAGTCAACGAGCAGACTATCCAGTGTTTCTGGTTGAATGAGTAGTTCAGTCTGGAAAACAGCCTGTTCTTATACAACTGAGCCAATAGTTGAGCAGTTAGCTGCTTTGAACTGATTGGCCAATCAGAATAGACACCCCATCCATCAAACACAAGGTGATAGGTCCTCTTATAATCATCTAGGAAGACAACTGTTATGATTTGTACAATCACTATGTATGTATACAGTATTTACAACTGCATATATTTTTATACTTTCATTATTTCAATCTTCTCTCTTACAAGATACTGGATGATCAGAATTTTGGATTTAGAACAAATCACAGCACTATTTCAGCAGGTCACATTCATTACAAATGACATTATATCTGCCTTAGATAACAATAAGCATTGGGCTGCTCTTTTTGTAGATATATCTAAAGCATTTTATATAGTGGGTCATCCTTTGCTCTTACAGAAATGATATACCATTGAGTATGAACAGCAAAGTATGAACAAGTATTCATCAAATAGTACAACCATCTCTTATGCATTTCATGATTGTTAAACAAGGTGAAAATGGCCAAGAGAACATTAAATATTTAATCTATGAACATAATACTGTTCTGACAATATTGATGTAATTAAGTTTGCAGATTTTATTTTGTAATGCATAGGTTTATACAATAGGCAGAATTAATTGGATTTATGTCCAGTATGAATGCGTTGTTGAGTATATAGATTCATGAACGCTTTTGATATTGCAGTTGCTGACATTTTCACTAGAGGGCAGCACATAAGAATGAACGGACACCCCCATGAGAGACTTCATTTAGCACTAAATGCAGTCCATTTACACTTTACCATGAGTACAGCCCTGTTCTCATACAATAGAGCCAAGAGTTGAGCAGTTAGCTGCTTGGAACTGATTGGCCAATCAGAAGAAGAATAGACTCCCCATCCATCAAACACATGGTGATATTTCCTCCTCCAATCACCTTGGAAGACAACTATTAGGCTACACTTTGTACAATCACTATGCATCACGGCACTATCTGCATATATTTTTGTTTAATTTGTACATATTTCACTTCAAATATATAAATACTCTTTCTCTTACAATATACTGGTTGAGCTAATCAGAGGCAAATTGAAGTTCAATTTTAAGCTATTGCCCATGAGAGGTATTACCCTAACCCTAATCAACAAGCGAAGAAAATAAACCATGTGGGGCTAGACTGCATTACCAGGGAAGTTAGTGTAGAGTTATGTGTAAAAAGAGGAAATTGTCAAAAAATAAACAGGCAAATTATTAATAAACCACCACTAGACACAAACCAAATCAAAATTGTTATACAACAGTCAAATGTACCTACTCTCAGCAATCTAAGTGACTCAAAGCACAATGAAACAAGATGGCTACTTTTTATTGTAGTTGGTTCATGGTACAAATTCAATGTAACTATCAATAACATTAACTAGATATTTTTGGATCTCGATAGCTAATTGTATCGTTAGCGCCCTGATGTGCCTGATCAGCCTCTAGATACCAAAGCAGACAGGGCCAAACCCATAGTTTAGGTTGTATCTAACTCGTAGCCATATTGTAAGAAAGAAAACTACACAAGATTCTGTGCAAAGCCCTCTATTTCTTAGCCCAGGGCTACATTTGTGAATGCTATTGTTAATCCTGCATTGGGTCTAATCCTGCTTTAGAGCAAGTCTTGCTAGCTCAAGGCTAAAGTCACGATTATCCCAGTTTAGAACGTGCCAGTGAGAAATCTCTTACAGAAAAGTATCATGGTATTTATGTCAATAAAAAATTATGGAAACACCATATTACCATCAGTATCATCGTTTAAATTAGATTATACAGTGGTATTATTTAACTACAAAGGTGGTACCAAGGCTATACATGCCTTTTACCATGGCAGTAACTGTAGTTCCAATACCAATTAACATGTGATAGGGCAACAAAAAACATCCTTATTCATGTGTTTTTTATTAGATGTTAAGATCATTTCCTCTTTTTACACATAACTCTACACTAACTTCCCTAGTAGTGCAGTTTAGCCCCACATGGTTTATTTTCTTTGATTGTTCATACATTGTTTATTTGAGTTTATTTGAGTCAACTAACCGCCTCGGACAGTCCTTCATACCAGCGGCCATCAGGCTCCACAACAGTGGGCAGCGACTAGCAGCCTCCAGGCCCCACAACAGGGGGCAGCGACAGCGACTGCTACCAGACATTGACCTGGGACTTATAGGAACCCAAGGGGGACAAAGTAGACTACCCTGGTACTTTGATTAATGTATACTCAGTAGATAGTAAATTATTATAACACTACCTCTTGCATACTGCACCTCATGTGACACTGTGAATAATGTGAATATTCCTCAGCTAGTCAGATAGTAAATTATATTGACCATATTGATCAATTTGTTTACACTGCCTGTGTTGTCTTTTACTACCTGTATACTGTGTTGTTTTACTACCTGTACCCCTCCCCCCCTCCCCCCCATGCTGCTATGATGCCTGAATTTCCCCAAGGGGATCAATAAAGGAATATCTTATCTTATCTTATCTTAGTTATGTATATTACATCCAGTTGACTGCATCCCTCCTTCATTGTGGTCTGCATTTAGGCCTTGTATGAACACAGCAGAAGAAAGGTCAGAGCAGAGTCATGGACCTGCTGTCTACAACACCTGTTCTACATCTCCTCCTGCTGAACATCTCAAACACTTTCACTGTTGCCATCAAACTGAACACAGGGGGAGGTGGGCTAGCTCGTTTTAAGGCTGCTAGCCAGCCTTTGAGGGCTAGTTTACGTTTGAAAGGCAATGAGTTGTAAATTAAATCAAATGTATTTGTAAAGCCCAAGATCACAAGGTAATGCCCCCATGGGCTGGACCAGTCTTGTCAAGAAGAAACATCACAATCAATCAAGAACAAAAAACACCATACAATCCAAATATGCAACACTCCCAGACAAAATTACCCTTTAAATACACTTTTTGATATTGCAATTGCTGACATGTTCACTAGAGCACATCATAATGAATGGAAACTCCCATAAGAGACTTCACTGTGGATAAAAGCGCTATATAAATGCAGAGTACTTCAGTCTGGAAAACAGCCCGGTTCTCATACAAGCCATTCGAGCCAATAGTTGAGCAGTTAGCTGATTTGAACTGATTGGCCAATCAGAATAGACACCCCATCCATCAAACACAAGGCGATATTTCCTCCTACAATCCTCTTGGAAGATCATTATTAGTGTAACTGAGGGGTTACAATACCCTGACTGTATTAAAGATTGTGATATATTAAACCACTACTAGTTATGTACTTTAATTACTGGCCATACAGTACATGAATATATATGATGAACACCCACACAAGAATACAGCATTGACACATAAAGTTCTATTGGAGGGTTATTTATTATTATTAAGCAACGTTAGGTTACAGATTGAGAATTAGGCTTGCGCTTGTATGGCGAAGAACATACGTAAAGTCAGTCAAGAGCATAAGTCAATGAGAATAGTAGGAATACTAGGATGGGTCTAAGCTGACGCCACCTGTGGTATAGCAATTATATGGGCCACACCGGTACCATCTGGAGACACTGGGGGGTTCCCTCCGGGGTGTAAAGCCGGGAGGGGTAGAGGAATGTTCGGGTACAAAGTCTGGGTCAACGAGGAATAACGAGGCTCCAGATACAGGAGCCGGTGCATGTACTCCCTTGATCAGCAGACAAAGCAATAGTTTTAATCCAATATGCTCGATAGCATTGACGACAGCTAGCCAGCCCCTTCCAAGAGGCGGGCCCGAGTGGTGATCCTCACGGGGTTAAATCCCAAACGACAGTGGAATCAACGGTGCTCTTCTCCGGTGGTCACGGTCCCAAAGCAATATAATCCAACCAGAAATGGTTCTGCAATCGCAGGTGTAGATTCTCCTGTGTACATATCCAACGGTTCTCGCCTAGGACTCCTCGGGTGTGGGCACGGATTTAGGCCGCACAGCCTGGATAAGTGCACTAGCTAAATACACGACGAACCGGTGGTAATGCTGGTCACTGAAGAACTGTAGCCGCACGATACACTATAAATGATCGACTATTACTTCACATTAGATTAAGTCGAACTCAACGTTACTGCGTTAAACTCTGACACTTTAACATTCTATTCGCACGTGGTTCTCAATGCTCTATTTAGATGCAAAGTTGCTCACTTCACTGCACGTTGACTCGTGGTGAAAACTTTAAGGTTTTGGTAAGACTACTGCTGTTTACACCTGCGCCGTATTTATACGTAAGGTGAATATCTAGTGCCAACCTCAGTTCTTGTCTCGTATTACTACGCAGACTCTGGGCATGTACCGACATGCCCGGAGTTGCCTTTGAACTTGCCGTTGGGGGCTTGGTCGTTGGCGCCTGGGGTCGCCGTCCAATAGGAGAGCGAATATTACTCTGGTTTGTACGCAGGTAAAGGGATATTCCGTGTATATATACAAATAATATACAAGGGATATCAAACGATATACAAATATTATACAAGGGATATCAAACGATACAAATATATATTCAGTTTAATCTGACCCTTTGCAACAATTAGGCTACACTTTGTACACTCACTATGCATCACTGCAATATCTGCATATATTTTACTTTAATTCTTCACATATTTTACTTTAAATATAGCAATCTTCTCCCTCTTGCAATAAACTGGGTAAGCTAATCAGAGGCAAATTAAATAATTACGTAAGTCGAACACTGTTGAGAGGGTTGATGGGGACATGTTCAATCACATGTATTTCCTTCTAAAAACACAACAATACTGATGACATACCAGAGCCAATGGCCCGAGCATAACGTAATAAGCATTTGTATAGCAGTGGGATACACTCCTCTTAATTTATTTGCAATTGAAAAGTTAATGGGAGCAGACTGGAGCACCCTACAGATGGTCTAATGGCTGAAATGGTGGTAGTATTGTTCTCACAGAAAAGCTACCAAATACCTCTGATGGGCAATAGCTTAACGTTACGCCTAAATTTACATGACAGTCTGCCATCCTTTCCTTCCAATGCTCGGTGCCGCGCCCCTACTCTGCCTCTGATTGGCCCCAGGTGGGATGACAATAGTGAACATATCACGGCCTGTATTGATTCTAAACGGAACTCAAGATTTAATTGTCAAAGACGGGACAATTCTGTATTTTATGAGTCTTCTAGGCACTAGTTCTTGTCTAATATTAGTTGTACTTTAAATAACAAAAGTGTAGTTTACTGTTGCAAATTAATAGTTTGTTTCTCACTTGCAAATCTGTTGTTGTATTTGGACTATTGTTCACTATTAAAAAATACTGAAATTGTAAAAGGAAAATATCAAACATTTTTATCTAAAGCATTTGATACAGTGGATCATCCTTTGCTCTTATGAAATGATATAACATTGATATGAAAAGCCTGTCACTGGTTTCAGAATAATTGAAAAATTCTTACAGATAACAAAGGGTGTTCCACAGTGTTCCATCCTGGGTCCAGTCCTCTACACCTTTATATAAATGATATTGTCCATTTACACGTGGATGATACAATTATAACAAGTCCTCCACCTGTCCTAGGAAGGCAGAGTGCATCTCATTCTGTAGTGACAAACCATCTTCACCCTGAGACCTGAAGACATACAAACGTCTCTTAGGCATTTCCTGGTTGTTAAACAAGGTGAAATGACCAATAAAGAATGTTAAATAATGAATCTACAAAATAACACTGTTCTAACAGGACAGTAATGATGTAAGAGGGAGATTTGCAGATTTTATTTTTTATTTCCATACAGTCATCAAATAGGGAGAGGTAAAGCACAGTCCAGGTTTGATCAACAACAAAAATAAATCATGGAATAATGAGACTGGGCTCTGATAGCACATGGTCTTAAGAAGGTTTGGAAATGTGAAACATAGTGTAAATTTTAACCATTTCCAGAGTGACTGAAGCCCATCCTACATTGGTATTTTAAGTCTACAAGGCTTACAACTTGTGGGTATAAATCATTTACATATGCAATTAGGTGATCTTATGGTTATTTGGCTTGAAGATGCACGATGGAGTTTTGTTTTCGTTTTTAATAACACAAGAGAGAAGAAAAACAGTAAATGTATTTAGCAGGCTCTGCTAAACCCCTTTCTCAGAAACTGCGTAGTGCCCCTTTAAAATAATATTTCAAAAGGAAGAATCATTTCCACAAATCATTCCACAAATCAATGATGGATAAGTACATGCAATAATCTCTTGAAATGTGTATTAGAAAATAATATTAAAGCTGCAATAATTATTTTCTGACAAGTAGAGGGCAGCAAGGAGCCATTGTAAACAAAGCATTGCCTCTCTTTCTCCCAAAACAAACACCTTGCTTTGTCTCACTAAAGTGAACATTGTATCATGTATAAACATAACCCTACCTTGGTGGTACAATAGTGTTGTAACTAGAGAACAAAATCAGTGAAAAAAAAGTCAGTTTCATGCATGGATTACTAGATTTCAAATAAAGTATATACAATGTTCTTTTAGGCATTTCCTGGTTGTGGCAAAACATTTTAAATGCATAGGTTTATACAATAGGCAGAGGAATGTTTTATTTATGTCCAGTATGAATGCGCTGTTGAATTTGTAAATGTTTTTTAAGCCGTTTCTCCTTATTTTTGGTGTTTGACACCTCTATGAATACGCTGGTGATTCTTTAAGTTTCCAGAGTGAACAAAGCTCTTCCCACACTGGTCACAGGGATAGTGCTTCTCTCAAGAATGCATGTTTGGTGTCTCTTTAAGTGTCCAGATGTAATGAAGATCTTCCCACATTGGTCACATTGGCTTCTCTCCTGTATGACTACACTGGTGTCTCTTTAAGCTGACAAAGTGTCTGAAGCTCTTCCCACACTGGCCACAGGGATAGAACTTCTCTCCTGTATGAATGTTCTGGTGTGTCTTTAAGTTTCAATACTGACTGAAGCTCTTCCCACACTGGTCACAGGGATATAACTTCTCTCCTGTATGAATGTTCTGGTGTTTCTTTAAGTTTCCAGACTCACTGAAGCTCATCCCACATTGGTCACAGTGGTAGGGCTTCTCTCCTGTATGAATATGCTGGTGTGTCTTTAAGGTTCCAGAGCGACTGAAGCCTTCCCCACACTGGTCACAGTGGTAGGGCTTCTCTCCTGTATGAATACGCTGGTGTGTCTTTAAGCTGCCAGACTGACTGAAGCCTTCCCCACATTGGTCACAGTGGTAGGGCTTCTCTCCTGTATGGATACGCTGGTGTCTCTTTAAGTCTCCAGAGCGACTGAAGCTCTTCCCACATTGGTCACAGCAGTGAGGCCTTGACTCAGCCATTATTGTATTTGTTGTTGGGGAACAATTGTATCTGGAATAGAGAGAAACATTGCAATGAAGATTACAGATTGGTAGAATGTGTAATTCCGTATTGTTTATATATTTAGTTTTGGTCTGATGTGTGGGTTGGAGTTTAGTAACATATTATAGTTTCTCCAGACCTCTCTTGGCAGAGCCTGAGGTGTGTCCAGCAATAGCACCTTCCTTATCCCCACTCAATTACAACCCACACATCAGAGAAACATGTGCACTATGGGCAGTGCAGTATCAAGCAGGGCTCATTTACCTAGAGGTCACTGTTTGGTGGCATTACAGATTCTACCTTTGAAAGTGAATCTGCTCCATGGATGGGTATTGAAAACAGCATTAGCTAAAATACGGTGCACAACCCAATGGACAGTTATCTTTAATTTGTCATTGTGGTTGTTACTGTACAAATATACCTTTACATATACATATATTGAAGAGAAATAAACAACAGATTCAAACTATTAGACAGCATATTTAGACAGAAAATAAGTGAGACTCTGCAATGCCATGGAAACAATCAAATAAATAATTATACTTACTAATGTTGTGGTGTCAAAAGTCTGATATATGTTATCAGAAGCAAGTTTGGATCCAGATGGTTTTAGTATAAAGTCTTGTTCCAGTAGAGAATGTGTTCTGCCACAGAGAGGGGTTCAAGTCAACCAGCAGACTATCCAGTGTTTTTGGTTGAATGAGTACTTCAGTCTTGAAAACAGCCTGTTCTTATACAACTGAGCCAATAGTTGAGCAGTTAGCTGCTTTGAACTGATTGGCCAATCAGAATAGACACCCCATCCATCAAACACAAGGTGATAGGTCCTCTTATAATCATCTAGGAAGACAACTGTTATGATTTGTACAATCACTATGTATGTATACAGTATTTACAACTGCATATATTTTTATACTTTCATTATTTCAATCTTCTCTCTTACAAGATACTGGATGATCAGAATTTTGGATTTAGAACAAATCACAGCACTATTTCAGCAGGTCACATTCATTACAAATGACATTATATCTGCCTTAGATAACAATAAGCATTGGGCTGCTCTTTTTGTAGATATATCTAAAGCATTTTATACAGTGGATCATCCTTTGCTCTTACAGAAATGATATACCATTGAGTATGAACAGCAAAGTATGAACAAGTATTCATCAAATAGTACAACCATCTCTTATGCATTTCATGATTGTTAAACAAGGTGAAAATGGCCAAGAGAACATTAAATATTTAATCTATGAACATAATACTGTTCTGACAATATTGATGTAATTAAGTTTGCAGATTTTATTTTGTAATGCATAGGTTTATACAATAGGCAGAATTAATTGGATTTATGTCCAGTATGAATGCGCTGTTGAGTATATAGATTCATGAACGCTTTTGATATTGCAGTTGCTGACATTTTCACTAGAGGGCAGCACATAAGAATGAACAAACACCCCCATGAGAGACTTAATTTAGCACTAAATGCAGCTATTTACACTTTACCATGAGTACAGCCCTGTTCTCATACAATAGAGCCAAGAGTTGAGCAGTTAGCTGGTTGGAACTGTCGAGTCAAGTCAAGAGTTTTAATTGTCACGGCATACAGGTATACAATGAAATGCGGGTGGTCTGATTGGCCAATCAGAAGAAGAATAGACTCCCCATCCATCAAACACATGGTGATATTTCCTCCTCCAATCACCTTGGAAGACAACTATTAGGCTACACTTTGTACAATCACTATGCATCACGGCACTATCTGCATATATTTTAGTTTAATTTGTACATATTTCACTTCAAATATATAAATACTCTTTCTCTTACAATATACTGGTTGAGCTAATCAGAGGCAAATTGAAGTTCAATTTTAAGATATTGCCCATGAGAGGTATTACCCTAACCCTAATCAACAAGCGAAGAAAATAAACCATGTGGGGCTAGACTGCATTACCAGGGAAGTTAGTGTAGAGTTATGTGTAAAAAGAGGAAATTGTCAAAAAATAAACAGGCAAATTATTAATAAACCACCACTAGACACAAACCAAATCAAAATTGTTATACAACAGTCAAATGTACCTACTCTCAGCAATCTAAGTGACTCAAAGCACAATGAAACAAGATGGCTACTTTTTATTGTAGTTGGTTCATGGTACAAATTCAATGTAACTATCAATAACATGAACTAGATATTTTTGGATCTCGATAGCTAATTGTATCGTTAGCGCCCTGATGTGCCTGATCAGCCTCTAGATACCAAAGCAGACAGGGCCAAACCCATAGTTTAGGTTGTACCAAACTCGTAGCCATATTGTAAGAAAGAAAACTACACAAGATTCTGTGCAAAGCCCTCTATTTCTTAGCCCAGGGCTACATTTGTGAATGCTATTGTTAATCCTGCATTGGGTCTAATCCTGCTTTAGAGCAAGTCTTGCTAGCTCAAAGCTAAAGTCAGGATTATCCCAGTTTAGAACGTGCCAGTGAGAAATCTCTTACAGAAAAGTATCATGGTATTTATGTCAATAAAAAATTATGTAAACACCATATTACCATCAGTATCATTGTTTAAATTGGATTATACAGTGGTATTATTTAACTACAAAGGTGGTACCAAGGCTATACATGCCTTTTACCATGGCAGTAACTGTAGTTCCAATACCAATTAACATGTGATAGGGCAACAAAAAACATCCTTATTCATGTGTTTTTTATTAGATGTTAAGATAATTTCCTCTTTTTACACATAACTCTACACTAACTTCCCTAGTAGTGCAGTTTAGCCCCACATGGTTTATTTTCTTTGATTGTTCATACATTGTTTATTTGAGTTATGTATATTACATCCAGTTGACTGCATCCCTCCTTCATTGTGTTCTGCATTTAGGCCTTGTATGAACACAGCAGAAGAAAGGTCAGAGCAGAGTCATGGACCTGCTGTCTACAACACCTGTTCTACATCTCCTCCTGCTGAACATCTCAAACACTTTCAATGTTGCCATCAAACTGAACACAGGGGGAGGTGGGCTAGCTCGTTTTAAGGCTGCTAGCCAGCCTTTGAGGGCTAGTTTACATTTGAAAGGCAATGAGTTGTAAATTAAATCAAATGTATTTGTAAAGCCCAAGATCACAAGGTAATGCCCCCATGGGCTGGACCAGTCTTGTCAAGAAGAAACATCACAATCAATCAAGAACAAAAAACACCATACAATCCAAATATGCAACACTCCCAGACAAAATTACCCTTTAAATACACTTTTTGATATTGCAATTGCTGACATGTTCACTAGAGCACATCATAATGAATGGAAACTCCCATAAGAGACTTCACTGTGGATAAAAGCGCTATATAAATGCAGAGTACTTCAGTCTGGAAAACAGCCCGGTTCTCATACAAGCCATTCGAGCCAATAGTTGAGCAGTTAGCTGATTTGAACTGATTGGCCAATCAGAATAGACACCCCATCCATCAAACACAAGGCGATATTTCCTCCTACAATCCTCTTGGAAGATCATTATTAGGCTACACTTTGTACACTCACTATGCATCACTGCAATATCTGCATATATTTTACTTTAATTCTTCACATATTTTACTTTAAATATAGCAATCTTCTCCCTCTTGCAATAAACTTGGTAAGCTAATCAGAGGCAAATTAAATCATTACGTAAGTCGAACACTGTTGAGAGGGTTGATGGGGACATGTTCAATCACATGTATGTCCATCTAAAAACACAACAATACTGATGACATACCAGAGCCAATGGCCCGAGCATAACGTAATAAGCATTTGTATAGCAGTGGGATACACTCCTCTTAATTTATTTGCAATTGAAAAGTTAATGGGAGCAGACTGGAGCACCCTACAGATGGTCTAATGGCTGAAATGGTGGTAGTATTGTTCTCACAGAAAAGCTACCAAATACCTCTGATGGGCAATAGCTTAACGTTACGCCTAAATTTACATGACAGTCTGCCATCCTTTCCTTCCAATGCTCGGTGCCGCGCCCCTACTCTGCCTCTGATTGGCCCCAGGTGGGATGACAATAGGGAACATATCACGGCCTGTATTGATTCTAAACGGAACTCAAAATTTAATTGTCAAAGACCGGACAATTCTGTATTTTATGAGTCTTCTAGGCACTAGTTCTTGTCTAATATTAGTTGTACTTTAAATAACAAAAGTGTAGTTTACTGTTGCAAATTAATAGTTTGTTTCTCACTTGCAAATCTGTTGTTGTATTTGGACTATTGTTCACTATTAAAAATACTGAAATTGTAAAAGGAAAATATCAAACATTTTTTTTACCTGCATTCCAGCCACTTAAAGGGGAATACCGCCAATTTTCAACACTGAAATATGTATTTGTTTGTTCATTATTATCCTCTAGTGAAAATGTCAGCAAGTGCAATATAGAAAGCTGTATTTAAAGGGCTATTCTACTGAAATCTACTCTTAGGTTGTAATTCCAAGAACATGTAATAATAATAATAATATAATACAATTGTATTTGTATAGCATGTTTCATACAGAAACTTCAGTTAAAATAGCTTCACAACAGAAAAAAGACAGGAAAATGAGCACATAAAGTGCAGATATATAAAATCACAGTTTTTCACATTAGGATAGGACTGATATTGTAAACAGTTGCATAATAATAGTGTGTCAGAGCCATGAGTGAAATCATTGAAAAGTCAGACAATATAGGGGGAACTTTGTCAGAAATTATTCCAAATTTATTTTGCAAATCAGAAACACTTTGGAAACTTTGGAAACACTCAAATAACATGCAGTTATACAGTATATAATTGTATCATCCACGTGTACATTTACAATATAATTTCTATAAAGGTGAAGAGGACTGGACCCAGGATGGAACCCTGTGGAACACCCTTTGTTATCTGTAAGAATACTGATTGGGCATTTTTCAATTATTCTGAAACCAGTCACAGGCTTTTCTACCCATACCAATGTCATATAATTTCATAGGAGCAAAGGATGATCCACTGTATCAAATGCTTTAGATAGATATACATAAAGAGCAGCCCAATGCTTCTTGTTATCTAATGCAGATATAATGTAATTTGTAATGAATGTGAAATAGTGCTGTGATTGGTTCTAAATCCAGATTGATGCAGATTTAAAACTGAATGAGTTGAAATAAATGATTTGAGTTAGTTCTCAATCAAGGATTCCATGATTTTAGACAAGCAATGTAGAATATTGGGCCTTATTGTTTAAGTAACTTATATCTTCACTCTTATGAATGTGGGTCACATTGGCTAATTTCCAAGCATAAGGACACTCACCTGTTGAAATAGAAAGATTAAATACATGTGCTGACTGTTCTGAACTGTTCTGCAATAACTGTGTGGAAAGTCCATCCAATCCACCTGTAGTCCATGGAGTGCAAACAGCCACCATATCGCTGCTGGCGGGACAAAACCTCATAACTCCAAAAACCCAACTTTTCAGCAGATGAAAAAAACGAACACAGATTTGAGGGCGAATAGAGTTACGAGGTTTAGACAGATGATTGGTTTAATGCTTTCCCATTGTGTAGACTTTGTAAAACCACACACACATGGAGGATGATCTACTGAGTTGATAAAAAAAAAATATATATATATATGGAGTTATGAGGTTTTGTCCCGCCAGCAGCGATATTCCACCTGTGTATAGTTGGTCCTGTTTTTGCTAGATGAACCACCTTCCACAATTTTGTCAGGTTTGTATATTATATCTTATAATCATCTAGGAAGACAACTATTATGATTTGTACAATCACTATGTATGTATACAGTATTTACAACTGCATATATTTTTATACTTTCATTATTTCAATCTTCTCTCTTACAAGATACTGGATGATCATAATTTTGGATTTAGAACAAATCACAGCACTATTTCAGCAGGTCACATTCATTACAAATAACATTGTATCTGCCTTAGATAACAATAAGCATTGGGCTGCTCTTTTTGTAGATATATCTAAAGCATTTTATACAATGGGTCATCCTTTGCTCTTACAGAAATGATATACCATTGAGTATGAACAGCAAAGTATGAACAAGTATTCATCAAATAGTACAACCATCTCTTATGCATTTCATGATTGTTAAACAAGGTGAAAATGGCCAAGAGAACATTAAATATTTAATCTATGAACATAATACTGTTCTGACAATATTGATGTAATTAAGTTTGCAGATTTTATTTTGTAATGCATAGGTTTATACAATAGGCAGAATTAATTGGATTTATGTCCAGTATGAATGCGCTGTTGAGTATATAGATTCATGAACGCTTTTGATATTGCAGTTGCTGACATTTTCACTAGAGGGCAGCACATAAGAATGAACGGACACCCCCATGAGAGACTTCATTTAGCACTAAATGCAGTCCATTTACACTTTACCATGAGTACAGCCCTGTTCTCATACAATAGAGCCAAGAGTTGAGCAGTTAGCTGCTTGGAACTGATTGGCCAATCAGAAGAAGAATAGACTCCCCATCCATCAAACACATGGTGATATTTCCTCCTCCAATCACCTTGGAAGACAACTATTAGGCTACACTTTGTACAATCACTATGCATCACGGCACTATCTGCATATATTTTAGTTTAATTTGTACATATTTCACTTCAAATATATAAATACTCTTTCTCTTACAATATACTGGTTGAGCTAATCAGAGGCAAATTGAAGTTCAATTTTAAGCTATTGCCCATGAGAGGTATTACCCTAACCCTAATCAACAAGCGAAGAAAATAAACCATGTGGGGCTAGACTGCATTACCAGGGAAGTTAGTGTAGAGTTATGTGTAAAAAGAGGAAATTGTCAAAAAATAAACAGGCAAATTATTAATAAACCACCACTAGACACAAACCAAATCAAAATTGTTATACAACAGTCAAATGTACCTACTCTCAGCAATCTAAGTGACTCAAAGCACAATGAAACAAGATGGCTACTTTTTATTGTAGTTGGTTCATGGTACAAATTCAATGTAACTATCAATAACATTAACTAGTTATTTTTGGATCTCGATAGCTAATTGTATCGTTAGCGCCCTGATGTGCCTGATCAGCCTCTAGATACCAAAGCAGACAGGGCCAAACCCATAGTTTAGGTTGTACCAAACTCATAGCCATATTGTAAGAAAGAAAACTACACAAGATTCTGTGCAAAGCCCTCTATTTCTTAGCCCAGGGCTACATTTGTGAATGCTATTGTTAATCCTGCATTGGGTCTAATCCTGCTTTAGAGCAAGTCTTGCTAGCTCAAGGCTAAAGTCAGGATTATCCCAGTTTAGAACGTGCCAGTGAGAAATCTCTTACAGAAAAGTATCATGGTATTTATGTCAATAAAAAATTATGTAAACACCATATTACCATCAGTATCATCGTTTAAATTGGATTATACAGTGGTATCATTTAACTACAAAGGTGGTACCAAGGCTATACATGCCTTTTACCATGGCAGTAACTGTAGTTCCAATACCAATTAACATGTGATAGGGCAACAAAAAACATCCTTATTCATGTGTTTTTTATTAGATGTTAAGACAATTTCCTCTTTTTACACATAACTCTACACTAACTTCCCTAGTAGTGCAGTTTAGCCCCACATGGTTTATTTTCTTTGATTGTTCATACATTGTTTATTTGAGTTATGTATATTACATCCAGTTGACTGCATCCCTCCTTCATTGTGGTCTGCATTTAGGCCTTGTATGAACACAGCAGAAGAAAGGTCAGAGCAGAGTCATGGACCTGCTGTCTACAACACCTGTTCTACATCTCCTCCTGCTGAACATCTCAAACACTTTCAATGTTGCCATCAAACTGAACACAGGGGGAGGTGGGCTAGCTCGTTTTAAGGCTGCTAGCCAGCCTTTGAGGGCTAGTTTACGTTTGAAAGGCAATGAGTTGTAAATTAAATCAAATGTATTTGTAAAGCCCAAGATCACAAGGTAATGCCCCCATGGGCTGGACCAGTCTTGTCAAGAAGAAACATCACAATCAATCAAGAACAAAAAACACCATACAATCCAAATATGCAACACTCCCAGACAAAATTACCCTTTAAATACACTTTTTGATATTGCAATTGCTGACATGTTCACTAGAGCACATCATAATGAATGGAAACTCCCATAAGAGACTTCACTGTGGATAAAAGCGCTATATAAATGCAGAGTACTTCAGTCTGGAAAACAGCCCGGTTCTCATACAAGCCATTCGAGCCAATAGTTGAGCAGTTAGCTGATTTGAACTGATTGGCCAATCAGAATAGACACCCCATCCATCAAACACAAGGCGATATTTCCTCCTACAATCCTCTTGGAAGATCATTATTAGGCTACACTTTGTACACTCACTATGCATCACTGCAATATCTGCATATATTTTACTTTAATTCTTCACATATTTTACTTTAAATATAGCAATCTTCTCCCTCTTGCAATAAACTGGGTAAGCTAATCAGAGGCAAATTAAATCATTACGTAAGTCGAACACTGTTGAGAGGGTTGATGGGGACATGTTCAATCACATGTATTTCCTTCTAAAAACACAACAATACTGATGACATACCAGAGCCAATGGCCCGAGCATAACGTAATAAGCATTTGTATAGCAGTGGGATACACTCCTCCTAATTTATTTGCAATTGAAAAGTTAATGGGAGCAGACTGGAGCACCCTACAGATGGTCTAATGGCTGAAATGGTGGTAGTATTGTTCTCACAGAAAAGCTACCAAATACCTCTGATGGGCAATAGCTTAACGTTACGCCTAAATTTACATGACAGTCTGCCATCCTTTCCTTCCAATGCTCGGTGCCGCGCCCCTACTCTGCCTCTGATTGGCCCCAGGTGGGATGACAATAGGGAACATATCACGGCCTGTATTGATTCTAAACGGAACTCAAAATTTAATTGTCAAAGACGGGACAATTCTGTATTTTATGAGTCTTCTAGGCACTAGTTCTTGTCTAATATTAGTTGTACTTTAAATAACAAAAGTGTAGTTTACTGTTGCAAATTAATAGTTTGTTTCTCACTTGCAAATCTGTTGTTGTATTTGGACTATTGTTCACTATTAAAAATACTGAAATTGTAAAAGGAAAATATCAAAAAAAAAATGTACCTGCATTCCAGCCACTTAAAGGGGAATACCGCCAATTTTCAACACTGAAATATGTATTTGTTTGTTCATTATTATCCTCTAGTGAAAATGTCAGCAAGTGCAATATAGAAAGCTGTATTTAAAGGGCTATTCTACTGAAATCTACTCTTAGGTTGTAATTCCAAGTACATGTAATAATAATAATAATATAATACAATTGTATTTGTATAGCATGTTTCATACAGAAACTTCAGTTAAAATAGCTTCACAACAGAAAAAAGACAGGAAAATGAGCACATAAAGTGCAGATATATAAAATCACAGTTTTTCACATTAGGATAGGACTGATATTGTAAACAGTTGCATAATAATAGTGTGTCAGAGCCATGAGTGAAATCATTGAAAAGTCAGACAATATAGGGGGAACTTTGTCAGAAATTATTCCAAATTTATTTTGCAAATCAGAAACACTTTGGAAACTTTGGAAACACTCAAATAACATGCAGTTATACAGTATATAATTGTATCATCCACGTGTACATTTACAATATAATTTCTATAAAGGTGAAGAGGACTGGACCCAGGATGGAACCCTGTGGAACACCCTTTGTTATCTGTAAGAATACTGATTGGGCATTTTTAAATTATTCTGAAACCAGTCACAGGCTTTTCTACCCATACCAATGTCATATAATTTCATAGGAGCAAAGGATGATCCACTGTATCAAATGCTTTAGATAGATATACATAAAGAGCAGCCCAATGCTTCTTGTTATCTAATGCAGATATAATGTAATTTGTAATGAATGTGAAATAGTGCTGTGATTGGTTCTAAATCCAGATTGATGCAGATTTAAAACTGAATGAGTTGAAATAAATGATTTGAGTTAGTTCTCAATCAAGGATTCCATGATTTTAGACAAGCAATGTAGAATATTGGGCCTTATTGTTTAAGTAACTTATATCTTCACTCTTATGAATGTGGGTCACATTGGCTAATTTCCAAGCATAAGGACACTCACCTGTTGAAATAGAAAGATTAAATACATGTGCTGACTGTTCTGAACTGTTCTGCAAGAACTGTGTGGAAAGTCCATCCAATCCACCTGTAGTCCATGGAGTGCAAACAGCCACCATATCGCTGCTGGCGGGACAAAACCTCATAACTCCAAAAACCCAACTTTTCAGCAGATGAAAAAAACGAACACAGATTTGAGGGCGAATAGAGTTACGAGGTTTAGACAGATGATTGGTTTAATGCTTTCCCATTGTGTAGACTTTGTAAAACCACACACACATGGAGGATGATCTACTGAGTTGATAAAAAAAAATTATATATATATATGGAGTTATGAGGTTTTGTCCCGCCAGCAGCGATATTCCACCTGTGTATAGTTGGTCCTGTTTTTGCTAGATGAACCACCTTCCACAATTTTGTCAGGTTTGTATATTATATCTTATAATCATCTAGGAAGACAACTATTATGATTTGTACAATCACTATGTATGTATACAGTATTTACAACTGCATATATTTTTATACTTTCATTATTTCAATCTTCTCTCTTACAAGATACTGGATGATCATAATTTTGGATTTAGAACAAATCACAGCACTATTTCAGCAGGTCACATTCATTACAAATGACATTGTATCTGCCTTAGATAACAATAAGCATTGGGCTGCTCTTTTTGTAGATATATCTAAAGCATTTTATACAATGGGTCATCCTTTGCTCTTACAGAAATGATATACCATTGAGTATGAACAGCAAAGTATGAACAAGTATTCATCAAATAGTACAACCATCTTTTTTTTTTTTTTTTTTTTTTTTAATTTTTTTTATTATTGCAAAACAAAACTTATTAAAAGTCAGTACTCAACACACAATGTATAATGAAACTTTCAGTAAAGGTGGTTAAAATATATGCAAGTACAGAAACAGGATAAAACAAAAATAGTCAATAATAACATTTTAACCGTATACAGTGTATATCCAGCGAAGTTACAATTATATAAATGTTAGTATATAATATACCCCTAATACCTATTTTCTAAAACCCTACACACATATGCTCCAGCTCAAACCCCCCCCTCCCGGACCCCCTCTTGGATAGTACCTCCATTATCCCTCACTCCTAACCAGACATCACCATTATAGGCTAGCTTTTATTCTCTCCACCACTTCTAACCACATTGACATTTTGGATTCATTGAGCCCCAGAATTCTTGCTGTAGATATTTCTTGATATATCACATCGAGATATGTAAGAAACCACACTTTCCGGCACATTTTTTCCGGTTGAAACCAACGTGATGCGATCAGTTTTTTAGCTACTGTGATACCCGATAAAACCAATCTTTTTAGTTGTGGATTCACTGCAAACTCAAAAACATCATTCAATAGCAATACCGCGGGGTGTACAGGTATATTCCAAAATACGAGTATTGATAATTGTTGGGACACATCTTTCCAGAATGCCTTAACTGGTGGGCAGTCCCAATACATGTGCATAAATGTTCCTTCGTCCCCATTTGTACATTGGGAGCATTTGGAGTCTTGTATAAGCCCCATTTTGCACAGCCTTATAGGAGTCAAGTATGTCCTGTGAATATAGTTCAGATTGATTTGTTGATGATCCGGGTTCCTTGATGTAAGTCGGACATTTGCCCAGGCTCCTTGCCAATCAAAGTCATTTTCTAGGTCTGGTATATCCCTCCTCCAGACATTGTCTAGTTGAAGGGTTTCATACGAGGACGTTAGTAATTGGTAATAAAAACCTGATACAAAACCTCCCAATGTATCTCTTTCATAGAAAAATTTGTGGTATCTGTGGTGTTCAATTGGTATGTGTAATGGAACACCGTGAGATCTCATACAAAGTCGTAACTGTATGTAAAAAAGCCATGTGGACTCGGTGAGGTTAAACTTTATGCATATTTCGACATAACTACAGAGGCCCTTGTTATTAAAAATATCCCCTAATGAGTGTATGCCTCTTTCTTCCCATATAGGGAATCTTATAGGTCGTTTTCCCATTAAGAGAGCATTGTTATTGAATATGGGAGTGTGATTATGCCATACTTGAGGGTTAGGAAATTTCCTTTGTGTTTCCCGCCATGTCCTGATTGCATGGGTTATTATTGGGCCAAATTCTCGCTCACAATGCTTGATTGAAAGTTTAGTGTATGCTATGTCTTTCAATCTCTGTGGGGCTACTATGTTTTCTTCTAATTTTCTCCAAGATACCAAAGCCTCGGGGTCAAACCATATCTTCTTCAATGGTCTTAATGTGAAGGCATTAAAATATTGTAAAAAATCTGGGACTGCCATGCCACCGTCTGCTTTATTTCTCTGTGCGGTGGATCTTTTTATGCGAGGTGGTTTGTTATTCCAAATAAATTTGTATGTGGAGGTTTGTAATCTTTTCCAGTAGCCCTCTGGAGGAGGTAACGGAAGCATTGAGCTGAAGAAATTGATTCTTGGTAATACATCCATCTTAACTATTGATACCCTTGCCTGTACTGAGTTTTTAAGTTTTGCCCACCTGTCCAGGTCGTCCTTGATTTTGTTCTGTATTTTTGTGTAATTGTGCTTCACCGTTTGTCTTATGGTGGGAAATATTTCCACACCCAAGCATCTGAAATGTTTGACCATGGGTATCGCACCTGGGAGGGTTGTCTCTTTTTTTGCACTGGTGTTAAGAGGAAGAAAAGCCGACTTAGGCCAATTTATTTTAAATCCCGATAAATCACCAAAGTTCTCTATCAACTTGAGTATAAGCGGCAATGTGTTGTTGGGGTTTTGCATGAACAATATTACGTCGTCCGCATATAAACTAATTTTATGATGTGTGCCCTTGATTACTATTGGTTCTATGTGTTGGGATTGTCTTATAAATTGTGCTAAAGGTTCTAATGATAGATCGAATAGTCCGGGACTAAGAGGGCAACCTTGTCTGGCTGAGCGTGATACCGGAAAGATATCGGAGATGAATGTGCCTGTTGTAATCCTGGCCGATGGGTCCTTGTATAGTACTTTAATCATATCAATGAAACCTTTTCCTAACCCCATCCTTTCCAATACTGCCCATAGAAACGACCATTCCAACCTGTCAAATGCTTTCATAGCATCCAGGGATAGTATCGCCTTAGGTGTGATGTCCTCTTTGTCTGTATCTAGTACGTGCAGTATTCGCCTTATGTTATCATTGATCAGGCGACCTTTTATGAAGCCTGTTTGGTCCGGATGAACTAAAGACGTCATATGCTTTTGCAATCTGATGGCTAATATCTTAGAGTACAGTTTGACATCGGTTCCGAGGAGGCTTAAAGGACGGTAACTACCGCATTCAGTGGGGTCTTTGTCTTTTTTGTGAAGAACTGAAATGAGTGCGGTATTTTGGTGTTCAATGAAGCTTCCCTCTTTGACTGAGTATAAGATCATATTTAGTAATAAGGGTCCAAATATGTCCCAGCAAGAAATGTACATTTCTGATGGGATACCGTCAATTCCCGGAGCTTTGCCGTTTTTCATTCCGGATATGGCCTTCTTGAGTTCTTCTAATGTGATCGGTACTTCTAACTGTTTAGCGTCTTCATCCGTAAGTTTAGGGAGAGTAATTTGATTAAGATATGTGTCTAATTTGTCTTGATCAAAGGTCGTTTCTGAGTTATATAAATCAGAGTAGAATTCTTTGAATGTATCGTTTATTATTTTGGGTTCTGTTACTAGAGCTTGTTGTTTCCTAATGGCAGTTATATCTGCAAATTTTGCATTAATTCATAGTTGCATGGCTAATAGGTGACTAGGTTTAGAACCTTGGAAGTACTGCTGTTGTCTAGTGCTGCGTATTTGCAATTCCGATTTTTGTCTGTACATTGCTTTGATCTCTGTCTTTAGAATGATAACTTGGTTATCTAGTCTAGTAGAGTTGTTGTATTTTAAAGAATTAAAAAGCGTTGAGTAAAGCGTTTCCATTTCAGACAGTTTTGTGTTTTGATTTTTGCGCAATATGGAGGTAAATCTATCCGAGAAATCCTTGATCATATTCTTTACCGACATCCATAATATTCTGGGATCTTGCACCGAGTTAGCATTATCTTGTAGGAATACTGTGAGAGCTTCTTTAATTTGTGTAATGAATTCCTTGTTGTTAAGCAGCATCGAATTAAAACGCCATCTTGGGGCCCGGGTAGATAGTGTACCAAATGTTGCTTTCAGGATTAAGTAGCAGTGATCCGATAGCGCATTGGGTGTCATTTCCACTTCATATTTATCAAATATTCTCGGGGATGCAAAGACGTAATCAATTCTGGATAGTGTGTTGTGTCTCGCCGAACGACAGGAGTACTTGCGGGTCATGGGGTTAAGTGAACGCCATAAATCAGTTACTCCTGTTGATTTCGACCAATCTTTTAATGCTTTAGATGAATTATTTTGTTCGCTGGAGAAAGAAAGGTAAGTTTTGTCCATCCTTGGGTTCCAAATGGCATTAAAATCTGCACCTATTATATATGAGTACTCGGGATGGTTTAACATTTCTCCTGTTAGTGAAGTGAAGAAACCCACTTCGTACAAATTCGGGGCATATACCGCTGCCAATGCAATTTTCCTGTTATTGTGTATGATCCTAGCTATAGTTATGCGCCCCTCAGCATCCGACCATACCCCTTTCAATTCGATATTTAATTTGCGTCTGACGACTATGGCTACCCCTCTAGTTCTCGTAGCAAAAGAAGAGTGACTAATATTATGGTATATGTTATCCGCTAACGTATTTATGTCTCCCTCTAAAATGTGCGTTTCGCTTAATAGAGCCACGTCCACATGTTCTTTTTTCATCAGTGTAAGCACACTTTTGCGCTTGTGTTGTTTGTTTATCCCACCGGTGTTCCATACCATTATATTCAAACTAGCCATAGTCTATGCATGTTTTCGTGTAGTTTTTGGTAATGTTTCTGGAGTATGAAGCTACAATAGCTGCACATCCAATTAATGAGGTCCCGTTGAGAGCTGAGCTTAAAAACATATATATATACAAATAAAAATCCCCTATTTTCCCCTCACCCAGAAAGTCGAACATGCCTGTGTTCCAAGAACACATCCTCCGCAATTGACTTTCTCCCATGGTCCACCGGATTGCCCAAACTGAGCATTGTAATCCTAATTTTCCTATGCTCATTGCCATAGGATCTAACATTTCCATTCTATTACAATAGAATGTCGCTTTTGGTCTTGCACCTTCCCTTACTGTAATGAAGTATTGTGATAAATAACCTAAAGATAAAAATAAAAAATAAAATAAAAAAAAGAGAATAAACCTTTATCGACATATTCCTTTGAACCCTCCACCAACGTGTGGGGAAAAAAAAGGAAAAGATTGTAGAGCAATATTGACACCTTAATGTGAAGAACATTGGAAAAGAATAATGTAAGTTAAAATATATTTAAAAAATATAGAGTAATATTGACACCTTAATGTGAAGAACATTGGAAAAGAACAATGTAAGTTAAAATATATTTAAAAAATATAGAGTAATGAGAAGAAAAAATTAATTAAAATAAAAATCAATGGAAAGATATAGATAAGGAATAAGAGATAAATAATTATCAACGTGGAGAAGCCACTAGAACCGATTTAACTGATTAGATAAGATAGAAAAGCAGCGCCTTTTAGCGCTTCAATGTGCCTTTAATGGAGTGATTACTTAAATTGTTAGAATAACCTTGCTGTGCTCATACGTTTATGTGTGGTTAATTTTAAAGTATTATTAAGGACTGATTGCACTTCATTTAATTTATTATCTGCTATGTGTATGCACACCGAATGTTATTGTTAGAGTTGTATGCTTCGTTGTCATGGTGCCTAATATTCTAGAAGGTTGTAGAATATACTAGTGCCTAGACTATTTTACATTCCAGAATGATCTAAGAGACCCAGGGCATTTGAGCGATAAACCTAGAATATTCCAGATAGATCTTTTTGCATTGATATTTATTTGTCCCCTCAGAGACCAGAGATTGAAATTATAATGTATTATGAATCGTATTATACACAGTACACTTTGTTATAGACGACTTGCATATCATTTGCTACTTTGATGAACACAACAATGTCATTCCAACACTGGTGGAATGACCTCATTGATGAACACAATAAAGTCATTCCAACACTGGTATATATTTAGAGAGAGGCTTAACTGATTCCGGCATTTTCGTCATGCTTTGGGTTATTTGCTGCATTTTGATTCAGGAAATCCTCAGCTTCAAAGGGTGTATATGGACCTGACCTGCGGCCGTTGGTGCCCAAGAATGATAACAGCGCCGGATATGCTAGCCATGGCTTGTAGCCGGCTTTGTACAGCTTTTGCATCACTTCTTTGTATGGTTGACGTCGGATGATGGCCTCTCTGCTCAAATCTTCGTAGATAAATATTGGTTTATCACCATACTTCAGCTTCCCACGTTGGTTGCGACCAACGTGGTTGCGTTGGTACAACCATCTCTTATGCATTTCATGATTGTTAAACAAGGTGAAAATGGCCAAGAGAACATTAAATATTTAATCTATGAACATAATACTGTTCTGACAATATTGATGTAATTAAGTTTGCAGATTTTATTTTGTAATGCATAGGTTTATACAATAGGCAGAATTAATTGGATTTATGTCCAGTATGAATGCGCTGTTGAGTATATAGATTCATGAACGCTTTTGATATTGCAGTTGCTGACATTTTCACTAGAGGGCAGCACATAAGAATGAACGGACACCCCCATGAGAGACTTCATTTAGCACTAAATGCAGTCCATTTACACTTTACCATGAGTACAGCCCTGTTCTCATACAATAGAGCCAAGAGTTGAGCAGTTAGCTGCTTGGAACTGATTGGCCAACATTGTGGTCTTTATTCAGTGCGCGTGCACGTATGCGAGATAGTGCAGAGAGCGATGCCGAGCGTCGCTATACTAACAGAACTTGGTTATAGTCATAACCTAACGTTAGCTGCTTGGAACTGATTGGCCAATCAGAAGAAGAATAGACTCCCCACCCATCAAACACATGGTGATATTTCCTCCTCCAATCACCTTGGAAGACAACTATTAGGCTACACTTTGTACAATCACTATGCATCACGGCACTATCTGCATATATTTTAGTTTAATTTGTACATATTTCACTTCAAATATATAAATACTCTTTCTCTTACAATATACTGGTTGAGCTGATCAGAGGCAAATTGAAGTTCAATTTTAAGCTATTGCCCATGAGAGGTATTACCCTAACCCTAATCAACAAGCGAAGAAAATAAACCATGTGGAGCTAGACTGCATTACCAGGGAAGTTAGTGTAGAGTTATGTGTAAAAAGAGGAAATTGTCAAAAAATAAACAGGCAAATTATTAATAAACCACCACTAGACACAAACCAAATCAAAATTGTTATACAACAGTCAAATGTACCTACTCTCAGCAATCTAAGTGACTCAAAGCACAATGAAACAAGATGGCTACTTTTTATTGTAGTTGGTTCATGGTACAAATTCAATGTAACTATCAATAACATGAACTAGTTATTTTTGGATCTCGATAGCTAATTGTATCGTTAGCGCCCTGATGTGCCTGATCAGCCTCTAGATACCAAAGCAGACAGGGCCAAACCCATAGTTTAGGTTGTACCAAACTCGTAGCCATATTGTAAGAAAGAAAACTACACAAGATTCTGTGCAAAGCCCTCTATTTCTTAGCCCAGGGCTACATTTGTGAATGCTATTGTTAATCCTGCATTGGGTCTAATCCTGCTTTAGAGCAAGTCTTGCTAGCTCAAGGCTAAAGTCAGGATTATCCCAGTTTAGAACGTGCCAGTGAGAAATCTCTTACAGAAAAGTATCATGGTATTTATGTCAATAAAAAATTATGTAAACACCATATTACCATCAGTATCATCGTTTAAATTGGATTATACAGTGGTATTATTTAACTACAAAGGTGGTACCAAGGCTATACATGCCTTTTACCATGGCAGTAACTGTAGTTCCAATACCAATTAACATGTGATAGGGCAACAAAAAACATCCTTGTTCATGTGTTTTTTATTAGATGTTAAGACAATTTCCTCTTTTTACACATAACTCTACACTAACTTCCCTAGTAGTGCAGTTTAGCCCCACATGGTTTATTTTCTTTGATTGTTCATACATTGTTTATTTGAGTTATGTATATTACATCCAGTTGACTGCATCCCTCCTTCATTGTGGTCTGCATTTAGGCCTTGTATGAACACAGCAGAAGAAAGGTCAGAGCATAGTCATGGACCTGCTGTCTACAACACCTGTTCTACATCTCCTCCTGCTGAACATCTCAAACACTTTCAATGTTGCCATCAAACTGAACACAGGGGGAGGTGGGCTAGCTCGTTTTAAGGCTGCTAGCCAGCCTTTGAGGGCTAGTTTACGTTTGAAAGGCAATGAGTTGTAAATTAAATCAAATGTATTTGTAAAGCCCAAGATCACAAGGTAATGCCCCCATGGGCTGGACCAGTCTTGTCAAGAAGAAACACCACAATCAATCAAGAACAAAAAACACCATACAATCCAAATATGCAACACTCCCAGACAAAATTACCCTTTAAATACACTTTTTGATATTGCAATTGCTGACATGTTCACTAGAGCACATCATAATGAATGGAAACTCCCATAAGAGACTTCACTGTGGATAAAAGCGCTATATAAATGCAGAGTACTTCAGTCTGGAAAACAGCCCGGTTCTCATACAAGCCATTCGAGCCAATAGTTGAGCAGTTCGCTGATTTGAACTGATTGGCCAATCAGAATAGACACCCCATCCATCAAACACAAGGCGATATTTCCTCCTACAATCCTCTTGGAAGATCATTATTAGGCTACACTTTGTACACTCACTATGCATCACTGCAATATCTGCATATATTTTACTTTAATTCTTCACATATTTTAGCAATCTTCTCTCTCTTGCAATAAACTGGGTAAGCTAATCAGAGGCAAATTAAATCATTACGTAAGTCGAACACTGTTGAGAGGGTTGATGGGGACATGTTCAATCACATGTATTTCCTTCTAAAAACACAACATTACTGATGACATACCAGAGCCAATGGCCTGAGCATAACGTAATAAGCATTTGTATAGCAGTGGGATACACTCCTCTTAATTTATTTGCAATTGAAAAGTTAATGGGAGCAGACTGGAGCACCCTACAGATGGTCGAATGGCTGAAATGGTGGTAGTATTGTTCTCACAGAAAAGCTACCAAATACCTCTGATGGGCAATAGCTTAACATTACGCCTAAATTTACATGACAGTCTGCCATCCTTTCCTTCCAATGCTCGGTGCCGCGCCCCTACTCTGCCTCTGACCCTCATCCCCAGGTGGGATGACAATAGGGAACATATCACGGCCTGTATTGATTCTAAATAGAACTCAAGATTTAATTGTCAAAGACGGGACAATTCTGTATTTTATGAGAGTCTTCTAGGCACTAGTTCTTGTCTAATATTAGTTGTACTTTAAATAACAAAAGTGTAGTTTACTGTTGCAAATTAATAGTTTGTTTCTCACTTGCAAATCTGTTGTTGTATTTGGACTATTGTTCACTATTAAAAATACTGAAATTGTAAAAGGAAAATATCAAAAAAAATGTATCTAAAGCATTTGATACAGTGGATCATCCTTTGCTCTTATGAAATGATATAACATTGATATGAAAAGCCTGTGACTTGTTTCAGAATAATTGAAAAATGCCAAATCAGAATTCTTACAGATAACAAAGGGTGTTGCACAGTGTTCCATCCTGGGTCCAGTCCTCTACACCTTTATATAAATGATATTGTCCATTTACACGTGGATGATGGCCTGGGGATAGAAGCTCCTTCTGAGTCTCTGTGCTTGCCATGAGACTCCGGTATCGCTTGCCTGACCGCAGCAGTTCAAAGAGGCAGTTGTTTGGGTGGCTGGAGTCTTTGATTATTCTCTTAGCCTTCCCCCTGCACCGCTTGTTGTAAATGTCCTGGAGAGTGGGAAGCCCCCCTCCAATTGTGCGTTCGGCTGAACGGGCCACTCTCTGTAGTCTGCTACGGTCTTGTGCAGTGCTATTCCCAAACCAGGAGGTGATATTGCCAGTCAGGATGCTCTCTATTGTGCATGAGTAGAAGTTCTTAAGGATCTTCATGGTACAATGGGTACAATAGAGTACGGCTCATTACAGACAATTGTTAAGGGGATGCAGACCAGAGAAAGACTTTCGTCTTGTTTACATTAGGTAACGTTTAACTTATCATCTAAGTATTCTCTCTTGTTTGCTTATGAATGTCTCTGCTAAGTAAACAACTTTATCTTCCTCATTTATATATTAGATTTGATTATAATTGTATAGGGTACAATGAGTATGAAGTATACATCTAACCAGACTAAGGAACAGCAAAGTGCATTGTAGTAAATAGGAGTAAATATGCTAAGCTAATGTGTGTACAGTATTATTATAAACAGTAGGATGAATATGCATACACTATAACCAATCTAGCCAGTGGTTTAAATAATAGAGTAAGAGTATATATATGTATATACAGTGTGTACAGTGTTACATGGATAAGCTATAGCTCTGTTGCCTATACTCAATTTAAATACCTACCTACTGCTTTCACTGTCTACAGCTGCCCTACACTGTCATCATAACAATCACAACTACCTGCCTCATACTATAGTCTAACCATATAACTCTCCAAAGACTCTGTAATGAAGCATGTGGCAATACAGGCCAAGGATGTTTAGGGTTTCCACCCGTCTCATAAAATACAGAATTGTATTTGACAATTAAATCTTGAGTTCTTAAAACATGTAAAAAAGTAAGAACTAATGTAAAAGCTAGATGTGTTTACATTTTGGGAGTTAAACTATGGAATAGCCTTAGTGACGGGTTGTTGAAGTTCAAAATAAACTATATAAATTCAGTTCCATTTAGAATCAATACAGGATGTGATATGTTCCCTATTGTCATCCCAGCTGGGGATGATGGTCAGAGACAATCAGAGGCAGAGTAGGGGCAGATTGTAGGATGGCAGATTGTCATGTAAATTGAGGCGTAACGTTAAGCTATTGCCCATCAGAGGTATTTGGGTAGCTTTTCAGTGCAAACAATGCTACCACAATTTCAGCCTGGTTTGGTTTCAGTGCCATTAAACCATCTGTAGGGTGCTCCAGTCTGCTCCCATTGACTTTTCAATTGCAAATAAATTAAGAGGAGTGTATCCCACTGCTATACAAATGAGTATTACATTATGCTTGGGCCATTGGCTCTGGTATGTCATCAGTATTGTTGTGTTTTTAGAAGGAAATACATGTGATTGAACATGTCCCCATGAATCCTCTCAACAAAACGAAAACAAATAAAAAATGCTTTATAAAACATCAATAATCTAATGGAATCTTTAACTTGTTCAACATAGTACTTACATATTTTCATCCTAAATCTAGTAATACTGAGTTGAGACTTTTCAATGGAAGAACCAAGAACATATCATTCATCAATTATGTAATTTTACATAATGAATAAATGTGAGGCTTAACAAGTCCTCCACCTGTCCTAGGAAGGCAGAGTGCATCTCATTCTGGAGTGACAAACCCTCTTCACCCTGAGACCTGAAGACATACAAACTTCTCTTAGGCATTTCCTGGTTGTTAAACAAGGTGAAATGGCCAATAGAGAACGTTAAATACTTCATCTACAAAATAACACTGTTCTAACAGGACAGTAATGATGTAAGAGGGAGATTTGCAGATTTTATTTTTAATTTGCATACAGTCATCAAATAGGCAGAGGTAAAACACAGTCCAGGTTTGCTCAACAACAAAAATAAATGATGGAATAATGACACTGGCCTCTGATAGCACATGGTCTTAAGAAGGTTTGGAAATGTGAAACATAGTGTCAATTTTAACCATTTCCAGAATGACTGAAGCCCTTCCTACATTGGTCACAGTGGTAGGGACTCTCTCATGATAAGCATCATATTTTGAGTAACATAATGAAACAATTGTAAAAGGCATATTGTATTATTATATTTTATTATAGCATATAGTTATTTGGCTTAAAGATGCACTATGGAGTTTTCTTTTCATTTATAATAACACAAGAGAGAAGAAAAACAGTAAATGTATTTAGCAGGCTCTGCAAACAAACAAAAAACTTTCAGAAACTGCGTAGTGCACATTTAAAATAATATCTAAAATGGAAGACATTTCCTTTAAAATGAAACCATTGGCACATTTTTTAAATCAATTATGGATTTTAGTGAAAACGGTGAAACAGTGAACATTTTTTAATTTCATGCATGGATTACTAGATTTCAAATAAAGTATATACAGCAGTATTTTAGGCATTTCCTGGTTGTTAAACATGAAAATGGCAAAATAATTTAAATGCATATGTTTATACAATAGACAGAGGAATGTTTTATATATGTCCAGTCTGAATGCGCTGTTGAGTATGTAAAAGGTTTTAAGCAGATTTATACTTATTTTTAGTGTTTGACACCTGTATGAATACGCTGGTGTCTCTTTAAGTTTCCATACCTGCTGAAGCTCTTCCCACACTTGTCACAGGGATAGAACTTCTCTCCTGTATGACGGTTCTGGTGTTTCTTTAAGTTTCCAGACTCACTGAAGCTCATCCCACATTGGTCACAGTGGTAGGGCTTCTCTCCTGTATGAATATGCTGGTGTGTCTTTAAGGTTCCAGAGTGACTGAAGCCTTCCCCACACTGGTCACAGTGGTAGGGCTTCTCTCCTGTATGAATACGCTGGTGTGTCTTTAAGGTTCCAGACAGACTGAAGCCTTCCCCACATTGGTCACAGTGGTAGGGCTTCTCTCCTGTATGAATACGCTGGTGTCTCTTTAAGTCTCCAGACTTACTGAAGCTCTTCCCACATTGGTCACAGCAGTGAGGCCTTGACTCAGCCATTATTGTATTTGTTGTTGGGGAACAATTGTATCTGGAATAGAGAGAAACATTGCAATGAAGATTTCAGATTGGTAGAATGTGTAATTCCGTATTGTTTATATATTTAGTTTTTTTTTCTGATGTGTGGGTTGGAGTTTAGTAACATATTATAGTTTCTCCAGACCTCTCTTGGCAGAGCCTGAGGTGTGTCCAGCCATAGCAACACCTTCCTTATCCCTACTCAATTACAAGCCACACATCAGAGAAACATGTGCACTATGGGCAGTGCAGTATCAAGCAGGGCTCATTTACCTAGAGGTCACTGTTTGGTGGCATTACAGATTCTACATTTGAAAGTGAATCTGCTCCATGGATGGGTATTGAAAACAGCATTAGCTAAAATACGGTGCACAACCCAATGGACAGTTATCTTTAATTTGTCATTGTGGTTGTTACTGTACAAATATACCTTTACATATACATATATTGAAGAGAAATAAACAACAGATTCAAACTATTAGACAGCATATTTAGACAGAAAATAAGTGAGACTCTGCAATGCCATGGAAACAATCAAATACATAATTATACTTACTGATGTTGTGGTGTCAAAAGTCTGATATATGTTATCAGAAGCAAGTTTGGATCCAGATGGTTTTAGTATAAAGTCTTGTTCCAGTAGAGAATGTGTTCTGCCACAGAGAGGGGTTCAAGTCAACCAGCAGACTATCCAGTGTTTTTGGTTGAATGAGTAGTTCAGTCTGGAAAACAGCCTGTTCTTATACAACAGAGCCAATAGTTGAGCAGTTAGCTGCTTTGAACCGATTGGCCAATCAGAATAGACACCCCATCCATCAAACACAAGGTGATAGGTCCTCTTATAATCATCTAGGAAGACAACTGTTATGATTTGTACAATCACTATGTATGTATACAGTATTTACAACTGCATATATTTTTATACTTTCATTATTTCAATCTTCTCTCTTACAAGATACTGGATGATCAGAATTTTGGATTTAGAACAAATCACAGCACTATTTCAGCGGTCACATTAATTACAAATGACATTATATCTGCCTTAGATAACAATAAGCATTGGGCTGCTCTTTTTGTAGATATATCTAAAGCATTTTATACAGTGGGTCATCCTTTGCTCTTACAGAAATGATATACCATTGAGTATGAACAGCAAAGTATGAACAAGTATTCATCAAATAGTACAACCATCTCTTATGCATTTCATGATTGTTAAACAAGGTGAAAATGGCCAAGAGGACATTAAATATTTAATCTATGAACATAATACTGTTCTGACAATATTGATGTAATTAAGTTTGCAGATTTTATTTTGTAATGCATAGGTTTATACAATAGGCAGAAATAATTGGATTTATGTCCAGTATGAATGCACTGTTGAGTATATAGATTCATGAACGCTTTTGATATTGCAGTTGCTGACATTTTCACTAGAGGGCAGCACATAAGAATGAACGGACACCCCCATGAGAGACTTCATTTAGCACTAAATGCAGTCCATTTACACTTTACCATGAGTACAGCCCTGTTCTCATACAATAGAGCCAAGAGTTGAGCAGTTAGCTGCTTGGAACTGATTGGCCAATCAGAAGAAGAATAGACTCCCCATCCATCAAACACATGGTGATATTTCCTCCTCCAATCACCTTGGAAGACAACTATTAGGCTACACTTTGTACAATCACTATGCATCACGGCACTATCTGCATATATTTTAGTTTAATTTGTACATATTTCACTTCAAATATATAAATACTCTTTCTCTTACAATATACTGGTTGAGCTAATCAGAGGCAAATTGAAGTTCAATTTTAAGCTATTGCCCATGAGAGGTATTACCCTAACCCTAATCAACAAGCGAAGAAAATAAACCATGTGGGGCTAGACTGCATTACCAGCTGTCTACAACACCTGTTCTACATCTCCTCCTGCTGAACATCTCAAACACTTTCACTGTTGCCATCAAACTGAACACAGGGGGAGGTGGGCTAGCTCGTTTTAAGGCTGCTAGCCAGCCTTTGAGGGCTAGTTTACGTTTGAAAGGCAATGAGTTGTAAATTAAATCAAATGTATTTGTAAAGCCCAAGATCACAAGGTAATGCCCCCATGGGCTGGACCAGTCTTGTCAAGAAGAAACATCACAATCAATCAAGAACAAAAAACACCATACAATCCAAATATGCAACACTCCCAGACAAAATTACCCTTTAAATACACTTTTTGATATTGCAATTGCTGACATGTTCACTAGAGCACATCATAATGAATGGAAACTCCCATAAGAGACTTCACTGTGGATAAAAGCGCTATATAAATGCAGAGTACTTCAGTCTGGAAAACAGCCCGGTTCTCATACACGCCATTCGAGCCAATAGTTGAGCAGTTAGCTGATTTGAACTGATTGGCCAATCAGAATAGACACCCCATCCATCAAACACAAGGCGATATTTCCTCCTACAATCATCTTGGAAGATCATTATTAGGCTACACTTTGTACAATCGCTATGCATCACGGCACTATCTGCATATATTTTAGTTTAATTTGTACATATTTCACTTCAAATATATAAATACTCTTTCTCTTACAATATACTGGTTGAGCTAATCAGAGGCAAATTGAAGTTCAATTTTAAGCTATTGCCCATGAGAGGTATTACCCTAACCCTAATCAACAAGCGAAGAAAATAAACCATGTGGGGCTAGACTGCATTACCAGGGAAGTTAGTGTAGAGTTATGTGTAAAAAGAGGAAATTGTCAAAAAATAAACAGGCAAATTATTAATAAACCACCACTAGACACAAACCAAATCAAAATTGTTATACAACAGTCAAATGTACCTACTCTCAGCAATCTAAGTGACTCAAAGCACAATGAAACAAGATGGCTACTTTTTATTGTAGTTGGTTCATGGTACAAATTCAATGTAACTATCAATAACATTAACTAGATATTTTTGGATCTCGATAGCTAATTGTATCGTTAGCGCCCTGATGTGCCTGATCAGCCTCTAGATACCAAAGCAGACAGGGCCAAACCCATAGTTTAGGTTGTACCAAACTCGTAGCCATATTGTAAGAAAGAAAACTACACAAGATTCTGTGCAAAGCCCTCTATTTCTTAGCCCGGGGCTACATTTGTGAATGCTATTGTTAATCCTGCATTGGGTCTAATCCTGCTTTAGAGCAAGTCTTGCTAGCTCAAGGCTAAAGTCAGGATTATCCCAGTTTAGAACGTGCCAGTGAGAAATCTCTTACAGAAAAGTATCATGGTATTTATGTCAATAAAAAATTATGTAAACACCATATTACCATCAGTATCATTGTTTAAATTGGATTATACAGTGGTATTATTTAACTACAAAGGTGGTACCAAGGCTATACATGCCTTTTACCATGGCAGTAACTGTAGTTCCAATACCAATTAACATGTGATAGGGCAACAAAAAACATCATTATTCATGTGTTTTTTATTAGATGTTAAGACAATTTCCTCTTTTTACACATAACTCTACACTAAATTCCCTAGTAGTGCAGTTTAGCCCCACATGGTTTATTTTCTTTGATTGTTCATACATTGTTTATTTGAGTTATGTATATTACATCCAGTTGACTGCATCCCTCCTTCATTGTGGTCTGCATTTAGGCCTTGTATGAACACAGCAGAAGAAAGGTCAGAGCAGAGTCATGGACCTGCTGTCTACAACACCTGTTCTACATCTCCTCCTGCTGAACATCTCAAACACTTTCACTGTTGCCATCAAACTGAACACAGGGGGAGGTGGGCTAGCTCGTTTTAAGGCTGCTAGCCAACCTTTGAGGGCTAGTTTACGTTTGAAAGGCAATGAGTTGTAAATTAAATCAAATGTATTTGTAAAGCCCAAGATCACAAGGTAATGCCCCCATGGGCTGGACCAGTCTTGTCAAGAAGAAACATCACAACCAATCAAGAACAAAAAACACCATACAATCCAAATATGCAACACTCCCAGACAAAATTACCCTTTAAATACACTTTTTGATATTGCAATTGCTGACATGTTCACTAGAGCACATCATAATGAATGGAAACTCCCATAAGAGACTTCACTGTGGATAAAAGCGCTATATAAATGCAGAGTACTTCAGTCTGGAAAACAGCCCGGTTCTCATACAAGCCATTCGAGCCAATAGTTGAGCAGTTAGCTGATTTGAACTGATTGGCCAATCAGAATAGACACCCCATCCATCAAACACAAGGCGATATTTCCTCCTACAATCCTCTTGGAAGACTATTATTAGGCTACACTTTGTACAATCACTATGCATCACGGCACTATCTGCATATATTTTAGTTTAATTTGTACATATTTCACTTCAAATATATAAATACTCTTTCTCTTACAATATACTGGTTGAGCTAATCAGAGGCAAATTGAAGTTCAATTTTAAGCTATTGCCCATGAGAGGTATTACCCTAACCCTAATCAACAAGCGAAGAAAATAAACTATGTGGGGCTAGACTGCATTACCAGGGAAGGTAGTGTAGAGTTATGTGTAAAAAGAGGAAATTGTCAAAAAATAAACAGGCAAATTATTAATAAACCACCACTAGACACAAACCAAATCAAAATTGTTATACAACAGTCAAATGTACCTACTCTCAGCAATCTAAGTGACTCAAAGCACAATGAAACAAGATGGCTACTTTTTATTGTAGTTGGTTCATGGTACAAATTCAATGTAACTATCAATAACATTAACTAGATATTTTTGGATCTCGATAGCTAATTGTATCGTTAGCGCCCTGATGTGCCTGATCAGCCTCTAGATGCCAAAGCAGACAGGGCCAAACCCATAGTTTAGGTTGTACCAAACTCGTAGCCATATTGTAAGAAAGAAAACTAAACAAGATTCTGTGCAAAGCCCTCTATTTCTTAGCCCGGGGCTACATTTGTGAATGCTATTGTTAATCCTGCATTGGGTCTAATCCTGCTTTAGAGCAAGTCTTGCTAGCTCAAGGCTAAAGTCAGGATTATCCCAGTTTAGAACGTGCCAGTGAGAAATCTCTTACAGAAAAGTATCATGGTATTTATGTCAATAAAAAATTATGTAAACACCATATTACCATCAGTATCATCGTTTAAATTGGATTATACAGTGGTATTATTTAACTACAAAGGTGGTACCAAGGCTATACATGCCTTTTACCATGGCAGTAACTGTAGTTCCAATACCAATTAACATGTGATAGGGCAACAAAAAACATCATTATTCATGTGTTTTTTATTAGATGTTAAGACAATTTCCTCTTTTTACACATAACTCTACACTAACTTCCCTAGTAGTGCAGTTTAGCCCCACATGGTTTATTTTCTTTGATTGTTCATACATTGTTTATTTGAGTTATGTATATTACATCCAGTTGACTGCATCCCTCCTTCATTGTGGTCTGCATTTAGGCCTTGTATGAACACAGCAGAAGAAAGGTCAGAGCAGAGTCATGGACCTGCTGTCTACAACACCTGTTCTACATCTCCTCCTGCTGAACATCTCAAACACTTTCACTGTTGCCATCAAACTGAACACAGGGGGAGGTGGGCTAGCTCGTTTTAAGGCTGCTAGCCAGCCTTTGAGGGCTAGTTTACGTTTGAAAGGCAATGAGTTGTAAATTAAATCAAATGTATTTGTAAAGCCCAAGATCACAAGGTAATGCCCCCATGGGCTGGACCAGTCTTGTCAAGAAGAAACATCACAATCAATCAAGAACAAAAAACACCATACAATCCAAATATGCAACACTCCCAGACAAAATTACCCTTTAAATACACTTTTTGATATTACAATTGCTGACATGTTCACTAGAGCACATCATAATGAATGGAAACTCCCATAAGAGACTTCACTGTGGATAAAAGCGCTATATAAATGCAGAGTACTTCAGTCTGGAAAACAGCCCGGTTCTCATACAAGCCATTTGAGCCAATAGTTGAGCAGTTCGCTGATTTGAACTGATTGGCCAATCAGAATAGACACCCCATCCATCAAACACAAGGCGATATTTCCTCCTACAATCCTCTTGGAAGATCATTATTAGGCTACACTTTGTACACTCACTATGCATCACTGCAATATCTGCATATATTTTACTTTAATTCTTCACATATTTTACTTTAAATATAGCAATCTTCTCCCTCTTGCAATAAACTGGGTAAGCTAATCAGAGGCAAATTAAATCATTACGTAAGTCGAACACTGTTGAGAGGGTTGATGGGGACATGTTCAATCACATGTATTTCCTTCTAAAAACACAACAATACTGATGACATACCAGAGCCAATGGCCCGAGCATAACGTAATAAGCATTTGTATAGCAGTGGGATACACTCCTCTTAATTTATTTGCAATTGAAAAGTTAATGAGAGCAGACTGGAGCACCCTACAGATGGTCTAATGGCTGAAATGGTGGTAGTATTGTTCTCACAGAAAAGCTACCAAATACCTCTGATGGGCAATAGCTTAACGTTACGCCTAAATTTACATGACAGTCTGCCATCCTTTCCTTCCAATGCTCGGTGCCGCAGCCCTACTCTGCCTCTGATTGGCCCCAGGTGGGATGACAATAGGGAACATATCACGGCCTGTATTGATTCTAAACAGAACTCAAGATTTAATTGTCAAAGACGGGACAATTCTGTATTTTATGAGAGTCTTCTAGGCACTAGTTCTTGTCTAATATTAGTTGTACTTTAAATAACAAAAGTGTAGTTTACTGTTGCAAATTAATAGTTTGTTTCTCACTTGCAAATCTGTTGTTGTATTTGGACTATTGTTCACTATTAAAAATACTGCAATTGTAAAAGGAAAATACCAAACTTTTTTTTACCTGCATTCCAGCCACTTAAAGGGGAATACCACCCATTTTCAACACTGAAATATGTATTTGTTCGTTCATTATTATCCTCTAGTGAAAATGTCAGCAACTGCAATATAGAAAGCTGTATTTAAAGGGCTATTCTACTGAAATCTACTCTTAGGTTGTAATTCCAAGTACATGTAATAACAATAATAATATAATACAATTGTATTTGTATAGCAAGTTTCATAAAGGAACTGCAGTTTCAAATTGCTTCACAACAGAAAAAAGACAGGAAAATGAGCACATAAAGTGCAGATATATAAAATCACAGTTTTTCACATTAGGATAGGACTGATATTGTAAACAGTTGCATAATAATAATGTGTCAGAGCCAGGAGTGAAATAATTGAGCAGCATTTCAGCACCCGCCCAATTATTTTTACAAACGAAAAGCTAACCTTTCCAATCTTTTAGTCAAAACTGATCTTCCCATAAGGAAACCCACACATTTTATGTCCAACATCCCTGATGGTAATTTCCCCTGTCAGGCCTGTGTACAATGCCACGGCATGATTAAAGATAGATTCTATGCACACCCAAAAACAGGCAAGCGTATACCTGTCAAAGGGCGTATTACTTGTAATTCCTCAAATCTAGTGTATCTGTTGAAATGTCCTTGCAATTTTTCTTATGTGGGTAAAACAACTAGAGCTTTTAAATCTAGAATCAGTGAACACAAATGTTCAGTCAGAAATCTAGATGTCAAGTCATCCGTAGCTCTCAATTTTTCCAAATGCAATCATACTGTCAACGATCTGAAATATATGGGACTCGAGCTAGTCAACAGGCCCTCTAGAGTGGGAGACAGGCATAAGCTGCTATTGCAATGCAAATGTTATTATATTCATTTGTTTAATTGTATAGAACCAAAGGGAATGAATGAAGATAATGTGTTATCCTGTTTCCTATAATAAGTTACTTTTACCATCATTATTAGGATTATATTATTATTATTATTTTTACGAATGAGGAAATGTTTTCCTTCTGTTTTTGTTGTTATTTTCTTTGAAAATTTTGGTTTACAAATATTGCAATTGGCTCATTTATTTAGAGCTATGGTGAAGTTTATTTTGTTTCTGGTATTTTATTTTGAGTTGACACATTATAATGTCCTTCCTACGGTCAAAGTTGACTAGTAATTCCAGGCACCTCTGCATTGATGTCACTTCCTGCCCACCTTGTACATAGCCACCATCTTTACAAGCTCACATTGCTAGCCATTAACACTGACGAAGGAACACCTGTTCCGAAACATGTTTGTATTCGGCTGCGATTAAAACTTGTTGAACCTGAGAGTGCTGGTCCGGCTTCCTGCTTTCTTCAACTTTAATCTTCGGGATTGCAGCACCCAGTGTCAAATATTGAGAGCGTGGTCTATCTTGACTTTCATTTTCACTAAATAAATGTAACTCTGCTATAAGAACAGCTAAATCCAGCTTCTATCTGGACCAATTCACAACCTCATATACAAACTTGACAATCTTCTGGAAGGTGGTTCATCAGCAAAAACAGGTTGAATGTGGTGGCTGTTTTCACTCCATAGACTCCAGTTAGATTGAATGGACTTTCGGCTCTAGTTATTGCAGAACAGTTAGTTAGCGTATGTATTTAATATTTCTATTTCAACGGGCGAGTTTCCTTATGCTTGGAAATTTACCAATGTGACGCCCCTTCATAAGAGTGGAGATAGAAGTTACTTAAACAATTACACCCAATATTCAAGCTACCATGCTTGTCTAAAATCATGGAAAGAAGTCTTCAACCAGCAGACTATCCAGTGTTTTGGTTGAATGAGTTACTTCAGTCTGGAAAACAGCCTGTTCTTATACAACTGAGCCAATAGTTGAGCAGTTAGCTGCTTTGAACCGATTGGCCAATCAGAATAGACACCCCATCCATCAAACACAAGGTGATATTTCCTCTTATAATCATCTAGGAAGACAACTATTATGCTTTGTACAATCACTATGTATGTATACAGTATTTACACCTGCATATATTTTTATACTTTCATTATTTCAACCTTCTCTCTTACAATATACTGGATGATCAGAATTTTGGATTTAGAACAAATCACAGAACTATTTCAGCGGTCACATTAATTACAAATTGCATTACATCTGCCTTAGATAACAAGAAGCATTGTGCTGCTCTTTTTGTAGATCTATCTAAAGCATTTGATACAGTGGATCATCATTTGCTCTTATGAAATGATATAACATTGATATGAAAAGCCTGTGACTGGTTTCAGAATAATTGAAAAATGCCAAATCAGAATTCTTACAGATAACAAAGGGTGTTCCACAGTGTTCCATCCTGGGTCCAGTCCTCTACACCTTTATATAAATGATATTGTCCATTTACACGTGGATGATACAATTATAACAAGTCCTCCACCTGTCCTAGGAAGGCAGAGTGCATCTCATTCTGTAGTGACAAACCCTCTTCACCGTGAGACCTGAAGACATACAAACGTCTCTTAGGCATTTCCTGGTTGTTAAACAAGGTGAAATGACCAATAAAGAATGTTAAATAATGAATCTACAAAATAACACTGTTCTAACAGGACAGTAATGATGTAAGAGGGAGATTTGCAGATTTTATTTTTTATTTCCATACAGTCATCAAATAGGGAGAGGTAAAGCACAGTCCAGGTTTGATCAACAACAAAAATAAATCATGGAATAATGAGACTGGGCTCTGATAGCACATGGTCTTAAGAAGGTTTGGAAATGTGAAACATAGTGTACATTTTAACCATTTCCAGAGTGACTGAAGCCCATCCTACATTGGTATTTTACGTCTACAAGGCTTACAACTTGTGGGTATAAATCATTTACATATGCAATTAGGTGATCTTACGGTTATTTGGCTTGAAGATGCACTATGGAGTTTTGTTTTCGTTTTTAATAACACAAGAGAGAAGAAAAACAGTAAATGTATTTAGCAGGCTCTGCTAAACCCCTTTCTCAGAAACTGCGTAGTGCCCCTTTAAAATAATATTTCAAATGGAAGAATCATTTCCACAAATCATTCCACAAATCAATGATGGATAAGTACATGCAATAATCTCTTGAAAATAATATTAAAGCTGCAATAATTATTTTCTGACAAGTAGAGGGCAGCAAGGAGCCATTGTCATTGCCTCTCTTTCTCCCAAAACAAACACCTTGCTTTGTCTCACTAAAGTGAACATTGTATCATGTATAAACATAACCCTACCTTGGTGGTACAATAGTGTTGTAACTAGAGAACAAAATCAGTGAAAAAAAAGTCAGTTTCATGCATGGATTACTAGATTTCAAATAAAGTATATACAATGTTCTTTTAGGCGTTTCCTGGTTGTGGCAACATTTTTAAATGCATAGGTTTATACAATAGACAGAGGAATGTTTGATTTATGTCTCGTATGAATGCGCTGTTGAATTTGTAAATGTTTTAAGCAGTTTCTACTTATTTTTGGTGTTTGACACCTCTATGAATACGCTGGTGATTCTTTAAGTTTCCAGAGTGAACAAAGCTCTTCCCACACTGGTCACAGGGATAGTGCTTCTCTAAAGAATGCATGTTTGGTGTCTCTTTAAGTGTCCAGATGTAATGAAGATCTTCCCACATTGGTCACATTGGCTTCTCTCCTGTATGAATACACTGGTGTTTCTTTAAGCTGACAAAGTGTCTGAAGCTCTTCCCACACTGGCCACAGGGATAGAACTTCTCTCCTGTATGAATGTTCTGGTGTGTCTTTAAGTTACACAGGTGTCTGAAGCTCTTCCCACACTGGTCACAGTGGTACGGCTTCTCTCCTGTATGAATACGCTGGTGTGTCGTTAAGGTTCCAGGCAGACTGAAGCATTCCCCACATTGGTCACAGTGGTAGGGCTTCTCTCCTGTATGAATATGTTGGTGTATTTTTAAGGTTCCAGAGTGACTGAAGCCTTCCCCACATTGGTCACAGTGGTAGGGCTTCTCTCCTGTATGAATACGCTGGTGTCTCTTTAAGTCTCCAGACTTACTGAAGCTCTTCCCACATTGGTCACAGCAGTGAGGCCTTGACTCAGCCATTATTGTATTTGTTGTTGGGGAACAATTGTATCTGGAATAGAGAGAAACATTGCAATGAAGATTTCAGATTGGTAGAATGTGTAATTCCGTATTGTTTATATATTTAGTTTTTTTTTCTGATGTGTGGGTTGGAGTTTAGTAACATATTATAGTTTCTCCAGACCTCTCTTGGCAGAGCCTGAGGTGTGTCCAGCCATAGCAACACCTTCCTTATCCCTACTCAATTACAAGCCACACATCAGAGAAACATGTGCACTATGGGCAGTGCAGTATCAAGCAGGGCTCATTTACCTAGAGGTCACTGTTTGGTGGCATTACAGATTCTACCTTTGAAAGTGAATCTGCTCCATGGATGGGTAAAATACAGTGCACAACCCAATGGACAGTTATCTTTAATTTGTCATTGTGGTTGTTACTGTACAAATATACCTTTACATATACATATATTGAAGAGAAATAAACAACAGATTCAAACTATTAGACAGCATATTTAGGCAGAAAATAAGTGAGACTCTGCAATGCCATGGAAACAATCAAATACATAATTATACTTACTGATGTTGTGGGGTCAAAAGTCTGATATATGTTATCAGAAGCAAGTTTGGATCCAGATGGTTTTAGTATAAAGTCTTGTTCCAGTAGAGAATGTGTTCTGCCACAGAGAGGGGTTCAAGTCAACCAGCAGACTATCCAGTGTTTTTGGTTGAATGAGTAGTTCAGTCTTGAAAACAGCCTGTTCTTATACAACCGAGCCAATAGTTGAGCAGTTAGCTGCTTTGAACTGATTGGCCAATCAGAATAGACACCCCATCCATCAAACACAAGGTGATAGGTCCTCTTATAATCATCTAGGAAGACAACTGTTATGATTTGTACAATCACTATGTATGTATACAGTATTTACAACTGCATATATTTTTATACTTTCATTATTTCAATCTTCTCTCTTACAAGATACTGGATGATCATAATTTTGGATTTAGAACAAATCACAGCACTATTTCAGCAGGTCACATTCATTACAAATGACATTATATCTGCCTTAGATAACAATAAGAATTGGGCTGCTCTTTTTGTAGATATATCTAAAGCATTTTATACAGTGGGTCATCCTTTGCTCTTACAGAAATGATATACCATTGAGTATGAACAGCAAAGTATGAACACGTATTCATCAAATAGTACAACCATCTCTTATGCATTTCATGATTGTTAAACAAGGTGAAAATGGCCAAGAGAACATTAAATATTTAATCTATGAACATAATACTGTTCTGACAATATTGATGTAATTAAGTTTGCAGATTTTATTTTGTAATGCATAGGTTTATACAATAGGCAGAATTAATTGGATTTATGTCCAGTATGAATGCGCTGTTGAGTATATAGATTCATGAACGCTTTTGATATTGCAGTTGCTGACATTTTCACTAGAGGGCAGCACATAAGAATGAACGGACACCCCCATGAGATACTTCATTTAGCACTAAATGCAGTCCATTTACACTTTACCATGAGTACAGCCCTGTTCTCATACAATAGAGCCAAGAGTTGAGCAGTTAGCTGCTTGGAACTGATTGGCCAATCAGAAGAAGAATAGACTCCCCATCCATCAAACACATGGTGATATTTCCCCCTCCAATCACCTTGGAAGACAACTATTAGGCTACACTTTGTACAATCACTATGCATCACGGCACTATCTGCATATATTTTAGTTTAATTTGTACATATTTCACTTCAAATATATAAATATTCTTTCTCTTATAATATACTGGTTGAGCTAATCAGAGGCAAATTGAAGTTCAATTTTAAGCTATTGCCCATCAGAGGTATTACCCTAACCCTAATCAACAAGCGAAGAAAATAAACCATGTGGGGCTAGACTGCATTACCAGGGAAGTTAGTGTAGAGTTATGTGTAAAAAGAGGAAATTGTCAAAAAATAAACAGGCAAATTATTAATAAACCACCACTAGACACAAACCAAATCAAAATTGTTATACAACAGTCAAATGTACCTACTCTCAGCAATCTAAGTGACTCAAAGCACAATGAAACAAGATGGCTACTTTTTATTGTAGTTGGTTCATGGTACAAATCCAATGTAACTATCAATAACATGAACTAGATATTTTTGGATCTCGATAGCTAATTGTATCGTTAGCGCCCTGATGTGCCTGATCAGCCTCTAGATACCAAAGCAGACAGGGCCAAACCCATAGTTTAGGTTGTACCAAACTCGTAGCCATATTGTAAGAAAGAAAACTACACAAGATTCTGTGCAAAGCCCTCTATTTCTTAGCCCAGGGCTACATTTGTGAATGCTATTGTTAATCCTGCATTGGGTCTAATCCGTCTTTAGAGCAAGTCTTGCTAGCTCAAGGCTAAAGTCAGGATTATCCCAGTTTAGAACGTGCCAGTGAGAAATCTCTTACAGAAAAGTATCATGGTATTTATGTCAATAAAAAATTATGTAAACACCATATTACCATCAGTATCATCGTTTAAATTGGATTATACAGTGGTATTATTTAACTACAAAGGTGGTACCAAGGCTATACATGCCTTTTACCATGGCAGTAACTGTAGTTCCAATACCAATTAACATGTGATAGGGCAACAAAAAACATCCTTATTCATGTGTTTTTTATTAGATGTTAAGACAATTTCCTCTTTTTACACATAACTCTACACTACCTTCCCTAGTAGTGCAGTTTAGCCCCACATGGTTTATTTTCTTTGATTGTTCATACATTGTTTATTTGAGTTATGTATATTACATCCAGTTGACTGCATCCCTCCTTCATTGTGGTCTGCATTTAGGCCTTGTATGAACACAGCAGAAGAAAGGTCAGAGCAGAGTCATGGACCTGCTGTCTACAACACCTGTTCTACATCTCCTCCTGCTGAACATCTCAAACACTTTCACTGTTGCCATCAAACTGAACACAGGGGGAGGTGGGCTAGCTCGTTTTAAGGCTGCTAGCCAGCCTTTGAGGGCTAGTTTACGTTTGAAAGGCAATGAGTTGTAAATTAAATCAAATGTATTTGTAAAGCCCAAGATCACAAGGTAATGCCCCCATGGGCTGGACCAGTCTTGTCAAGAAGAAACATCACAATCAATCAAGAACAAAAAACACCATACAATCCAAATATGCAACACTCCCAGACAAAATTACCCTTTAAATACACTTTTTGATATTGCAATTGCTGACATGTTCACTAGAGCACACCATAATGAATGGAAACTCCCATAAGAGACTTCACTGTGGATAAAAGCGCTATATAAATGCAGAGTACTTCAGTCTGGAAAACAGCCCGGTTCTCATACAAGCCATTCGAGCCAATAGTTGAGCAGTTAGCTGATTTGAACTGATTGGCCAATCAGAATAGACACCCCATCCATCAAACACAAGGCGATATTTCCTCCTACAATCCTCTTGGAAGATCATTATTAGGCTACACTTTGTACACTCACTATGCATCACTGCAATATCTGCATATATTTTACTTTAATTCTTCACATATTTTACTTTAAATATAGCAATCTTCTCCCTCTTGCAATAAACTGGGTAAGCTAATCAGAGGCAAATTAAATCATTACGTAAATCAAACACTGTTGAGAGGGTTGATGGGGACATGTTCAATCACATGTATTTCCTTCTAAAAACACAACAATACTGATGACATACCAGAGCCAATGGCCCGAGCATAACGTAATAAGCATTTGTATAGCAGTGGGATACACTCCTCTTAATTTATTTGCAATTGAAAAGTTAATGGGAGCAGACTGGAGCACCCTACAGATGGTCTAATGGCTGAAATGGTGGTAGTATTGTTCTCACAGAAAAGCTACCAAATACCTCTGATGGGCAATAGCTTAACGTTACACCTAAATTTACATGACAGTCTGCCATCCTTTCCTTCCAATGCTCGGTGCCGCGCCCCTACTCTGCCTCTGATTGGCCCCAGGTGGGATGACAATAGGGAACATATCACGGCCTGTATTGATTCTAAATAGGGATGTCCGATATTATCGGCCGACCGATATTATCGGCCGATATCCGCAGTAAAATGTGATATCGGAAAATATCGGTATCGGTTTAAAAACCAAAAAAAACAATAACAATATTTGTTATATATATATCCAGTGAAATTATTAGTTACCTGAAATTATTCAGTTTTTTGGACGGGGAAACCCTGCATATATCGGTATCGGTTGATATCGGTTGATATCGGTATCGGAAATTAAGAGTTGGACAATATCGGAATATCGGTATCGGTAAAAAAGCCAATATCGAGCATCCCTAATTCTAAACGGAACTCAAGATTTAATTGTCAAAGACGGGACAATTCTGTATTTTATGAGAGTCTTCTAGGCACTAGTTCTTGTCCAATATTAGTTGTACTTTAAATAACAAAAGTGTAGTTTACTGTTGCAAATTAATAGTTTGTTTCTCACTTGCAAATCTGTTGTTGTATTTGGACTATTGTTCACTATTAAAAATACTGAAATTGTGACTGGTTTCAGAATAATTGAAAAATGCCAAATCAGAATTCTTACAGATAACAAAGGGTGTTCCACAGTGTTCCATCCTGGGTCCAGTCCTCTACACCTTTATATAAATGATATTGTCCATTTACACGTGGATGATACAATTATAACAAGTCCTCCACCTGTCCTAGGAAGGCAGACTGCATCTCATTCTGTAGTGACAAACCCTCTTCACCCTGAGACCTGAAGACATACAAACGTCTCTTAGGCATTTCCTGGTTGTTAAACAAGGTGAAATGACCAATAAAGAATGTTAAATAATGAATCTACAAAATAACACTGTTCTAACAGGACAGTAATGATGTAAGAGGGAGATTTGCAGATTTTATTTTTTATTTCCATACAGTCATCAAATAGGGAGAGGTAAAGCACAGTCCAGGTTTGATCAACAACAAAAATACATCATGGAATAATAAGACTGGGCTCTGATAGCACATGGTCTTAAGAAGGTTTGGAAATGTGAAACATAGTGTAAATTTTAACCATTTCCAGAGTGACTGAAGCCCATCCTACATTGGTATTTTACGTCTACAAGGCTTACAACTTGTGGGTATAAATCATTTACATATGCAATTAGGTGATCTTACGGTTATTTGGCTTGAAGATGCACTATGGAGTTTTGTTTTCGTTTTTAATAACACAAGAGAGAAGAAAAACAGTAAATGTATTTAGAAGGCTCTGCTAAACCCCTTTCTCAGAAACTGCGTAGTGCCCCTTTAAAATAATATTTCAAATGGAAGAATCATTTCCACAAATCATTCCACAAATCAATGATGGATAAGTACATGCAATAATCTCTTGAAATGTGTATTAGAAAATAATATTAAAGCTGCAAAGGTGGGATGACAATAGGGAACATATCACGGCCTGTATTGATTCTAAACGGAACTCAAGATTTAATTATCAAAGACGGGACAATTCTGTATTTTATGAGAGTCTTCTAGGCACTAGTTCTTGTCTAATATTAGTTGTACTTTAAATAACAAAAGTGTAGTTTACTGTTGCAAATAAATAGTTTGTTTCTCACTTGCAAATCTGTTGTTGTATTTGGACTATTGTTCACTATTAAAAATACTGAAATTGTAAAAGGAAAATATCAAAAAAAAATTACCTGCATTCCAGCCACTTAAAGGGGAATACCGCCAATTTTCAACACTGAAATATGTATTTGTTTGTTCATTATTATCCTCTAGTGAAAATGTCAGCAAGTGCAATATAGAAAGCTGTATTTAAAGGGCTATTCTACTGAAATCTACTCTTAGGTTGTAATTCCAAGTACATGTAATAATAATAATAATATAATACAATTGTATTTGTATAGCACATTTCATACAGAAACTGCAGTTCAAATAGCTTCACAACAGAAAAAAGACAGGAAAATGAGCACATAAAGTGCAGATATATAAAATCACAGTTTTTCACATTAGGATAGGACTGATATTGTAAACAGTTGCATAATAATAGTGTGTCAGAGCCAGGAGTGAAATCATTGAAAAGTCAGACAATATAGGGGGAACTTTGTCAGACATTATTCCAATTTATTTTGCAAATCAGAAACACTTTGGAAACTTTGGAAACACTCAAATAACATGCAGTGTCAGCTATACAGTATATAATTGTATCATCCACCTGTAAATTGACAATATAATTTATATAAAGGTGATGAGGACAGGACCCAGGATGGAACCCTGTGGAAAACCCTTTGTTATCTGTAAGAATACTGATTGGGCATTTTTCAATTATTCTGAAACCAGTCACAGGCTTTTCTACCCATACCAATGTCATATCATTTCATAAGAGCAAAGGATGATCCACTGTATCAAATGTTTTAGATATATCTACATAAAGAGCAGCCCAATGCTTCTTGTTATCTAATGCAGATATAATGTAATTTGTAATGAATGTGAAATCGTGCTGTGATTTGTTCTAAATCCAGATTGATGCAGATTTAAAACTGAATGAGTTGAAATAAATGATTTGAGTTAGTTCTCAATCAAGGATTCCATGATTTTAGACAAGCAATGTAGAATATTGGGCCTTATTGTTTAAGTAACTTATATCTTCACTCTTATGAATGTGGGTCACATTGGCTAATTTCCAAGCATAAGGACACTCACCCGTTGAAATAGAAAGATTAAATACATGTGCTGACTGTTCTGAACTGTTCTGCAATAACTGTGTGGAAAGTCCATCCAATCCACCTGTAGTCCATGGAGTGCAAACAGCCACCATATTCAACCTGTGTATAGTTGGTCCTGTTTTTGCTAGATGAACCACCTTCCACAATTGTGTCAGGTTTGTATATGAGGGTGTGAATTGGTCCAATTATAAGCTAAATGTTGCTGTTGTTCTAGCAGAGGTAAATTTATTTCGTGAAAATTAAGCAATGAGCATGATCCCCCGAGTGTCAGGCTTGAGCCCAGGCAGAATCCCTGTCACTAAGCAGAGTTGTTAGTTGTCCCGGCATAACGTAATAAGCTTTTGTATAGTGGGATACACTCCTCCTAATTGATTTGCAATTGAAAAGTGAATTGGAGCAGACTGGAGCAGATCGTTCAATGGCACTGAAACCAAACTAGGCTGAAATGGTGGTAGGATGGTTCTCACTGAAAAGCTACCAAATACCTCTGATGGGCAATAGCTTAACGGTATGCATAATTTACATGACAGTCTGCCATCCTTTCCTTCCAATGCTCGGTGCCACGCCCCTACTCTGCCTCTGATTGGCTCTGACCCCCATCCCCGGGTGGGATGACAATACGGAACATATCACGTCCTGTATTGATTCTAAATGGAACTGAATGAATATAGTTTATTTTCTGTCTTTGTTTAAAACAAATCATAAACACACGTGTGTGGACTTACAAAAAGAAAAAATCACAAATGTACATATTCAAAGTAAGCTCACACACTGAAAAAGGAATAGGCTGAACCACATGCTTATTTTTTTTGTATCATTTAAAATTCTTAAAAACAAAATATATTTTAACATTAAAAAACCTTATAATATATAAGAAGTACACAATTTCAACCCGTCACTAAGGCTATTCCATAGTTTAACTCCCAAACTTTAAACACATCTAGCTTTTACATTAGTTATTTTATTTTTAATTTTTTTTCATGTTTTAAGAACAAAACATGTAATTGTCAAATACAATTCTTACAAGAGTCTTTGGAGCAGCAGCATCAAGACTTTCAGGTGATTCCATGATGGTAATTTCAAATTGAAGTTAATCAACAAATTTGTTCGGTAGGCCTGGGAATGCTGATCCATTGTTGGAAATTCATTCATCAATATCAAATTTAAATACATCACGTCAACATTTGATCAAATAAACCGGTTATGTTTCATGCATCTTGAAATTAAATCTTCAACCAGATTACTCTATGTCAGACAATATCTTGGTCTGACAAATTCCCTTTTTTTAATCTGATGCCATAATCTCTTCATTCACCAGCCAACTGGATGGTCAGTAATGTAAGTAATTGTTAAAAACACTGAAATAATTTAAAAGTCAGGCAATATAGATGGATCTTTGTCATACATTACTCCATTTTATTTTGCAAAACAGAAACACTTTGGAGTTCTGTAGCTCATTCATTTGGAAACACTCAACTAACATGCAGTGTCAGCTATACAGTATATAATTGTATCATCCACATATAAATGGGCAATATAATTTATATAAATTGTGAAGAGGACTGGACCCAGGATGGAACCCTGTGGAACACCCTATTTTATCTGTAAGAATTCTGATTGGGCATTTTTCAATTATTCTGAAACCAGTCACAGGCTTTTCTACCCATACCAATTAGGGATGTCCCGGTCCGATCACGTGACTTTCCGAAGATCGGGATCGGCAAAAAAAAAAAAAAAAAACAGGAATCTTTTTTTTTTAATATTTTTTTTTATTCAACAAACATGACCATGTTCACGTCTTAAACTCATACTGAGGCCTTCGTTTTGGTTTTAAATTGCATATCATCATTCATTTATTTATTGTCACACAGAGCAGAAGAATTTTGCCAAAAAACACCATACAATCCAAATATCCAACACTCCCAGACAAGATTACCCTTTAAATACACTTTTTGATATTGCAATTGCTGAAATTTTCACTAGAGCACACCATAATGAACGGAAACCCCCATAAGAGACTTCCAGTACTTCAGTCTGGAAAACAGCCCTGTTCTCATACAAGCCATTCAAGCCAATAGTTGAGCAGTTAGCTGATTTGAACTGATTGGCCAATCAGAATAGACACCCCATCCATCAAACACAAGGTGATATTTCCTCCTCCAATCCTCTTGGAAGACTATTATTAGGCTACACTTTGTACACTCACTATGCATCACTGTGATATCTGCATATATTTTACTTTAATTCTTGACATATTTTACTTTAAATATAGCAATCTTCTCTCTCTTGCAATAAACTGGGTAAGCTAATCAGAGGCAAATTAAAGTTCAATGTTAAGCTATTGCTCATCAGAGGTATTTGGGTAGCTATTCAGTGAGAACAATACTACCACCATTTCAGCCTCTGCACACCTGTGTGTACAGTGTTCAGTGCCATAAATATGTTCATGAGGTCCTACAATCTGCTCCCATTGACTTTTCAATTGCAAATCAATTAGTAGCAGTGTATCCCACTGCTATACAAATTCTTATTACGTTATGCCCGGGCCATTGGCTCTGGTATGTCATCAGTGTTGTTGTGTTTTATTTGTAAATTGATCTGTGGGTAGACATATAGCCAGGTAAATTAAGTTTGGGCAGCATTGAGTTTTACTTTTTTATAAGTAATAAGCAATAAGGACACTCACCCGTTGAAATAGAAAGATTAAATACATGTGCTGACTGTTCTGAACTGTTCTGCAATAACTGTGTGGAAAGTCCATCCAATCCACCTGTAGTCCATGGAGTGCAAACAGCCACCATATTCAACCTGTGTATAGTTGGTCCTGTTTTTGCTAGATGAACCACCTTCCACAATTGTGTCAGGTTTGTATATGAGGGTGTGAATTGGTCCAATTATAAGCTAAATGTTGCTGTTGTTCTAGCAGAGGTAAATTTATTTCGTGAAAATTAAGCAATGAGCATGATCCCCCGAGTGTCAGGCTTGAGCCCAGGCAGAATCCCTGTCTCTAAGCAGAGTTGTTAGTTGTCCCGGCATAACGTAATAAGCTTTTGTATAGTGGGATACACTCCTCCTAATTGATTTGCAATTGAAAAGTGAATTGGAGCAGACTGGAGCAGATCGTTCAATGGCACTGAAACCAAACTAGGCTGAAATGGTGGTAGGATGGTTCTCACTGAAAAGCTACCAAATACCTCTGATGGGCAATAGCTTAACGGTATGCATAATTTACATGACAGTCTGCCATCCTTTCCTTCCAATGCTCGGTGCCACGCCCCTACTCTGCCTCTGATTGGCTCTGACCCCCATCCCCGGGTGGGATGACAATACGGAACATATCACGTCCTGTATTGATTCTAAATGGAACTGAATGAATATAGTTTATTTTCTGTCTTTGTTTAAAACAAATCATAAACACACGTGTGTGGACTTACAAAAAGAAAAAATCACAAATGTACATATTCAAAGTAAGCTCACACACTGAAAAAGGAATAGGCTGAACCACATGCTTATTTTTTTTGTATCATTTAAAATTCTTAAAAACAAAATATATTTTAACATTAAAAAACCTTAAAATATATAAGAAGTACACAATTTCAACCCGTCACTAAGGCTATTCCATAGTTTAACTCCCAAACTTTAAACACATCTAGCTTTTACATTAGTTATTTTATTTTTAATTTTTTTTCATGTTTTAAGAACAAAACATGTAATTGTCAAATACAATTCTTACAAGAGTCTTTGGAGCAGCAGCATCAAGACTTTCAGGTGATTCCATGATGGTAATTTCAAATTGAAGTTAATCAACAAATTTGTTCGGTAGGCCTGGGAATGCTGATCCAATGTTGGAAATTCATTCATCAATATCAAATTTAAATACATCACGTCAACATTTGATCAAATAAACCGGTTATGTTTCATGCATCTTGAAATTAAATCTTCAACCAGATTACTCTATGTCAGACAATATCTTGGTCTGACAAATTCCCTTTTTTTAATCTGATGCCATAATCTCTTCATTCACCAGCCAACTGGATGGTCAGTAATGTAAGTAATTATTAAAAACACTGAAATAATTTAAAAGTCAGGCAATATAGATGGATCTTTGTCATACATTACTCCATTTTATTTTGCAAAACAGAAACACTTTGGAGTTCTGTAGCTCATTCATTTGGAAACACTCAACTAACATGCAGTGTCAGCTATACAGTATATAATTGTATCATCCACATATAAATGGGCAATATAATTTATATAAATTGTGAAGAGGACTGGACCCAGGATGGAACCCTGTGGAACACCCTATTTTATCTGTAAGAATTCTGATTGGGCATTTTTCAATTATTCTGAAACCAGTCACAGGCTTTTCTACCCATACCAATTAGGGATGTCCCGGTCCGATCACGTGACTTTCCGAAGATCGGGATCGGCAAAAAAAAAAAAAAAAAACAGGAATCTTTTTTTTTTAATATTTTTTTTTATTCAACAAACATGACCATGTTCACGTCTTAAACTCATACTGAGGCCTTCGTTTTGGTTTTAAATTGCATATCATCATTCATTTATTTATTGTCACACAGAGCAGAAGAATTTTGCCAAAACAAACCAATATTATCCAGCTGCAGACCAGCCACACTCTCAGACCCAAATAAAAAAAAAAATATATATATATATATATATATATATATATATATATATATATATATTTAATCCCAATTTCTCACATTACATTCACCCTGAATGTTGACGTTATCCAAGTGAAAAGTTAACTTCATTCAAGCGAGGCATTGCAATCCTTTTGATGTATAATTAAATCAAAGGAAATGCGTTTGGGTCTGAGAGTGTGGCTGGTCTGCCATTCTGCAGCTGGATACTATTGGTTTGTTTCACAAGGTAATGCCCCGATGGGCTGGACCAGTCTTCTTTAATTAAACAAATCAAGAAGAAACATCACAATCAATCAAGAACAAAAAACACCATACAATCCAAATATGCAACACTCCCAGACAAGATTACCCTTTAAATACACTTTTTGATATTGCAATTGCTGAAATTTTCACTAGAGCACACCATAATGAACGGAAACCCCCATAAGAGACTTCCAGTACTTCAGTCTGGAAAACAGCCCTGTTCTCATACAAGCCATTCAAGCCAATAGTTGAGCAGTTAGCTGATTTGAACTGATTGGCCAATCAGAATAGACACCCCATCCATCAAACACAAGGTGATATTTCCTCCTCCAATCCTCTTGGAAGACTATTATTAGGCTACACTTTGTACACTCACTATGCATCACTGTGATATCTGCATATATTTTACTTTAATTCTTGACATATTTTACTTTAAATATAGCAATCTTCTCTCTCTTGCAATAAACTGGGTAAGCTAATCAGAGGCAAATTAAAGTTCAATGTTAAGCTATTGCTCATCAGAGGTATTTGGGTAGCTATTCAGTGAGAACAATACTACCACCATTTCAGCCTCTGCACACCTGTGTGTACAGTGTTCAGTGCCATAAATATGTTCATGAGGTCCTACAATCTGCTCCCATTGACTTTTCAATTGCAAATCAATTAGTAGCAGTGTATCCCACTGCTATACAAATTCTTATTACGTTATGCCCGGGCCATTGGCTCTGGTATGTCATCAGTGTTGTTGTGTTTTATTTGTAAATTGATCTGTGGGTAGACATATAGCCAGGTAAATTAAGTTTGGGCAGCATTGAGTTAGAGGAAGGGAAGTTCAAGTTCTTTATAAAAGTTCTTTATTTGTCAAATATACAACAATACAGGCACATTGCAACAATGCACAATTAAGAAACAATGCATACAAGAATGGTAACAATAAGTAATAGTAGTAAGATCAAATAAAATATGAAATGAGGTAATATAAAATTAAATAGTCAATGTTTACAGAAAGTGTCTTGCGTATAAGTGTATGTGCATATTAATGTGAAGTGCAGGGTGTGTGTGTTTGTGTGTGTGTGTTCAAGAGTTTTTATCAGGTGTGTGTGTTCAAGAGTCTTTAATAGGGATATCTCCTGTTCTTGTCCTTGTTCAGGAGTCTTGTGGCTTGTGGGATAAAACTGCCCCTGAACCTACTGGTTCTTGTGCAGATGTTCTGGTTTCTCAGCTAGGGAAGAAAACTGAAAAAAAATCATATTCATGCATGGATAAAATAAAGTACATAAAACCATCTCTTAGGCATTTTCTGGTTAGTTAGACAAGGTGAAAAACGCCAAGAGAACATTAAATATTTAATCTACAAACATAATACTGTTCTGACAATATTGATGTGATTACGTTTGCAGATTTGATCTCTTATCGCATAGGTTTATACAATACATTACTTAAAGTACCAATAAGTTGAAAACAGATCAAGTACCTTTTAACATCACTTTTACTCTAGGATCCAGTAAAACTTATGGTGCCTTACAGAAAAAGTGTAAATTGTTATTTTATGTCTACAAGGCTTACAACTCAAGAATGTATGGGTATATACAATTTACATATTCAAGATTATGTTACAGTTATTTGGTTTAAAGGTGCACTATGTAATTTTGTGAGTAAGATAAGTTAATAATGTTCTGACAGCACAATAGTGTTGTAATTAGGACGAAAAAATGCATAGGTTTATACAATAGACTATTGTCTAATATGTAAACGTTTTTAAGCAGATTTCTACTTATTTACAGTTTTTGACAACTGTATGAATATGATGGTTCTTTAAGTTTCCAGAGTGACCAAAGCTCTTCCCACACTGGTCACAGGGATAGTGCTTCTCTCAAGAATGAATGGTGGCATGGCAGTTCCAGATTTTTTACAATATTTTAAGGCTTTCACATTAAGACCATTGAAAATATGGTTTGATCCCCAGGCTTTGGTATCATGGAGAGAATTAGAAGAAAACATAGTAGCCCCACAGAGACTGAAAGACATAGCACACACTAAACTTTCAATCAAGCATTGTGAGCGGGAATTTGGCCCCATAATTACCCATGCAATCAGAACATGGCGGGAAACACAAAAGAAATATCCTAACCCTCAAAAATGGCATAATCACACTCCCATATTCAATAACAATGCACTCTTAATGGGAAAACGCCCTATAAGATTCCCTATATGGGAAGAGCAAGGCATACACTCATTAGGGGATATTTTTAATAACCAGGGCTTCTGCAGTTATGTCGAAATATGCACAAAGTTTAACCTCACCGAGTCCACATGGCTTTTTTACATACAGTTAAAGCTATGTCTGAGGTCTCACGGTGTTCCATTACTCATACCAATCGAACACCACAGATACCACAAATTTTTCTATGAAAGAGAAACATTGGGAGGTTTTGTATCAGGTTTTTATTATCAATTACTAACGTCCTCGTATGAAACCCTTCAACTAGACACTGTCTGGAGGAGGGATATACCAGACCTGGAAAATGACTTTGATTGGCAAGGAGCCTGGGCAAATGTCCGACTTACATCAAGGAACCCGGATCATCAACAAATCAATCTGAACTATATTCACAGGACATACTTGACTCCTATAAGGCTGTGCAAAATGGGGCTTAAACAAGACTCCAAATGCTCCCAATGTACAAATGGGGACGAAGGAACATTTATGCACATGTATTGGGACTGCCCACCAGTTAAGGCATTCTGGAAAGATGTGTCCCAACAATTATCAATACTCGTATCTTGGAATATACCTGTACACCCCTCGGTATTACTATTGAATGATGTTTTTGAGTTTGCAGTGAATCCACAGCTAAAGAGATTGGTTTTATCGGGTATCACAGTAGCTAAAAAACTGATCGCATCACGCTGGTTTCAACCGGAAAAAATGTGCCTGAGAGTTTGGTTCCTTACATATCTCGATGTGATATATCAAGAAATATCTACAGCAAGAATTCTGGGTCTCAATGAATCCAAAATGTCAATGTGGGTAGAAGTGGTGGAGAGAATAAAAGCTAGCTTATAGTGGTAGTGTCTGGTTAGGAGTGAGGGATAATGGAGGTACTATCCAAGAGGGGGTCCGGGAGGGGGGGGTTCGAGCTGGAGCATATGTGTGTAGGGTTTTAGAAAATAGGTATTAGGGGTATATTCTATACTAACAGTTATATAATAGTAATTTCGCGGGATATACACTGTATACGGTTAAAATGTTATTATAGACTATTTTTGTTTTATCTTGTTTCTGTACTTGCATGTATTTTAACCACCTTGACTGAAAGTTTCATTATGCATTGTGTGTTGAGTACTGACTTTTAATAATTTGTTTTGCAATAATAAAAAAAATATAAAAAAAAAAATGAATATTCTGTTGTCTATTTAAGTGTCCAGATGTAATGAAGATATTCCCACATTGGTCACATTGGATTCTCTCCTGTGAATGAATACACTGGTGTCTCTTTAAGCTGAAGCTCTTCCCACACTGGCCACATGGATAGAACTGCTCTCCTGTATGAATGTGTCTTTAAGTTACTAAAGTGTCTGAAGCTCTTCCCACACTGGTCACAGTGGTATGGCTTCTCTCCTGTATGAATACGCTGGTGTGTTTTAAGGTTCCAGACTCAGTGAAGCCTTCTCCACATTGGTGACAGTGGTAGGGCTTCTCTCCTGTATGAATACGCTGCTGTATTTTTAAGGTTCCAGAGTGACTGAAGCCTTCCCCACATTGGTCAAAGTGTTGGGCTTCCCTTGTGTATGAATACGCTGGTGTGTCTTTAAGTTTCCAGACTGCCTGAAGCTCTTCCCACACTGGTCACAGTGGTAGGGCTTCTCTCCTGTATGAATATGCAGGTGTATCTTTAAGGTTCCAGAGCAACTGAAGCCTTCCCCACATTGGTCACAGTGGTAGGGCTTCTCCCCTGTATGAATATACTGGTGTCTCTTTAAGCTGAAAAAGTGTCTGAAGCTCTTCCCACACTGGCCACAGGGATAGAACTTCTCTCCTGTATGAATGTTCTGGTGTTTCTTTAAGATACTCAATTGTCTGAAGCTCTTCCCACACTGGTCACAGTGGTAGGGCTTCTCTCCTGTATGAATACGCTGGTGTGTCTTTAAGGTTCCAGAGTGACTGAAGCCTTCTCCACACTGGTCACAGTGGTAGGGCTTCTCTCCTGTATGAATACGCTGGTGTTTCTTTAAGGTTCCAGAGTGACTGAAGCCTTCCCCACATTGGTCACAGTGGTAGGGCTTCTCTCCTGTATGAATACGCTGGTGTTCCTTTAAGTTTCCAGAGCGACTGAAGCCTTCCCCACATTGGTCACAGTAGTACAGCTTCTCTCCTGTATGAATACGCTGGTGTCTCTTTAAGTCTCCAGACTTACTGAAGCTCTTCCCACATTGGCCACAGCAGTGACGCCTTGACTCAGCCATGATTGTATTTGTTGTTTGGGAACAATTGTATCTGGAATAGAGAGAAACATTGCAATGAAGATTTCAGAATCTGTAATACCATATTGTTATTTAGTTTTGGTCTCATGTGTGGATTGGAGTTTAGTAACTTAATATAGTGTGAGTTTCTTGGCAGAGCCTGAGGTGTGTCCAGCAATAGCAACACCTTCCTTATCCCCACTCAATTACAAGCCACACATCAGAGAAACATGTGCAGTATGGGCAGTGCAGTATCAAGCAGGGCTCTTTTACCTAGAGGTCACTGTTTGGTGGCATTACAGATTCTACCTTTGTAGAATCTGTCTAAGTGAATCTGCTCCATGGATGGGTATTGCATAATAATAATAATAATAATAATAATAATAATAATAATAATAATAATAATAATAATAATAATAATAATAATAATAATAATAATAATAATAATAATAATAATAATAATAATAATAATAATAATAATTGGTCAGCATTAGCTAAAATACGGGTGCACAACCCAATGGACAGATACATATATTGAAGAGAAATAAACAACATTCAAAATATTAGACAGCATATTTAGACAGAAAATAAGAGAGACTATGCAATGCCATCGAAACAATCAAATAAATAATTGTACCTACTGATGTTGTGGTGTCAAAAGTCTGATATATGTTATCAGAAGCAAGTTTGGATCCAGTAGAGAATGTGTTCTGCCACAGAGAGGGGTTCAAGTCAACCAGCAGACTATCCAGTGTTTTTGGTTGAATGAGTACTTCAGTCTGGATAACAGCCTGTTCTTATACAACGGAGCCAATAGTTGAGCAGTTAGCTGCTTTGAACTGATTGGCCAATCAGAATAGACACCCCATCCATCAAACACAAGGTGATATTTCCTCTTATAGTCATCTAGGAAGACAACTATTATTCTTTGTACAATCACTATGTATGTATACATTATTTACAACTGCATATATTTTTATACTTTCATTATTTCAATCTTCTCTCTTACAAGATACTGGATGATCAGAATTTTGGATTTAGAACAAATCACAGCACTATTTCAGCTGTCACATTCATTACAAATTACATTATAATAGTATTGAGATCTGAGTATTGAGATCCCAATCAGCCCGACTGCCATAACTGCTTGCTTTGGTGTCTCTATTTCCCCTACTACCCTGTCTCTGCCACGATATAAAGCTGACCTGGTGGCATTTGTTACTCTCCTGGCTAGACGTCTCATTCTACTGCATTGGAAGTCACACACTCCTCCATCTCACTCTATGTGGCTCAGGGATATTTTGCACTTCCTTAAGATGGAGAAAATAAGGTGTGTCATAAGGGGTTCTACAGCTAGATTTTATAAAACATGGGGTGCAAATGTAACCTGATGTCTACCTTCTCATTTAAAAAAAAAAATGTGTTCCATTCCCCTATTCCTGCTGTACAGTGCTTGTCCTGAGTGTACACATCTGTTTAATTGACTGTATGCCCGAAACAATATCTATATTTATTTTGTGGTGTACTATCCTTAGTCTATACATTCAACAGACCTATACTTTGACTACTTATACGTAGCCATGTGCAATATGTATATTATTTACATTCAACAGACCTATATTTTGTTTATTTATACATAGCTTTGTGCAATAGGTATATTGTTTATCCAACAGACCTATATTTTGACTAACTATATGTAGCTTTGTGCAATATGTATATTGTCTACATTCAACAGACCTATATTTTGACTACTTATATGTAGATATGTGCAATATGTCTGGCATATATGTGTACAATTTGACCTTGTGCTCATCTCATATTGCAATGAAAAAACTTCAATAAACAAAGTTTTGAAAAAAACAAATGACATTATATCTGCATTAGATAACAAGAAGCATTGGGCTGCTCTTTTTGTAGATATATCTAAAGCATTTTATACAGTGGATCATCCTTTGCTCTTACAGAAATTATATACCATTGGTATGGATAGAAAAGCCTCTGACTGGTACAACTGGGCAAGATGTGGTCAAGTATATACACTAATTAGAATGAAATAACAATACAGTGGGATGGGATAATTTAGCAGGGCTGTGCAATTGGGCAGTTATGTGCAAAGAGTATGAACAGCAAAATATGAACAATATTCATCAAATAGTACAACCATCTCTTATGCATTTCCTGGTTGTTAAACAAGTTGAAAATGGCCAAGAGAACATTATACTTAATATATGAACATAATACTGTTCTGACAATATTGATGTAATTAAGTTTGCAGATTTTATTTTGTAATGCATAGGTTTATACAATAGGCAGATTTAATTGGATTTATGTCCAGTATGAATGCGCTGTTGAGTATATAGATTCATGAACACTTTTGATATTGCAGTTGCTGACATTTTCACTAGAGGACAGCACATAAGAATGAACGGACACCCCCATGAGAGACTTCACTTAGCACTTTGGATAAAAGCGCTAAATGCAGTCCATTTACCCTTTACCATGAGTACTTCAGTAAAACAGCACTGTTCTCATAGCATAGAATCAATAGTTAGCTGCTTGGAACTGATTGGCCAATCAGAAGAAGAATAGACTCCCCATTTTAGAATGGTATTTATGTCAATCAAAAATTATGTAAACACCATATTACCATCAGTATCATCGTTTAAATTGGATTATACAGTGGTATTATTTAACTACAAAGGTGGTACCAAGGCTATACATGACTTTTACAATGGCAGTAACTGTAGTTCCAATACCAATTAACATGTGATAGGGCAACAAAAAACATCCTTATGCATGTGTTTTTTATTAGATGTTAAGACAATTTCCTCTTTTTACATATAACTCTACACTAACTTCCCTATTAGTGCAGTTTAGCCCCACATGGATTATTTTCTTTGATTGTTCATTCATTTTTTCTTTGAGTTATGTATATTACATCCAGTTTACTTGTATTTGTAAAGCCCAAGATCACAAGGTAATGCCTCCATGGGCTGGACCAGTTCACTATTGTTCACTATTAAAAATACTGAATTGTAAAAGGAAAATACCAAACTTCTTTTACCTGCATTCCAGCCACTTAAAGGGGAATACCACCAATTTTCAAAACTGAAATATGTATTTGTTCGTTCATTATTATCCTCTAGTGAAAATGTCAGCAACTGCAATATAGAAAGCTGTATTTAAATCTACTCTTAGGTTGTAATTCCAAGTACATGTAATAATAATAATAATAATATAATACAATTGTATTTGTATAGCACGTTTCATACAGAAACTGCAGTTCAAATTGCTTCACAACAGAAAAAATGACAGGAAAATGAGCACATAAAGTGCAGATATATAAAATCACAGTTTTTCACATTAGGATAGGACTGATATTGTAAACAGTTGCATAATAATAATGTGTCAGAGCCAGGAGTGAAATCATTGAAAAGTCAGACAATATAGGGGGAACTTTGTCAGACATTATTCCAATTTATTTTGCAAATCAGAAACACTTTGTAAACTTTGTAAACACTCAAATAACATGCAGTGTCAGCTATACAGTATATAATTGTATCATCCACGTGTACATTTACAATATAATTTCTATAAAGGTGAAGAGGACTGGACCCAGGATGGAACCCTGTGGAAAACCCTTTGTTATCTGTAAGAATACTGATTGGGCATTTTTCAATTATTCTGAAACCAGTCACAGGCTTTTCTACCCATACCAATGTCATATAATTTCATAAGAGCAAAGGATGATCCACTGTATCAAATGCTTTAGATATATCTACATAAAGAGCAGCCCAATGCTTCTTGTTATCTAATGCAGATATAATGTACTTTGTAATGAATGTGAAATAGTGCTGTGATTTGTTCTAAATCCAGATTGATGCAGATTTAAAACTGAATGAGTTGAAATAAATGATTTGAGTTAGTTCTCAATCAAGGATTCCATGATTTTAGACAAGCAATGTAGAATATTGGGCCTTATTGTTTAAGTAACCTATATCTTCACTCTTATGAATGTGGGTCACATTGGCTAATTTCCAAGCATAAGGACACTCACCTGTTGAAATAGAAAGATTAAATACATGTGCTGACTGTTCTGAACTGTTCTGCAATAACTGTGTGGAAAGTCCATCCAATCCACCTGTAGTCCATGGAGTGCAAACAGCCACCATATTCAACCTGTGTATAGTTGGTCCTGTTTTTGCTAGATGAACCACCTTCCACAATTTTGTCAGGTTTGTATATGAGGGTGTGAATTGGTCCAATTATAGGCTAAATGTTGCTGTTGTTCTAGCAGAGGTACATTTATTTCGTGAAAATTAACCAATGAGCATGATCCCCTGAGTGTCGGCTTGAGCCCAGGCAGAATCCCTGTCTCTAAGCAGAGTTGTTAGTTGTCCCGGCATAACGTAATAAGCTTTTGTATAGCAGTGGGATACACTCCTCCTAATTGATTTGCAATTGAAAAGTGAATTGGAGCAGACTGGAGCAGATCGTTCAATGGCACTGAAACCAAACTAGGCTGAAATGGTGGTAGGATGGTTCTCACTGAAAAGCTACCAAATACCTCTGATGGGCAATAGCTTAACGATATGCTGCAATTTACATGACAGTCTGCCATCCTTTCCTTCCAATGCTCGGTGCCGCGCCCCTACTCTGCCTCTGATTTGCTCTGACCCTCATCCCCGGGTGGGATGACAATAGGGAACATATCACGTCCTGTATTGATTCTAAATGGAACTGAATGAATATAGTTTATTTTCTGTCTTTGTTTACAACAAATCATAAACACACTTGTGTGGACTTACAAAAAGAAAGAATCACAAATGTACATATTCAAAGTAAGCTCACACACAAAATCCCAACTCAATGACTGAAAAATGAATAGGCTGAACCACATGCTTATTTTTTTTGTATCTTTTAAAATTCTTAAAAACAAAATATATTTTAACATTAAAAAACCTTAAAATATGCTGCAAGAAAAAAAGAAGATATTTTACTCAAAACTGTACTCCTGAATTATTTTAATTTTTAAGGCTTTTTTAAATCTCCCCTAAGAAGTACATAATTTCAACCCGTCACTAATGCTATTCCATAGTTTAACTCCCAAACTTTAAACACATCTAGCTTTTACATTCGTTTTTTTTGTACATGCTTTAAGAACAAAACATGTAATTGTCAAATACAATTCTGAGTCTTACAAGAGTCTTTGGAGCAGAGTGTCCACATAGTTTGAAATAGCAGCAGCATCAAGACTTTCAGGTGATTCCATGATGCGTTTGGGTCTGAGAGTGTGGCTGGTCTGCCATTCTGCAGCTGGATACTATTGGTTTGTTTCACAAGGTAATGCCCCCATGGGCTGGACCAGTCTTCTTTAATTAAACAAGTCAAGAAGAAACATCACAATCAATCAAGAACAAAAAACACCATACAATCCAAATATGCAACACTCCCAGACAAGATTACCCTTTAAATACACTTTTTGATATTGCAAATGCTGACATTTTCACTAGAGCACATCATAATGAACGGAAACCCCCATAAGAGACTTCCAGTACTTCAGTCTGGAAAACAGCCCGGTTCTCATACAAGCCATTCGAGCCAATAGTTGAGCAGTTAGCTGATTTGAACTGATTGGCCAATCAGAATAGACACCCCATCCATCAAACACAAGGCGATATTTCCTCCTACAATCCTCTTGGAAGATCATTATTAGGCTACACTTTGTACACTCACTATGCATCACTGCAATATCTACATATATTTTACTTTAATTCTTCATATATTTTACTTTAAATATAGCAATCTTCTCTCTCTTGCAATAAACTGGGTAAGCTAATCAGAGGCAATTTAAAGTTCAATGTTAAGCTATTGCTCATCAGAGGTATTTGGGTAGCTATTCAGTGAGAACAATACTACCACCATTTCAGCCTCTGCACACCTGTGTGTACAGTGTCCAGTCCCATGAATATGTTCATGAGGTCCTACAATCTGCTCCCATTGACTTTTCAATTGCAAATCAATTAGTAGCAGTGTATCCCACTGCTATACAAATGCTTATTACGTTATGCCCGGGCCATTGGCTCTGGTATGTCATCAGTGTTGTTGTGTTTTATTTGTAAATTGATCTGTGGCTAGACATATAGCCAGGTAAATTAAGTTTGGGCAGCATTGAGTTAGAGGAAGGGAAGTTCAAGTTCTTTATAAAAGTTCTTTATTTGTCAAATATACAACAATACAGGCACATTGCAACAATGCACAATTAATAAACAATGCATACAAGAATGGTAACAATAAGTAATAGTAGTACGATCAAATAAAATATGAAATGAGGTAATATAAAATTAAATAGTCAATGTTTACAGAAAGTGTCTTGCGTATAAGTGTATGTGCATATTAATGTGAAGTGCAGGGTGTGTGTGTTTGTGTGTGTGTGTGTTCAAGAGTTTTTATCAGGTGTGTGTGTGTTCAAGAGTCTTTAATAGGGATATCTCCTGTTCTTGTCCTTGTTCAGGAGTCTTGTGGCTTGTGGGAAAAAACTGCCCCTGAACCTACTGGTTCTTGTGCAGATGTTCTGGTTTCTCAGCTAGGGAAGAAAACTGAAAAAAATCTTATTCATGCATGGATAAAATAAAGTACATAAAACCATCTCTTAGGCTTTTCTGGTTAGTTAAACAAGGTGAAAAACGCCAAGAGAACATTAAATATTTAATCTACAAACATAATACTGTTCTGACAATATTGATGTGATTACGTTTGCAGATTTGATCTCTTATCGCATAGGTTTATACAATACATTACTTAAAGTACCAATACGTTGAAAACAGATCAAGTACCTTTTAACATCACTTTTACTCTAGGACCAGTAAAACTTATGGTGCCTTACAGAAAAATTGTAAATTGTTATTTTATGTCTACAAGGCTTACAACTCAAGAATGTATGGGTATATACAATTTATATATTCAAGATTATGTTATAGTTATTTGGTTTAAAGGTGCACTATGTAATTTTGTGAGTAAGATAAGTTAATAATGTTCTGACAGCACAATAGTGTTGTAATTAGGACGAAAAAATGCATAGGTTTATACAATAGACTATTGTCTAATATGAATGCGCTGTTGAGTATGTAAACGTTTTTAAGCAGATTTCTACTTATTTACAGTTTTTGACAACTGTATGAATACGATGGTTCTTTAAGTTTCCAGAGTGACCAAAGCTCTTCCCACACTGGTCACAGGGATAGTGCTTCTCTCAAGAATGAATATTCTGTTGTCTATTTAAGTGTCCAGATGTAATGAAGATATTCCCACATTGGTCACATTGGATTCTCTCCTGTGAATGAATACACTGGTGTCTCTTTAAGATGAAGCTCTTCCCACACTGGCCACATGGATAGAACTGCTCTCCTGTATGAATGTTCTGGTGTGTCTTTAAGTTACTAAAGTGTCTGAAGCTCTTCCCACACTGGTCACAGTGGTATGGCTTCTCTCCTGTATGAATACGCTGGTGTGTTTTAAGGTTCCAGACTCACTGAAGCTATTAACTATTGTTCACTATTAAAAATACTGAAATTGTAAAAGGAAAATACCAAACTTTTTTTACCTGCATTCCAGCCACTTAAAGGGGAATACCACCAATTTTCAAAACTGAAATATGTATTTGTTCGTTCATTATTATCCTCTAGTGAAAATGTCAGCAACTGCAATATAGAAAGCTGTATTTAAATCTACTCTTAGGTTGTAATTCCAAGTACATGTAATAATAATAATAATATAATACAATTGTATTTGTATAGCACGTTTCATACAGAAACTGCAGTTCAAATTGCTTCACAACAGAAAAAAAGACAGGAAAATGAGCACATAAAGTGCAGATATATAAAATCACAGTTTTTCACATTAGGATAGGACTGATATTGTAAACAGTTGCATAATAATAATGTGTCAGAGCCAGGAGTGAAATCATTGAAAAGTCAGATAATATAGGGGGAACTTTGTCAGACATTATTCCAATTTATTTTGCAAATCAGAAACACTTTGTAAACTTTGGAAACACTCAAATAATATGCAGTGTCAACTATACAGTATATAATTGTATCATCCACCTGTAAATTGACAATACAATTTATATAAAAGTGAAGAGTACAGGACCCAGGATGGAACCCTGTGGAAAACCCTTTGTTATCTGTAAGAATACTGATTGGGCATTTTTCAATTATTCTGAAACCAGTCACAGGCTTTTCTACCCATACCAATGTCATATCATTTCATAAGAGCAAAGGATGATCCACTGTATCAAATGCTTTAGATATATCTACATAAAGAGCAGCCCAATGCTTCTTGTTATCTAATGCAGATATAATGTAATTTGTAATGAATGTGAAATAGTGCTGTGATTTGTTCTAACTCCAGATTGATGCAGATTTAAAACTGAATGAGTTGAAACAAATGATTTGAGTTAGTTCTCAATCAAGGATTCCATGATTTTAGACAAGCAATGTAGAATATTGGGCCTTATTGTTTAAGTAACTTATATCTTCACTCTTATGAATGTGGGTCACATTGGCTAATTTCCAAGCATACGGACACTCACCCGTTGAAATAGAAAGATTAAATACATGTGCTGACTGTTCTGAACTGTTCTGCAATAACTGTGTGGAAAGTCCATCCAATCCACCTGTAGTCCATGGAGTGCAAACAGCCACCATATTCAACCTGTGTATAGTTGGCCCTGTTTTTGCTAGATGAACCACCTTCCACAATTTTGTCAGGTTTGTATATGAGGGTGTGAATTGGTCCAATTATAGGCTAAATGTTGCTGTTGTTCTAGCAGAGGTACATTTATTTCGTGAAAATTAACCAATGAGCATGATCCCCTGAGTGTCGGCTTGAGCCCAGGCAGAATCCCTGTCTCTAAGCAGAGTTGTTAGTTGTCCCGGCATAACGTAATAAGCTTTTGTATAGCAGTGGGATACACTCCTCCTAATTGATTTGCAATTGAAAAGTGAATTGGAGCAGACTGGAGCAGATCGTTCAATGGCACTGAAACCAAACTAGGCTGAAATGGTGGTAGGATGGTTCTCACTGAAAAGCTACCAAATACCTCTGATGGGCAATAGCTTAACGATATGCTTCAATTTACATGACAGTCTGCCATCCTTTCCTTCCAATGCTCGGTGCCGCGCCCCTACTCTGCCTCTGATTTGCTCTGACCCTCATCCCCGGGTGGGATGACAATAGGGAACATATCACGTCCTGTATTGATTCTAAATGGAACTGAATGAATATAGTTTATTTTCTGTCTTTGTTTACAACAAATCATAAACCCACTTGTGTGGACTTACAAAAAGAAAGAATCACAAATGTACATATTCAAAGTAAGCTCACACACAAAATCCCAACTCAATGACTGAAAAAGGAATAGGCTGAACCACATGCTTATTTTTTTTGTATCTTTTAAAATTCTTAAAAACAAAATATATTTTAACATTAAAAAACCTTAAAATATGCTGCAAGAAAAAAAGAAGATATTTTACTCAAAACTGTACTCCTGAATTATTTTAATTTTTAAGGCTTTTTTAAATCTCCCCTAAGAAGTATATAATTTCAACCCGTCACTAATGCTATTCCATAGTTTAACTCCCAAACTTTAAACACATCTAGCTTTTACATTCGTTTTTTTTTTACATGTTTTAAGAACAAAACATGTAATTGTCAAATACAATTCTGAGTCTTACAAGAGTCTTTGGAGCAGAGTGTCCACATAGTTTGAAATAGCAGCAGCATCAATACTTTCAGGTGATTCCATGATGCGTTTGGGTCTGAGAGTGTGGCTGGTCTGCCATTCTGCAGCTGGATACTATTGGTTTGTTTCACAAGGTAATGCCCCCATGGGCTGGACCAGTCTTCTTTAATTAAACAAGTCAAGAAGAAACATCACAATCAATAAAGAACAAAAAACACCATACAATCCAAATATGCAACACTCCCAGACAAGATTACCCTTTAAATACACTTTTTGATATTGCAATTGCTGACATTTTCACTAGAGCACATCATAATGAACGGAAACCCCCATAAGAGACTTCCAGTACTTCAGTCTGGAAAACAGCCCTGTTCTCATACAAGCCATTCGAGCCAATAGTTGAGCAGTTAGCTGATTTGAACTGATTGGCCAATCAGAATAGACACCCCATCCATCAAACACAAGGCGATATTTCCTCCTACAATCCTCTTGGAAGATCATTATTAGGCTACACTTTGTACACTCACTATGCATCACTGCAATATCTGCATATATTTTACTTTAATTCTTCATATATTTTACTTTAAATATAGCAATCTTCTCTCTCTTGCAATAAACTGGGTAAGCTAATCAGAGGCAATTTAAAGTTCAATGTTAAGCTATTGCTCATCAGAGGTATTTGGGTAGCTATTCAGTGAGAACAATACTACCACCATTTCAGCCTCTGCACACCTGTGTGTACAGTGTCCAGTCCCATGAATATGTTCATGAGGTCCTACAATCTGCTCCCATTGACTTTTCAATTGCAAATCAATTAGTAGCAGTGTATCCCACTGCTATACAAATGCTTATTACGTTATGCCCGGGCCATTGGCTCTGGTATGTCATCAGTGTTGTTGTGTTTTATTTGTAAATTGATCTGTGGCTAGACATATAGCCAGGTAAATTAAGTTTGGGCAGCATTGAGTTAGAGGAAGGGAAGTTCAAGTTCTTTATAAAAGTTCTTTATTTGTCAAATATACAACAATACAGGCACATTGCAACAATGCACAATTAATAAACAATGCATACAAGAATGGTAACAATAAGTAATAGTAGTACGATCAAATAAAATATGAAATGAGGTAATATAAAATTAAATAGTCAATGTTTACAGAAAGTGTCTTGCGTATAAGTGTATGTGCATATTAATGTGAAGTGCAGGGTGTGTGTGTTTGTGTGTGTGTGTGTTCAAGAGTTTTTATCAGGTGTGTGTGTGTTCAAGAGTCTTTAATAGGGATATCTCCTGTTCTTGTCCTTGTTCAGGAGTCTTGTGGCTTGTGGGAAAAAACTGCCCCTGAACCTACTGGTTCTTGTGCAGATGTTCTGGTTTCTCAGCTAGGGAAGAAAACTGAAAAAAATCATATTCATGCATGGATAAAATAAAGTACATAAAACCATCTCTTAGGCTTTTCTGGTTAGTTAAACAAGGTGAAAAACGCCAAGAGAACATTAAATATTTAATCTACAAACATAATACTGTTCTGACAATATTGATGTGATTACGTTTGCAGATTTGATCTCTTATCGCATAGGTTTATACAATACATTACTTAAAGTACCAATACGTTGAAAACAGATCAAGTACCTTTTAACATCACTTTTACTCTAGGACCAGTAAAACTTATGGTGCCTTACAGAAAAATTGTAAATTGTTATTTTATGTCTACAAGGCTTACAACTCAAGAATGTATGGGTATATACAATTTATATATTCAAGATTATGTTATAGTTATTTGGTTTAAAGGTGCACTATGTAATTTTGTGAGTAAGATAAGTTAATAATGTTCTGACAGCACAATAGTGTTGTAATTAGGACGAAAAAATGCATAGGTTTATACAATAGACTATTGTCTAATATGAATGCGCTGTTGAGTATGTAAACGTTTTTAAGCAGATTTCTACTTATTTACAGTTTTTGACAACTGTATGAATACGATGGTTCTTTAAGTTTCCAGAGTGACCAAAGCTCTTCCCACACTGGTCACAGGGATAGTGCTTCTCTCAAGAATGAATATTCTGTTGTCTATTTAAGTGTCCAGATGTAATGAAGATATTCCCACATTGGTCACATTGGATTCTCTCCTGTGAATGAATACACTGGTGTCTCTTTAAGATGAAGCTCTTCCCACACTGGCCACATGGATAGAACTGCTCTCCTGTATGAATGTTCTGGTGTGTCTTTAAGTTACTAAAGTGTCTGAAGCTCTTCCCACACTGGTCACAGTGGTATGGCTTCTCTCCTGTATGAATACGCTGGTGTGTTTTAAGGTTCCAGACTCACTGAAGCTATTAACTATTGTTCACTATTAAAAATACTGAAATTGTAAAAGGAAAATACCAAACTTTTTTTACCTGCATTCCAGCCACTTAAAGGGGAATACCACCAATTTTCAAAACTGAAATATGTATTTGTTCGTTCATTATTATCCTCTAGTGAAAATGTCAGCAACTGCAATATAGAAAGCTGTATTTAAATCTACTCTTAGGTTGTAATTCCAAGTACATGTAATAATAATAATAATATAATACAATTGTATTTGTATAGCACGTTTCATACAGAAACTGCAGTTCAAATTGCTTCACAACAGAAAAAAAGACAGGAAAATGAGCACATAAAGTGCAGATATATAAAATCACAGTTTTTCACATTAGGATAGGACTGATATTGTAAACAGTTGCATAATAATAATGTGTCAGAGCCAGGAGTGAAATCATTGAAAAGTCAGACAATATAGGGGGAACTTTGTCAGACATTATTCCAATTTATTTTGCAAATCAGAAACACTTTGTAAACTTTGGAAACACTCAAATAATATGCAGTGTCAGCTATACAGTATATAATTGTATCATCCACCTGTAAATTGACAATACAATTTATATAAAAGTGAAGAGTACAGGACCCAGGATGGAACCCTGTGGAAAACCCTTTGTTATCTGTAAGAATACTGATTGGGCATTTTTCAATTATTCTGAAACCAGTCACAGGCTTTTCTACCCATACCAATGTCATATCATTTCATAAGAGCAAAGGATGATCCACTGTATCAAATGCTTTAGATATATCTACATAAAGAGCAGCCCAATGCTTCTTGTTATCTAATGCAGATATAATGTAATTTGTAATGAATGTGAAATAGTGCTGTGATTTGTTCTAACTCCAGATTGATGCAGATTTAAAACTGAATGAGTTGAAACAAATGATTTGAGTTAGTTCTCAATCAAGGATTCCATGATTTTAGACAAGCAATGTAGAATATTGGGCCTTATTGTTTAAGTAACTTATATCTTCACTCTTATGAATGTGGGTCACATTGGCTAATTTCCAAGCATACGGACACTCACCCGTTGAAATAGAAAGATTAAATACATGTGCTGACTGTTCTGAACTGTTCTGCAATAACTGTGTGGAAAGTCCATCCAATCCACCTGTAGTCCATGGGGTGCAAACAGCCACCATATTCAACCTGTGTATAGTTGGTCCTGTTTTTGCTAGATGAACCACCTTCCACAATTTTGTCAGGTTTGTATATGAGGGTGTGAATTGGTCCAATTATAGGCTAAATGTTGCTGTTGTTCTAGCAGAGGTACATTTATTTCGTGAAAATTAACCAATGAGCATGATCCCCTGAGTGTCGGCTTGAGCCCAGGCAGAATCCCTGTCTCTAAGCAGAGTTGTTAGTTGTCCCGGCATAACGTAATAAGCTTTTGTATAGCAGTGGGATACACTCCTCCTAATTGATTTGCAATTGAAAAGTGAATTGGAGCAGACTGGAGCAGATCGTTCAATGGCACTGAAACCAAACTAGGCTGAAATGGTGGTAGGATGGTTCTCACTGAAAAGCTACCAAATACCTCTGATGGGCAATAGCTTAACGATATGCTTCAATTTACATGACAGTCTGCCATCCTTTCCTTCCAATGCTCGGTGCCGCGCCCCTACTCTGCCTCTGATTTGCTCTGACCCTCATCCCCGGGTGGGATGACAATAGGGAACATATCACGTCCTGTATTGATTCTAAATGGAACTGAATGAATATAGTTTATTTTCTGTCTTTGTTTACAACAAATCATAAACCCACTTGTGTGGACTTACAAAAAGAAAGAATCACAAATGTACATATTCAAAGTAAGCTCACACACAAAATCCCAACTCAATGACTGAAAAAGGAATAGGCTGAACCACATGCTTATTTTTTTTGTATCTTTTAAAATTCTTAAAAACAAAATATATTTTAACATTAAAAAACCTTAAAATATGCTGCAAGAAAAAAAGAAGATATTTTACTCAAAACTGTACTCCTGAATTATTTTAATTTTTAAGGCTTTTTTAAATCTCCCCTAAGAAGTATATAATTTCAACCCGTCACTAATGCTATTCCATAGTTTAACTCCCAAACTTTAAACACATCTAGCTTTTACATTCGTTTTTTTTTTACATGTTTTAAGAACAAAACATGTAATTGTCAAATACAATTCTGAGTCTTACAAGAGTCTTTGGAGCAGAGTGTCCACATAGTTTGAAATAGCAGCAGCATCAAGACTTTCAGGTGATTCCATGATGCGTTTGGGTCTGAGAGTGTGGCTGGTCTGCCATTCTGCAGCTGGATACTATTGGTTTGTTTCACAAGGTAATGCCCCCATGGGCTGGACCAGTCTTCTTTAATTAAACAAGTCAAGAAGAAACATCACAATCAATCAAGAACAAAAAACACCATACAATCCAAATATGCAACACTCCCAGACAAGATTACCCTTTAAATACACTTTTTGATATTGCAATTGCTGACATTTTCACTAGAGCACATCATAATGAACGGAAACCCCCATAAGAGACTTCCAGTACTTCAGTCTGGAAAACAGCCCTGTTCTCATACAAGCCATTCGAGCCAATAGTTGAGCAGTTAGCTGATTTGAACTGATTGGCCAATCAGAATAGACACCCCATCCATCAAACACAAGGCGATATTTCCTCCTACAATCCTCTTGGAAGATCATTATTAGGCTACACTTTGTACACTCACTATGCATCACTGCAATATCTGCATATATTTTACTTTAATTCTTCACATATTTTACTTTAAATATAGCAATCTTCTCTCTCTTGCAATAAACTGGGTAAGCTAATCAGAGGCAATTTAAAGTTCAATGTTAAGCTATTGCTCATCAGAGGTATTTGGGTAGCTATTCAGTGAGAACAATACTACCACCATTTCAGCCTCTGCACACCTGTGTGTACAGTGTCCAGTGTCATGAATATGTTCATGAGGTCCTACAATCTGCTCCCATTGACTTTTCAATTGCAAATCAATTAGTAGCAGTGTATCCCACTGCTATACAAATGCTTATTACGTTATGCCCGGGCCATTGGCTCTGGTATGTCATCAGTGTTGTTGTGTTTTATTTGTAAATTGATCTGTGGCTAGACATATAGCCAGGTAAATTAAGTTTGGGCAGCATTGAGTTAGAGGAAGGGAAGTTCAAGTTCTTTCTAAAAGTTCTTTATTTGTCAAATATACAACAATACAGGCACATTGCAACAATGCACAATTAATAAACAATGCATACAAGAATGGTAACAATAAGTAATAGTAGTACGATCAAATAAAATATGAAATGAGGTAATATAAAATTAAATAGTCAATGTTTACAGAAAGTGTCTTGCGTATAAGTGTATGTGCATATTAATGTGAAGTGCAGGGTGTGTGTGTTTGTGTGTGTGTGTGTTCAAGAGTTTTTATCAGGTGTGTGTGTGTTCAAGAGTCTTTAATAGGGATATCTCCTGTTCTTGTCCTTGTTCAGGAGTCTTGTGGCTTGTGGGAAAAAACTGCCCCTGAACCTACTGGTTCTTGTGCAGATGTTCTGGTTTCTCAGCTAGGGAAGAAAACTGAAAAAAATCATATTCATGCATGGATAAAATAAAGTACATAAAACCATCTCTTAGGCATTTTCTGGTTAGTTAAACAAGGTGAAAAACGCCAAGAGAACATTAAATATTTAATCTACAAACATAATACTGTTCTGACAATATTGATGTGATTACGTTTGCAGATTTGATCTCTTATCGCATAGGTTTATACAATACATTACTTAAAGTACCAATAAGTTGAAAACAGATCAAGTACCTTTTAACATCACTTTTACTCTAGGACCAGTAAAACTTATGGTGCCTTACAGAAAAATTGTAAATTGTTATTTTATGTCTACAAGGCTTACAACTCAAGAATGTATGGGTATATACAATTTATATATTCAAGATTATGTTATAGTTATTTGGTTTAAAGGTGCAGAAACTGCGTAGTGCACCTTTAAAATAATATCTAAAATGGAAGACATTTTCCTTTAAAATGAAACCATTGGCACATTTTTTAAATCAATGATGGATTTTAGTGAAAACGGTGAAACAGTGAAAACATTTAAATTTCATGCATGGATTACTAGATTTCAAATAAAGTATATACAGCAGTATTTTAGGCATTTCCTGGTTGTTAAACATGAAAATGGCAAAATAATTTAAATGCATACGTTTATACAATAGACAGAGGAATGTTTGATTTATGTCCAGTCTGAATGCGCTGTTGAGTATGTAAAAGGTTTTAAGCAGATTTCTACTTATTTTTAGTGTTTGACACCTGTATGCATACGCTGGTGATTCTTTAAGTTTCCATAGTGAACAAAGCTCTTCCAACACTGGTCACAGATATAGTGCTTCTCTCAAGAATGAATATTCTGTTGTCTCTTTAAGCGTCCAGATGTAATGAAGCTCTTCCCAAATTGGTCACATTGGCTTCTCTCCTGTATGACTACACTGGTGTCTCTTTAAGCTGGAAGGGATAGAACTTCTCTCCTGTATGAATGTTCTGGTGTTTCTTTAAGTTACCAACGTTTCTGAAGCTCTTCCCACATTGGTCACAGTGGTACGGCTTCTCTCCTGTATGAATACGCTGATGTGTCTTTAAGGTTCCATACCTGCTGAAGCTCTTCCCACACTGGTCACAGGGATAGATCTTCTCTCCTGTATGAATGTTCTGGTGTTTCTTTAAGGTTCCAGACTCACTGAAGCTCATCCCACATTGGTCACAGTGGTAGGGCTTCTCTCCTGTATGAATACGCTGGTGTGTATTTAAGTTTCCAGACTGACTGAAGCCTTCCCCACATTGGTCACAGTGATAGGGCTTCTCTCCTGAATGAATACGCTGGTGTGTCTTTAAGGTTCCAGACTGACTGAAGCCTTCCCCACATTGGTCACAGTTCAAGTTTCAAGTTTCTTTAATAGTTGTCATACAGAAGTACAGAATACTTTTGTACAAAATGCTTCTTACTGTTGCGCTCCAGAGACTGTGCATGACAAGATAAGTATGAAATAAAAACATAGTAAAAATTAGAAGAAAAAAAAGAGGTCACAGTGTTCAGTTTAGACATATGTACAATGTTTGTAGACGTAGTTACCATACAATATACAATACTGTGCAGTGTACTAATATACAATACTATATAGTGCAAGGCATAAATGGACGAGGTGCAGTTTAGGTACAATCCACAGTAGGTGTACGAGTTGTAGTGCAAATCCTTTATCAATAAATATAAAGTGTAAGTGTGTTTGTGTGATCTAAGTGTGGAGAGTGGGTGCTGCAGTGTGTTGTTTGTTTGAGTGAGTGTGTGTGTGCGTGTGGGTGTGTGTGCTGTGTGCATTTGATGGTTGTTGCATAGTGATTATTGTTCGTTTAGCGATTATTGTTCGTTTAGCAGCCTGATGGCCTGGGGATAGAAGCTCCTTCTGAGTCTTTCTGTGCTCGCCATAAGACTCCGGTATCGCTTGCCTGACGGCAGCAGTTCAAAGAGGCAGTTGTTCGGGTGGCTCGAGTCCTTAATAATTCTCTTAGCCTTCCCCTTGCACCGCTTGTTGTAAATGTTCTGGAGGGTGGGAAGCCCCCCTCTAATTGTGCGTTCGGCTGAACGTGTCACTCTTTGTAGTCTGCTACGGTCTTGTGCAGTGCTATTCCCAAACCAGGAGGTGATGTTGCCGGTCAGGATGCTCTCTATTGTACATGAGTAGAAGTTCCTAAGGATCTTCTGGCTGACTTGGAACTTCCTTAGGCGCCTGAGGAAGTAGAGGCGTTGTCGTGCCTTCTTCACAACACTGTCAATGTGTGTGGTCCATGACAAGTCCTCGGATATGTGGGCTCCGAGGTACTTGAAACTGTTCACTCTCTCAACTGGTGCCCCGTCGATGCTGAGGGGGCTGTAGTCCTTGACCCCCGACCTCCTGAAGTCCACAATCATCTCTTTTGTTTTGCTGACGTTCAGGGAGAGGCAGTTCTCCTGACACCACTGTGACAGGTTCTCTACCTCTTCCAGGTAGGCCCTTTCGTCGTTGGCAGAGATCAGGCCCACCACTACTGTGTCATCAGCAAATTTGATGATGGTGTTGTTGTTCCGCTGTGCTACGCAGTCATGTGTGTACAGGGAGTAGAGGAGGGGGCTCAGAACACAGCCCTGGGGGGCCCCTATGTTGAGCGTGATGGATGAGGAGGTGCAGTTGCCGGCTCTTACCACCTGGGGTCTGCCCGTCAGGAAGTCCAGGACCCACTGGCACAGGTCATAGTTCAGGCCCAGGTCCCTGAGCTTGGCTATGAGTTTGGAGGGGACTATGGTATTGAATGCTGAGCTGTAGTCGATGAACAGCATTCTCACATAGTTCCCCTTCCTCTTGTCCAGATGTGATGCTGCTGTGTGCAGCACATGGGCTATGGCGTCCTCCGTGGACCTGTTGGGGCGATATGCAAATTGCAGAGGGTCCAGGTTGATGGGGAGGGAGGAACAGATGTAGCCCTTCACTAGCTTCTCAAAGCACTTCATGGCTATGGAGGTGAGGGCTACAGGGCGGTAGTCGTTGAGGCAAGCGGGCGTAGATTTTTTGGGTACAGGGATGATGGTGGACTTCTTCAGACAGGTGGGGATGACGGCCTGTTCCAAGGACAGGTTGAAGATGTCAGTGAAAACCGGGGCCAGTTGGTCGGCACAGACTTTTAGGACGCGGCCGGGGATGCCGTCCGGTCCTGCTGCCTTCCTGATATCCACTTTTTTAAAGATCCGTCTCACCTCATGCTCTGTTACCCTGAACACTGAGTCTCCATCAGCAGACCCCCCCCCCCCCATTGCCGTGGTTTGTAGGCTGGTGTTGTTATTCACAGCCTCAAACCTCGCATAGAAGGAGTTGAGATCATTTGCTAAGGAGATGTCACTGTTCAGTTTGAGGGGGGTTCCTTTGTAGTCTGTCATTGTTCTGAGGCCCTGCCACATGCCTCTAGAGTCAGCCTGTTCAAACTGAAGTTCAACTTTATCCCTGTAACGCCGTTTTGCCTCTATTACTGCTCTCCTGACGTTGTATCTTGCCATCTTGTGTTCTTCCATGTTGCCTGTCACCAGCCCGGTGTTGTATGCTGATGTGCGCACTTTCAGAGCCTCACGGACGGATTTGTCTACCCAGGGCTTTTGATTTGGGTAGATATTAATTTTGGTGGTGGGGATTATTACTTCTACCTGAGTACAGACATAGTCAATCACCGTTTCGGTGTATTCGTTAATATTGGCTGTGTTATCACGGAGTACACTCCATTCTGTGCTTCCCAGCACTGCTTGGAGTGACTCTACTGACGTCACGGTCCAACGCTTAACCTCTCGCGAGACCACCGGCGTTCGCTTGAGACACTGTTTGTACTTAGGCAAAAGAAAAATTGCGGCGTGATCGCTTTTACCGAATGGACTAAGAGCCTGTGACTTGTACCCATTCTTAAATTGCGAGTATACATGGTCTAATATGTTCTCGCCTCTGGTGGGACAGGTCACATGCTGATAGAAATTCGGCAGCACCTTTTTAAGACGCGCGCTGTTGAAATCCCCCAAGACCAAAATGGCCGCGTCAACGTTAGCTGCCTGGAGTTTGTTTACCTCGTCGTGAAGTTTTGAAAGTGCGACCTCAGTGTTCGCGTGTGGTGGAATGTACACTCCGATGAGGATGATGGACGTTAACTCTCTTGGGAGGAAGAAGGGTCGACATTTTATCGTGATAAACTCCAGGTCTGGGGAGCAGTGGTTAGACATTTCTTTTGTGTTGCCTAAATCGCACCACTCCTTGTTTATCATGAAGTGGTACGGCTTCTGTCCTGTATGAATACGCTGGTGTCTCTTTAAGGTTGCAGACTGACTGAAGCCTTCCCCGCATTGGTCACAGTGGTAGGGCTTCTCTCCTGTATGAATACGCTGGTGATTCTTTAAGGTTGCAGACTGACTGAAGCCTTCCCCACATTGGTCACAGTGGTAGGGCTTCTCTCCTGTATGAATACGCTGGTGTCTCTTTAAGTTTCCAGAGCGACTGAAGCCTTCCCCACACTGGTCACAGTGGTAGGGCTTCTCTCCTGTATGAATACGCTGGTGTGTCTTTAAGGTTCCAGACTCACTGAAGCCTTCCCCACACTGGTCACAGTGGTAGGGCTTCTCTCCTGTATGAATACGCTTGTGTGTCTTTAAGCTTCCAGACTGACTGAAGCTCTTCCCACATTGGTCACAGCAGTGAGGCCTTGACTCAGCCATTATTGTATTTGTTGTTGGGGAACAATTGTATCTGGAATAGAGAGAAACATTGCAATGAAGATTACAGATTGGTAGAACGTGTAATTCCGTATTGTTTATATATTTAGTTTTGGTCTGATGTGTGGGTTGGAGTTTAGTAACATATTATAGTTTCTCCAGACCTCTCTTGGCAGAGCCTGAGGTGTGTCCAGCAATAGCACCTTCCTTATCCCTACTCAATTACAACCCACACATCAGAGAAACATGTGCACTATGGGCAGTGCAGTATCAAGCAGGGCTCTTTTACCTAGAGGTCACTGTTTGGTGGCATTACAGATTCTACCTTTGAAAGTGAATCTGCTCCATGGATGGGTATTGAAAACAGCATTAGCTAAAATACGGTGCACAACCCAATGGACAGTTATCTTTAATTTGTCATTGTGGTTGTTACTGTACAAATATACCTTTACATATTGATTGATTGATTGATTGAAGTCTTTATTTCGAACATGCAATGAATACAACAAACAATAACAAAAAAAGAAAAAAACTCAATCTGCATGTTCGAAAAGGAGTAGGAAGAAGTATACACTTATTTAATCCTACCCCTTTTCCACTACTCAAATGAGTGTACTATTTTAAACATAAAAAAAAAAAAAAAAAAAAAAATATATATATATATATATATATATATATGCAAAACAAAAAACAAAAACTATATATGTATAAAATAAAATAAAATAGAAACAAAATAAAAATGTAAACACCTGTGAATATCAAGTCCCTTCTTCATCCCTGTACCTTGTGAACATAATTTCCTTATACATCAGTTTGAATTGTCTCATGTTTGGACATTGCTTTAACACCACATTAAGACTGTTCCACAGTTTCACTCCACATATTGAGATGCAGTGTTTTCTCATGGTAGTGCGTACGTTTAGCACCTTTAAATTGTGTTCTCCCCTCAGATTATAACCCCCCTCCCTATCAAAGAACAATTCTTGAATGTTTCTTGGAAGTGCATGACTTTTTGCTTTATACATTAATTGTGCCGTTTTAAATTCCACAAGATCATTTAACTTCAATGTCTTTGACTCCAGAAACAATATGTTAGTGTGATCACGATAACCTGCAATGTGAACTATCCTTATGGCCCTTTTTTGGAGTATAAAAAGTGGTTGTAGTGTAGACTTATAATTGTTTCCCCAGACTTCAGCACAGTAATTTAAATATGGTAAAACTAGTGAACAGTAGAGAATGTAGAGTGATTTTCCATCCAGGATGTGCTTTACTTTACTCATGACTGAAATGCTTCGTGAGAGTTTAGATTGGACATGTTTTATGTGAGGTTTCCAACAGATTTTATGGTCTATTATTACACCTAGGAATTTATTTTCATAAACTCTTTCAATAATCACATCATTTATTTTAACTTGTACCTGAGTATCCAATCTACAGTTTCCAAACAACATAATTTTAGTTTTGCTCAAGTTCAATGATAATTTGTTTCTATCAAACCATTCCTTCAATTTCTTCATTTCAGATGTGATGACCTCTAAAAGCTGCTGGACATTCTCACCAGAAAAAAAAAGATTAGTGTCATCCGCAAATAAAATACATTTAAATATATTGGATACTTTACATATCTCGTTAATGTACAAGATGAACAGTTTTGGACCCAACACTGACCCCTGGGGGACACCACAAGCAATGTCCAAACATTCAGATTTATAATCTCTCATTGTCACAAATTGTTGTCTTTTATTTAGATAGCTTCTTACCCAGTCCAATACTACCCCCCTGATCCCATATCTCTCCAATTTCCTGATTAATATATCATGATTAATAGTATCAAATGCTTTTTTTAGGTCAATGAATACTCCAGCTACATGTTTTTTTTGATCTATGGAATTTGTGATTTTTTCAATGAGTTCTATTAACGCTAGTGATGTTGACCGGTGTGTTCTGAATCCATACTGGCTATCGGTGAGTAAATTATGTTTATCAATGAATTTATCTAATCTGTTGTTGAAGAGTTTTTCTAATATTTTTGAAAACTGAGGAAGTAGAGAAACAGGCCTATAATTTGTGAAGTGGTGTTTATCTCCAGTCTTGAACAGAGGTATGACTTTTGCTATTTTCATTTTATTCGGAAATCGACCAGTTTTGAATGATAAATTGCAGATGTGCGTGAGTGGTTTTGAAATCCCAATAATGACATTTTTTACTATTTTCATATCTATTTCATTACTGTCTGTAGATGTCTTGTTTTTACATTTATTAGTAGTTTCTATAATTTCATTTTCATCTACCGCTTCCAGAAACATTGAACTAGGATTTCTTTCAATGTAATTGTCTTTTATGTCTTCAGGAGTCACTGGATCTGGGATTTTTCCCGCTAATTCTGGTCCAATATTTACCAAAAATGTATTAAAGTTGTTAACCACATCATCCATATTGCTAATAGTTTGATCCTCTTCCATAAAATACTGAGGATAGTTTATTTGTCTTGATCCATTCCTGATAATACCATTTAATATCTTCCAAACACCTTTAATATTATATTTGTTGTTATCTAATATTCTACTATAATGATCCTTCTTACATCTTCTCATAATATTAGTCAACTTGTTTTTATATTTCTTATATTTATTTTCTGCCTCTTTAGTTCTATGTTTTATAAATTCTCTATATAGTGTATTTTTCTTTTTACATGCATTCTGTAATCCCCTTGTGATCCATGGGCTGTCTGAGTGTTTATGTTTACTGCTATATTCTTTTATTGGACAATGTTTGTGATATAGTAAGTTAAATATAGATAAGAATGTTTCATATGCTTTATCAGTGTCATCCTCTTTATATACTATCTCCCAATTTTGTAGTAGCAAATCATTTTTGAAAGCGTTCATTGATTCTTCAGTCCTTACTCGTTTAAATTGTAGTTTATTGTCCTGCTTGTTTTCTGTGTAGTTGTTGTCATAAACTGTAAAAACTGGTAAATGGTCGCTGATGTCATTTATTAGTAATCCACTCACTGTATTGTTTTCTATAATGTTCGTAAATATATTGTCTATCAGAGTGGCACAATGGGATGTGATTCGGCTGGGTCTTGTGATTTTTGGATAAAGGCTCAAACTATACAATGTGTTGATGAATTCCTCAGTCATTTTATGTTTGTTTGGATTTAAAAGATCAATGTTAAAATCCCCACAGATGAAAATAGCCTTTTGATTATTGTTTATATACATTTCTTCCATCCAGTCCTTGAAAACTTCAATATTCGAACCTGGTGCTCTATATATACAGCTCACAATTATATTTTTCTTTTTTTCTACACATATTTCTATTGTTATACATTCTAATAAAGTATCAATCACATATACATATATTGAAGAGAAATAAACAACAGATTCAAACTATTAGACAGCATATTTAAACAGAAAATAAGTGAGACTCTGCAAGGCCATGGAAACAATCAAATACATAATTATACTTACTGATGTTGTGGGGTCAAAAGTCTGATATATGTTATCAGAAGCAAGTTTGGATCCAGATGGTTTTAGTATAAAGTCTTGTTCCAGTAGAGAATGTGTTCTGCCACAGAGAGGGGTTCAAGTCAACCAGCAGACTATCCAGTGTTTTTGGTTGAATGAGTAGTTCAGTCTGGAAAACAGCCTGTTCTTATACAACAGAGCCAATAGTTGAGCAGTTAGCTGCTTTGAACTGATTGGCCAATCAGAATAGACACCCCATCCATCAAACACAAGGTGATAGGTCCTCTTATAATCATCTAGGAAGACAACTATTATGATTTGTACAATCACTATGTATGTATACAGTATTTACAACTTTATATATTTTTATACTTTCATTATTTCAATCTTCTCTCTTACAAGATACTGGATGATCAGAATTTTGGATTTAGAACAAATCACAGCACTATTTCAGCAGGTCACATTCATTACAAATGACATTATATCTGCCTTAGATAACAATAAGCATTGGGCTGCTCTTTTTGTAGATATATCTAAAGCATTTTATACAGTGGGTCATCCTTTGTTCTTACAGAAATGATATACCATTGAGTATGAACAGCAAAGTATGAACAAGTATTCATCAAATAGTACAACCATCTCTTATGCATTTCATGATTGTTAAACAAGGTGAAAATAGCCAAGAGAACATTAAATATTTAATCTATGAACATAATACTGTTCTGACAATATTGATGTAATTAAGTTTGCAGATTTTATTTTGTAATGCATAGGTTTATACAATAGGCAGAATTAATTGGATTTATGTCCAGTATGAATGCGCTGTTGAGTATATAGATTCATGAACGCTTTTGATATTGCAGTTGCTGACATTTTCACTAGAGGGCAGCACATAAGAATGAACGGACACCCCCATGAGAGACTTCATTTAGCACTAAATGCAGTCCATTTACACTTTACCATGAGTACAGCCCTGTTCTCATACAATAGAGCCAAGAGTTGAGCAGTTAGCTGCTTGGAACTGATTGGCCAATCAGAAGAAGAATAGACTCCCCATCCATCAAACACATGGTGATATTTCCTCCTCCAATCACCTTGGAAGACAACTATTAGGCTACACTTTGTACAATCACTATGCATCACGGCACTATCTGCATATATTTTAGTTTAATTTGTACATATTTCACTTCAAATATATAAATACTCTTTCTCTTACAATATACTGGTTGAGCTAATCAGAGGCAAATTGAAGTTCAATTTTAAGCTATTGCCCATCAGAGGTATTACCCTAACCATAATCAACAAGCGAAGAAAATAAACCATGTGGGGCTAGACTGCATTACAAGGGAAGTTAGTGTAGAGTTATGTGTAAAAAGAGGAAATTGTCAAAAAATAAACAGGCAAATTATTAATAAACCACCACTAGACACAAACCAAATCAAAATTGTTATACAACAGTCAAATGTACCTACTCTCAGCAATCTAAGTGGCTCAAAGCACAATGAAACAAGATGGCTACTTTTTATTGTAGTTGGTTCATGGTACAAATTCAATGTAACTATTGTCGTGGAATATATTATCATGTCATTATGAGTCTCTGTTATTTTATCATGTCATACAGCTTGAGTTTCAGTCCAACCAGATTTACTGGTTAATGTGTGTATGTCTCTTTAAGATTACTCTATCATTCTCTCAGTCGTAACGAAGTTGCTGTTTCTACCAGCCATAGAGCCATAACCCAAGGTCATGGGAACTGTAAGATGGAGCTGTTTTCCTTCCAGGCTTAGCCATAACATAGTCGTATTATTAATTTCTCTAACCAGCCATTTTGTTTTCTTCTACGTAATTTCATGTATTCAATTGTATGTCTGACCAGGCCTCTAGGTCAGTCCCTGTCAGACGCTAGGGGGTAAACATGTCTGTCTCTGGCGGGTGACTGGCCTGGCAGCGTGGCCACGCTGTCATGAACTTTCTTTATTAAATAAACCTTCTTATTATTATTAATAATGACTCAGAATGATTAATGTAAACGGCTCATCGTTTGTCCTTTACATGTCCTAACCATGTGCTCTGCAGTGGTTTTTTTTTTTCATTGTATTGGTGTATTACTGTGCTTGGTAGACTGGCGATGGTTTTTCTATAGTTTCTCAATCTTGGTACGTCCCGAATGTATTAGGCAGGGATTAGGCTCGTGCCTTATAGACGGGGTGCGGGGGCCTACCACGAGTATAATAAAATATGTTGAGTTCAAGTCTGCATCCCGAAGAAGAGGGGTGGGGGTTTTTTGGGCTTCAAAATTATATATAGCGCTAGTTTCGCTCTGCAGGCTCTGTATTTGGCTTTTTCACATAGGGGCAGGAATTTGACTGCGCTGTGGGATTGTAAATGAGGGCTGTTAGTAGAGGGAGATAGCTGTGTGATCCTGAGAGAGGATTTGTTTTGGGGTTTTAAAGGGCCCTTTGGAACGCTGTGAATAGGTGTAAAGGAAAAAGAGTCAGTATGTTCCACAGGGGTTGATTATCTTTAATTATTTTACCTGGTAAGAACTAGGGTATAAGGGTACTTTCTCATGGGGTCATGGACAAGGGAGGCAGTGCTCTGAGGGTTAATTCCATTTTTGTTTGTCTGTACTATAAGGGTTTTTTTTTCTCACAAGAGGCGGGAACGCGGGACTGTGAGTCGGGAGAATTTACCTATGTTTTTCAGACCTACCCGTCATTTGCCATTCAGTCTGTTTTGACCTGTTCAGTACTTGCATGTTTATAGTAGCTGCTAGCAACGGCCATCATCTAATTTCATGTGACCTGCAGAAATCATTATGACCTGTTTGCCGACGAGACTCTTAGAGACGTTGTTTGTTGTTGTCATGACTTAGGGAATCTGCCTGCTCGTTGGAGCTGATCGAGGTACTATAGAATGTCCTAACTTCAAGCCTGGAGTGGACCCTTTCTACCGTTTTAGTGGATAACTGTCTATAATGTGTGATAACGGGCAAATGTTTTTTAAGCGTGGCTGAGAAAAAAAAAGAAAAAAAAAAAAAAAAATTGGAATAGTGAGATTACAGCCAGCCACTCATATCTCTCTTTTGTCTTTTCTCTCCCACATACACCTATGTATGTACCCCTCTCCTTTGTAGTTTCTCGGGGGGGTCCTCCATCTCTGTGCCAAACCAATGCCCGCCGGCCCTACTACTGCCCAGTGAGAGGAAGCTGTGCCCGGAGAGGTATATGCCAGCCTGCTCTGGCCTGCAGCTGGACACAACGACGCAGCTATGAGCTACATCAGACACTGCCCAACAGCTGACCACAGCTGGGCCATCACTGGCCGAGTCATTGGCCGAAGATAAAGAACTAAGACAGTTCAATCCTAACTGAACCAGGGGCAGTGCGAGAGAACAGGTCCATCGGCAACGACGAGGGAACCATCTGACTGGGTCGGCCCGGGGGTGTTTGGTGCGAGGAGAGGGGGGACCTGCCTGAGATTCAACAACTGATTAAGAGGCAAGTCTGACCCACATCACATTACATTATCTCAGAAATTTTGTTTTGGGAACACTGCCTCTGCATTATGTTTCATTAATTTTGCAAGTTTGTTTTGGTTTGTGCCATCTCTTTGCTCTGGGGAGTAGCAGCCTTGAGTCTCTCCTCTGCGGGGGGGATTGTTATTGTTCGGCAAAATACTTTCCTGGGTTTTGTTGTGTTCTTTCCAGCCTGGTGGTTGGTGATATCTGTATTCTGCACCCTTGACCGCCCAGAGCCTGGACACTGTGTTGTGAAATCCCGACCATCCAGACAGGGGTTTTGCCGGAGACCACCTGTTTACCTGTCATCCGTCATCATTCATTGATCGTGGATTTCGTTCTCCCTCTAGTGACTGTTTTTTAGATAATAAAAATAGTTTTTGCTGGGTTATTAGAATCTGTGTTTGAATGATAATATTTTTTGTTGTCTTTATGAAATGATAATGATTGTGATTAATAATTATCAAGAGGAGGGAACTGTCGTGGAATATATTATCATGTCATTATGAGTCTCTGTTATTTTATCATGTCATACAGCTTGAGTTTCAGTCCAACCAGATTTACTGGTTAATGTGTGTATGTCTCTTTAAGATTACTCTATCATTCTCTCAGTCGTAACGAAGTTGCTGTTTCTACCAGCCATAGAGCCATAACCCAAGGTCATGGGAACTGTAAGATGGAGCTGTTTTCCTTCCAGGCTTAGCCATAACATAGTCGTATTATTAATTTCTCTAACCAGCCATTTTGTTTTCTTCTACGTAATTTCATGTATTCAATTGTATGTCTGACCAGGCCTCTAGGTCAGTCCCTGTCAGACGCTAGGGGGTAAACATGTCTGTCTCTGGCGGGTGACTGGCCTGGCAGCGTGGCCACGCTGTCATGAACTTTCTTTATTAAATAAACCTTCTTATTATTATTAATAATGACTCAGAATGATTAATGTAAACGGCTCATCGTTTGTCCTTTAATAATTCCCATTACACTATCAATAACATTAACTAGATATTTTTGGATCTCGATAGCTAATTGTATCGTTAGCGCCCTGATGTGCCTGATCAGCCTCTAGATAACAAAGCAGACAGGGCCAAACCCATAGTTTAGGTTGTACCAAACTCATAGCCATATTGTAAGAAAGAAAACTACACAAGATTCTGTGCAAAGCCCTCTATTTCTTAGCCCAGGGCTACATTTGTGAATGCTATTGTTAATCCTGCATTGGGTCTAATCCTGCTTTAGAGCAAGTCTTGCTAGCTCAAGGCTAAAGTCACGATTATCCCAGTTTAGAACGTGCCAGTGAGAAATCTCTTACAGAAAAGTATCATGGTATTTATGTCAATAAAAAATTATGTAAACACCATATTACCATCAGTATCATCGTTTAAATTGGATTATACAGTGGTATTATTTAACTACAAAGGTGGTACCAAGGCTATACATGCCTTTTACCATGGCAGTAACATTTACATTTACATTTACATTTAGTCATTTAGCTGACGCTTTTATCCAAAGCGACTTACAAGTTCTGTACGACAAGCCATCAGGAAGGGCAGGTCCCTAAGAAGTGCGGTGACATGGGCCGACTTCGGTAGGTTTGAGATCAGGCGGGCCGCTGCGTTCTGAATGAGTTGAAGAGGCTTAGTGGCAGTGGCCGGGAGGCCAGCGAGCAGTGCATTGCAGTAGTCGAGGCGGGAGATGACTGTTGATTGGACGAGGAGTTGGGTGGCTTCTTTTGTCAGGAAGGGGCGGATCCTTCTGACGTTGCTCAGGAGGAATCGGCAGGTTCTGGTCGTCGCTGCGATGTGAGCACAGAAGTTCAACTGGTCGTCGAGGACAACACCAAGGTTCTTGGCAGTCGGGGACGCAGTCACAGCTGCATTCTCGACTGTGATTGAAAGGTCGGTTAGGGGGGAGGATTTGGCCGGCAGGTGGAGCAATTCTGTTTTGCTTAGGTTCAGTTTGAGGTGGTTGGACGTCATCCAGGCGGAGATGTCGGAGAGACAGGCCGAGATCCGCTCAGAGACGTGGATATCTGAGGGAGGGAAGGAGAGGAAGAGTTGAGTATCGTCGGCATAACAATGGTAGGAGAAGCCATGAGACGTGATAATGTTACCCAGTGATTTAGTGTAGAGGGAGAAGAGAAGGGGTCCTAAAACCGAGCCCTGGGGGACACCCGTCCGCAGGGGGCGGGTGGCCGACAGGGTCCCTCTCCATGACACTTGGTAGGAGCGGTCATTGAGGTATGATGACAGCCATGTCAGCGCAGAGCCAGCCACTCCCATTCCTGCGAGGGCCGCAAGGAGGATCTGGTGGTTGACTGTGTCGAAGGCTGCAGATAGATCTAGGAGAATCAGGACAGAGGAGAGGCCTTTCGCTTTTGCTAAGTGAAGTGCCTTTGTGACCGCAATGAGGGCTGTCTCTGTGGAGTGACCAGTCCTGAAGCCTGACTGATTAGGGTCTAGGAGGTCATTCTGTAAGAGATAAGCAGTAAGTTGGTTGGGTACAGCACGTTCAAGTGTTTTAGAAAGGAAGGAGAGAAGAGAGACAGGACGGTAGTTGCCTATGATGGTAGGGTTCAGGGTTGGTTTTTATATGAGCGGCGTGACTCTGGCTTGTTTTAGGGAGGTGGGGACCACCCCCGAGTTGAGTGAGGAGTTGATGGTTGCAGTTAGGAATGGGAGGATGTCTGGTGCTATGGTCTGGAGGAGTGGGGAGGGTAGCTGGTCCAGCTGGCAAGTAGTCGGACGGTTCGACGTTACCAGTGTCAGGGTATCTGCTTCTGTAATGGGAGAGAAAGATGACAGAGTGAAGGATGAGGTTCTCGATTCAGCATTTGGAATGGGTGGGGGTTGGGAGAAGGAGCTGCGGATGTTCTCCACTTTTTCCTCAAAGAAGATCGCAAAGTCTTCGGCAGAGAAAGATGAGGGAGGGGGGGGGTGGGGGGGAGTGAGGAGGGAGGACATGGTAGCATGCAGTTTGCGAAGATTCTTGACAGAGGCCTCGATCCTATGGTGGAAGAAAGAAGCTTTGGCATTAGTGATGATTTTGGAGAATGTTAACAAGAGGTTGTGATATGTGTCGATGTCAGCAGTGAGGCGTGACTTTCTATACTTCCTTTCAGCTGCTCTCAGGACCTGTCTTTGTTCTCTCACTGGATCTGTCAGCCATGGACTGGGTGGGGAACGGCGGGCAGGTTTCTCAACGAGGGGACAGAGCTTGTTGAAGGAGGTTGCAAGGGCTGAAAGGAGGGTGGAGGTTGCCATCTCTGTGGAGAGAGCAGAGAAGGTGTCACTCAAAGGTAGAGCGGATAGTATGTCAGAGGAGAGGGTGGAGGGGGATAGGGAGGGCAGGTTGCGTCTGAGTGAGACTGTTTGAGTTGGGGTGAAGACCTTTCGGTTAAGCATGAGAGTTAGTGAGAAGGATATGAAGGAATGGTCAGATACATGTAGGGGAGTTACCGTGGTGTTAATGATGCTGGAGTTATGGGAAAATATGAGATCCAAGGAGTTGCCTGCTTTGTGGGTGGGAGGCATGGCAGTGGGAGTCAGGTCAAACGATTGTAGGAGGGAGACTACTATGACTGACTGAGATGAGTCAGGCAGGTTGAAGTCGCCCAATAGAAGGAGAGGGGTACCATCTTCCGGTAAGGAGCTAAGAAGCATGTCCAGCTCATCTGTGAAGTGATCGAGTGTACCTGGAGGGCGGTAGAGTGTAACAATGGTGAGATTGAAAGGATTAGAGACAGATACTGCATGATATTCGAGAGAGGAGAGTGACAGTTCTGGGAGTGGTGTTACGTTTGTAGCCCATGAAGGAGATGTCATGAGGCCAGTGCCTCCACCCCGTCTGGAAGGTCGAGGTGTGTGAGTGAAGTTATAGTTTGTAGATAATGCTGCAGGTGTTGATGAGTTATTGGGGGTTATCCAGGTCTCAGTTAGAGCCAGGAGCTGCAGATTTAGACTATGGGCGTAGGCAGTAATGAAGTCAGCTTTCTTGACTGCTGATTGACAATTCCATAAGCCTCCCCATACTGTGACAGGTGTATTAGTGGCTGTAGGAGGGTAGGAGAGATTAGCCGGGTTGCTAGCAAACTGCCGTGGGTGGGTTACATCTGTTCTAGAGGAGCAGATTGTGGATATAGGTATGAGACACATTGTCTTGTCAAGAGTGGCAGGGAGGAAGTAGAGGAATAGCAGAGTGGGAGGAAAAGGATTTTTCAGAGTGGAGTGTAAGATAGGACTAGGGTGTACTTAGCACTAGGTGGATCGGTGGATCCCTCGGCGGAGAACTCCAGTAAAACTCCTCCTCTTTGTCCCTCTTCGTTTCTCGCCGCTTCGCTGACGCTACACCAGCAAGCCTTTAAATCTCTATCACTAATTAGTGCTGTCTTAACACCTGGCCCTTAATGGGGGCACTTAACAAAACAAAATGGCCGTTTTAAACACGCCCCTTTAATCAAGTCAGCTGGTTCCTCAGTAACTGTAGTTCCAATACCAATTAACATGTGATAGGGCAACAAAAAACATCCTTATTCATGTATTTTTTATTAGATGTTAAGACAATTTCCTCTTTTTACACATAACTCTACACTAACTTCCCTAGTAGTGCAGTTTAGCCCCACATGGTTTATTTTCTTTGATTGTTCATACATTGTTTATTTGAGTTATGTATATTACATCCAGTTGACTGCATCCCTCCTTCATTGTGGTCTGCATTTAGGCCTTGTATGAACACAGCAGAAGAAAGGTCAGAGCAGAGTCATGGACCTGCTGTCTACAACACCTGTTCTACATCTCCTCCTGCTGAACATCTCAAACACTTTCACTGTTGCCATCAAACTGAACACAGGGGGAGGTGGGCTAGCTCGTTTTAAGGCTGCTAGCCAGCCTTTGAGGGCTAGTTTACGTTTGAAAGGCAATGAGTTGTAAATTAAATCAAATGTATTTGTAAAGCCCAAGATCACAAGGTAATGCCCCCATGGGCTGGATCAGTCTTGTCAAGAAGAAACATCACAATCAATCAAGAACAAAAAACACCATACAATCCAAATATGCAACACTCCCAGACAAAATTACCCTTTAAATACACTTTTTGATATTGCAATTGCTGACATGTTCACTAGAGCACATCATAATGAATGGAAACTCACATAAGAGACTTCACTGTGGATAAAAGCGCTATATAAATGCAGAGTACTTCAGTCTGGAAAACAGCCCGGTTCTCATACAAGCCATTCGAGCCAATAGTTGAGCAGTTAGCTGATTTGAACTGATTGGCCAATCAGAATAGACACCCCATCCATCAAACACAAGGCGATATTTCCTCCTACAATCCTCTTGGAAGATCATTATTAGGCTACACTTTGTACACTCACTATGCATCACTGCAATATCTGCATATATTTTACTTTAATTCTTCACATATTTTACTTTAAATATAGCAATCTTCTCCCTCTTGCAATAAACTGGGTAAGCTAATCAGAGGCAAATTAAATCATTACGTAAGTCGAACACTGTTGAGAGGCTTGATGGGGACATGTTCAATCACATGTATTTCCTTCTAAAAACACAACAATACTGATGACATACCAGAGCCAATGGCCCGAGCATAACGTAATAAGCATTTGTATAGCAGTGGGATACACTCCTCTTAATTTATTTGCAATTGAAACGTTAATGGGAGCAGACTGGAGCACCCTACAGATGGTCTAATGGCTGAAATGGTGGTAGTATTGTTCTCACAGAAAAGCTACCAAATACCTCTGATGGGCAATAGCTTAACGTTACGCCTAAATTTACATGACAGTCTGCCATCCTTTCCTTCCAATGCTCGGTGCCGCGCCCCGACTCTGCCTCTGATTGGCCCCAGGTGGGATGACAATAGGGAACATATCACGGCCTGTATTGATTCTAAACGGAACTCAAGATTTAATTGTCAAAGACGGGACAATTCTGTATTTTATGAGAGTCTTCTAGGCACTAGTTCTTGTCTAATATTAGTTGTACTTTAAATAACAAAAGTGTAGTTTACTGTTGCAAATTAATAGTTTGTTTCTCACTTGCAAATATGTTGTTGTATTTGGACTATTGTTCACTATTAAAAATACTGAAATTGTAAAAGGAAAATATCAATTTTTTTTTATCTAAAGCATTTGATACAGTGGATCATCCTTTGCTCTTATGAAATAATATAACATTGATATGAAAAGCCTGTGACTGGTTTCAGAATAATTGAAAAATGCCAAATCAGAATTCTTACAGATAACAAAGGGTGTTCCACAGTGTTCTATCCTGGGTCCAGTCCTCTACACTTTTATATAAATGATATTGTCCATTTACACGTGGATGATACAATTATAACAAGTCCTCCACCTGTCCTAGGAAGGCAGAGTGCATCGCATTCTGTAGTGACAAACCCTCTTCACCCTGAGACCTGAAGACATACACACTTCTCTTAGGCATTTCCTGGTTGTTAAACAAGGTGAAATGGCCAATAGAGAACGTTAAATACTTCATCTACAAAATAACACTGTTCTAACAGGACAGTAATGATGTAAGAGGGAGATTTGCAGATTTTATTTTTTATTTGCATACAGTCATCAAATAGGCAGAGGTAAAGCACAGTCCAGGTTTGCTCAACAACAAAAATAAATGATGGAATAATGACACTGGCCTTAAGAAGGTTTGGAAATGTGAAACATAGTGTCAATTTTAACCATTTCCAGAATGACTGAAGCCCTTCCTACATTGGTCACAGTGGTAGGGACTCTCTCATGATAAGCATCATATTTTGAGTAACATAATGAAACAATTGTAAAAGGCATATTTTATTATTATATTTTATTATAGCATATAGTTATTTGGCTTAAAGATGCACTATGGAGTTTTATTTTCATTTATAATAACACAAGAGAGAAGAAAAACAGTAAATGTATTTAACAAAAAAACTTTCAGAAACTGCGTAGTGCACATTTAAAATAATATCTAAAATGGAAGACATTTTCCTTTAAAATGAAACCATTGGCACATTTTTTAAATCAATGATGGATTTTAGTGAAAACGGTGAAACAGTGAAAACATTTTAATTTCATGCATGGATTACTAGATTTCAAATAAAGTATATACAGCAGTATTTTAGGCATTTCCTGGTTGTTAAACATGAAAATGGCAAAATAATTTAAATGCATACGTTTATACAATAGACAGAGGACTGTTTGATTTATGTCCAATCTGAATGAGCTGTTGAGTATGTAAATGGTTTTAAGCAGATTTCTACTTATTTTTAGTGTTTGACACCTGTATGAATACGCTGGTGATTCTTTAAGTTTCCATAGTGAACAAAGCTCTTCCCACATTGGTCACAGATATAGGGCTTCTCTCAAGAATGAATGTCCTGGTGTCTCTTTAAGTCTCCAGACTGTCTGAAGCTCTTCCCACACTGGCCGCAGGGATAGAACTTCTCTCCTGTATGAATGTTTTGGTGTCTCTTTAAGTTACTAACGTCTCTGAAGCTCTTCCCACATGGGTCACAGTGGTACGGCTTCTCTCCTGTATGAATACGCTGGTGTGTCTTTAAGGTTCCATACCTGCTGAAGCTCTTCCCACACTGGTCACAGGGATAGAACTTCTCTCCTGTATGAATGTTCTGGTGTTTCTTTAAGTTTCCAGACTCACTGAAGCTCATCCCACATTGGTCACAGTGGTAGGGCTTCTCTCCTGTATGAATATGCTGGTGTGTCTTTAAGGTTCCAGAGCGACTGAAGCCTTCCCCACACTGGTCACAGTGGTAGGGCTTCTCTCCTGTATGAATACGCTTGTGTGTCTTTAAGGTTCCAGACTCACTGAAGCTCTTCCCACATTGGTCACAGTGGTAGGGCTTCTCTCCTGTATGAATACGCTGGTGTGTCTTTAAGTTTCCAGACTGACTGAAGCCTTCCCCACATTGGTCACAGTGGTAGGGCTTCTCTCCTGTATGAATACGCTGGTGTGTCTTTAAGCTGCCAGACTGACTGAAGCTCTTCCCACATTGGTCACAGCAGTGAGACCTTGACTCAGCCATGATTGTATTTCTTGTTGAGGAACAATTGTATCTGGAATAGAGAGAAACATTGCAATGAAGATTACAGATTGGTAGAATGTGTAATTCCGTATTGTTCATATATTTAGTTTTGGTCTGATGTGTGGGTTGGAGTTTAGTAACATATTATAGTTTCTCCAGACCTCTCTTGGCAGAGCCTGAGGTGTGTCCAGCTATAGCAACACCTTCCTTATTCCTACTCAATTACAACCCACACATCAGAGAAACATGTGCACTATGGGCAGTGCAGTATCAAGCAGGGCTCATTTACCTAGAGGTCACTGTTTGGTGGCATTACAGATTCTACCTTTGAAAGTGAATCTGCTCCATGGATGGGTATTGAAAACAACATTAGCTAAAATACGGTGCACAACCCAATGGACAGTTATCTTTAATTTGTCATTGTGGTTGTTACTGTACAAATATACCTTTACATATACATATATTGAAGAGAAATAAACAACAGATTCAAACTATTAGACAGCATATTTAAACAGAAAATAAGTGAGACTCTGCAATGCCATGGAAACAATCAAATACATAATTATACTTACTGATGTTGTGGTGTCAAAAGTCTGATATATGTTATCAGAAGCAAGTTTGGATCCAGATGGTTTTAGTATAAAGTCTTGTTCCAGTAGAGAATGTGTTCTGCCACAGAGAGGGGTTCAAGTCAACCAGCAGACTATCCAGTGTTTTTGGTTGAATGAGTACTTCAGTCTTGAAAACAGCCTGTTCTTATACAACTGAGCCAATAGTTGAGCAGTTAGCTGCTTTGAACTGATTGGCCAATCAGAATAGACACCCCATCCATCAAACACAAGGTGATAGGTCCTCTTATAATCATCTATGAAGACAACTGTTATGATTTGTACAATCACTATGTATGTATACAGTATTTACAACTGCATATATTTTTATACTTTCATTATTTCAATCTTCTCTCTTACAAGATACTGGATGATCAGAATTTTGGATTTAGAACTAATCACAGCACTATTTCAGCAGGTCACATTCATTACAAATGACATTATATCTGCCTTAGATAACAATAAGCATTGGGCTGCTCTTTTTGTAGATATATCTAAAGCATTTTATACAGTGGATCATCCTTTGCTCTTACAGAAATGATATACCATTGAGTATGAACAGCAAAGTATGAACAAGTATTCATCAAATAGTACAACCATCTCTTATGCATTTCATGATTGTTAAACAAGGTGAAAATGGCCAAGAGGACATTAAATATTTAATCTATGAACATAATACTGTTCTGACAATATTGATGTAATTAAGTTTGCAGATTTTATTTTGTAATGCATAGGTTTATACAATAGGCAGAATTAATTGGATTTATGTCCAGTATGAATGCGCTGTTGAGTATATAGATTCATGAACGCTTTTGATATTGCAGTTGCTGACATTTTCACTAGAGGGCAGCACATAAGAATGAACGGACACCCCCATGAGAGACTTCATTTAGCACTAAATGCAGTCCATTTACACTTTACCATGAGTACAGCCCTGTTCTCATACAATAGAGCCAAGAGTTGAGCAGTTAGCTGCTTGGAACTGATTGGCCATTCAGAAGAAGAATAGACTCCCCATCCATCAAACACATGGTGATATTTCCTCCTCCAATCACCTTGGAAGACAACTATTAGGCTACACTTTGTACAATCACTATGCATCACGGCACTATCTGCATATATTTTAGTTTAATTTGTACATATTTCACTTCAAATATATAAATACTCTTTCTCTTACAATATACTGGTTGAGCTAATCAGAGGCAAATTGAAGTTCAATTTTAAGCTATTGCCCATCAGAGGTATTACCCTAACCCTAATCAACAAGCGAAGAAAATAAACCATGTGGGGCTAGACTGCATTACCAGGGAAGTTAGTGTAGAGTTATGTGTAAAAAGAGGAAATTGTCAAAAAATAAACAGGCAAATTATTAATAAACAACCACAAACCAAATCAAAATTGTTATACAACAGTCAAATGTACCTACTCTCAGCAATCTAAGTGACTCAAAGCACAATGAAACAAGATGGCTACTTTTTATTGTAGTTGGTTCATGGTACAAATTCAATGTAACTATCAATAACATTAACTAGATATTTTTGGATCTCGATAGCTAATTGTATCGTTAGCGCCCTGATGTGCCTGATCAGCCTCTAGATACCAAAGCAGACAGGGCCAAACCCATAGTTTAGGTTGTACCAAACTCGTAGCCATATTGTAAGAAAGAAAACTACACAAGATTCTGTGCAAAGCCATCTATTTCTTAGCCCAGGGCTACATTTGTGAATGCTATTGTTAATCCTGCATTGGGTCTAATCCTGCTTTAGAGCAAGTCTTGCTAGCTCAAGGCTAAAGTCACGATTATCCCAGTTTAGAACGTGCCAGTGAGAAATCTCTTACAGAAAAGTATCATGGTATTTATGTCAATAAAAAATTATGTAAACACCATATTACCATCAGTATCATCGTTTAAATTGGATTATACAGTGGTATTATTTAACTACAAAGGTGGTACCAAGGCTATACATGCCTTTTACCATGGCAGTAACTGTAGTTCCAATACCAATTAACATGTGATAGGGCAACAAAAAACATCCTTATTCATGTGTTTTTTATTAGATGTTAAGACAATTTCCTCTTTTTACACATAACTCTACACTAACTTCCCTAGTAGTGCAGTTTAGCCCCACATGGTTTATTTTCTTTGATTGTTCATACATTGTTTATTTGAGTTATGTATATTACATCCAGTTGACTGCATCCCTCCTTCATTGTGGTCTGCATTTAGGCCTTGTATGAACACAGCAGAAGAAAGGTCAGAGCAGAGTCATGGACCTGCTGTCTACAACACCTGTTCTACATCTCCTCCTGCTGAACATCTCAAACACTTTCACTGTTGCCATCAAACTGAACACAGGGGGAGGTGGGCTAGCTCGTTTTAAGGCTGCTAGCCAGCCTTTGAGGGCTAGTTTACGTTTGAAAGGCAATGAGTTGTAAATTAAATCAAATGTATTTGTAAAGCCCAAGATCACAAGGTAATGCCCCCATGGGCTGGACCAGTCTTGTCAAGAAGAAACATCACAATCAATCAAGAACAAAAAACACCATACAATCCAAATATGCAACACTCCCAGACAAAATTACCCTTTAAATACACTTTTTGATATTGCAATTGCTGACATGTTCACTAGAGCACATCATAATGAATGGAAACTCCCATAAGAGACTTCACTGTGGATAAAAGCGCTATATAAATGCAGAGTACTTCAGTCTGGAAAACAGCCCGGTTCTCATACAAGCCATTCGAGCCAATAGTTGAGCAGTTAGCTGATTTGAACTGATTGGCCAATCAGAATAGACACCCCATCCATCAAACACAAGGCGATATTTCCTCCTACAATCCTCTTGGAAGATCATTATTAGGCTACACTTTGTACACTCACTATGCATCACTGCAATATCTGCATATATTTTACTTTAATTCTTCACATATTTTACTTTAAATATAGCAATCTTCTCCCTCTTGCAATAAACTGGGTAAGCTAATCAGAGGCAAATTAAATCATTACGTAAGTCGAACACTGTTGAGAGGGTTGATGGGGACATGTTCAATCACATGTATTTCCTTCTAAAAACACAACAATACTGATGACATACCAGAGCCAATGGCCCGAGCATAACGTAATAAGCATTTGTATAGCAGTGGGATACACTCCTCTTAATTTATTTGCAATTGAAAAGTTAATGGGAGCAGACTGGAGCACCCTACAGATGGTCTAATGGCTGAAATGGTGGTAGTATTGTTCTCACAGAAAAGCGACCAAATACCTCTGATGGGCAATAGCTTAACGTTACGCCTAAATTTACATGACAGTCTGCCATCCTCTCCTTCCAATGCTCGGTGCTGCGCCCCTACTCTGCCTCTGATTGGCCCCAGGTGGGATGACAATAGGGAACATATCACGGCCTGTATTGATTCTAAACGGAACTCAAGATTTAATTGTCAAAGACGGGACAATTCTGTATTTTATGAGAGTCTTCTAGGCACTAGTTCTTGTCTAATATTAGTTGTACTTTAAATAACAAAAGTGTAGTTTACTGTTGCAAATTAATAGTTTGTTTCTCACTTGCAAATCTGTTGTTGTATTTGGACTATTGTTCACTATTAAAAATACTGAAATTGTAAAAGGAAAATATCAAACATTTTTATCTAAAGCATTTGATACAGTGGATCATCCTTTGCTCTTATGAAATGATATAACATTGATATGAAAAGCCTGTGACTGGTTTCAGAATAATTGAAAAAATGCCAAATCAGAATTCTTACAGATAACAAAGGGTGTTCCACAGTGTTCCATCCTGGGTCCAGTCCTCTACACCTTTATATAAATGATATTGTCCATTTACATGTGGATGATACAATTATAACAAGTCCACCACCTGTCCTAGGAAGGCAGAGTGCATCTCATTCTGTAGTGACAAACCCTCTTCACCCTGAGACCTGAAGACATAATAACTTCTCTTAGGCATTTCCTGGTTGTTAAACAAGGTGAAATGGCCAATAGAGAACGTTAAATACTTCATCTACAAAATAACACTGTTCTAACAGGACAGTAATGATGTAAGAGGGAGATTTGCAGATTTTATTTTTTATTTGCATACAGTCATCAAATAGGCAGAGGTAAAGCACAGTCCAGGTTTGCTCAACAACAAAAATAAATGATGGAATAATGACACTGGCCTCTGATAGCACATGGTCTTAAGAAGGTTGACTGAAGCCCTTCCTACATTGGTCACAGTGGTAGGGACTCTCTCATGATAAGCATCATATTTTGAGTAACATAATGAAACAATTGTAAAAGGCATATTTTATTATTATATTTTATTATAGCATATAGTTATTTGGCTTAAAGATGCACTATGGAGTTTTCTTTTCATTTATAATAACACAAGAGAGAAGAAAAACAGTAAATGTATTTAGCAGGCTCTGCAAACAAAAAAAAGCTCAGAAACTGCGTAGTGCACCTTTAAAATAATATCTAAAATGGAAGACATTTTCCTTTAAAATGAAACCATTGGCACATTTTTTAAATCAATGATGGATTTTAGTGAAAACGGTGAAACAGTGAAAACATTTTAATTTCATGCATGGATTACTAGATTTCAAATAAAGTATATACAGCAGTATTTTAGGCATTTCCTGGTTGTTAAACATGAAAATGGCAAAATAATTTAAATGCATACGTTTATACAATAGACAGAGGAATGTTTGATTTATGTCCAGTCTGAATGCGCTGTTGAGTATGTAAAAGGTTTTAAGCAGATTTCTACTTATTTTTAGTGTTTGACACCTGTATGCATACGCTGGTGATTCTTTAAGTTTCCATAGTGAACAAAGCTCTTCCAACACTGGTCACAGATATAGTGCTTCTCTCAAGAATGAATATTCTGTTGTCTCTTTAAGCGTCCAGATGTAATGAAGCTCTTCCCAAATTGGTCACATTGGCTTCTCTCCTGTATGACTACACTGGTGTCTCTTTAAGCTGGAAGGGATAGAACTTCTCTCCTGTATGAATGTTCTGGTGTTTCTTTAAGTTACCAACGTTTCTGAAGCTCTTCCCACATTGGTCACAGTGGTACGGCTTCTCTCCTGTATGAATATGCTGGTGTGTCTTTAAGGTTCCATACCTGCTGAAGCTCTTCCCACACTGGTCACAGGGATAGAACTTCTCTCCTGTATGAATGTTCTGGTGTTTCTTTAAGGTTCCAGACTCACTGAAGCTCATCCCACATTGGTCACAGTGGTAGGGCTTCTCTCCTGTATGAATACGCTGGTGTGTCTTTAAGTTTCCAGACTGACTGAAGCCTTCCCCACATTGGTCACAGTGATAGGGCTTCTCTCCTGTATGAATACGCTGGTGTGTCTTTAAGGTTCCAGACTGACTGAAGCCTTCCCCACATTGGTCACAGTGATAGGGCTTCTCTCCTGTATGAATACGCTGGTGATTCTTTAAGGTTGCAGACTGACTGAAGCCTTCCCCACATTGGTCACAGTGGTAGGGCTTCTCTCCTGTATGAATACGCTGGTGTCTCTTTAAGTTTCCAGACTGACTGAAGCTCTTCCCACATTGGTCACAGCATTGAGGCCTTGACTCAGCCATTATTGTATTTGTTGTTGGGGAACAATTGTATCTGAAATAGAGAGAAACATTGCAATGAAGATTTCAGATTGGTAGAACCTGTAATTCCGTATTGTTTATATATTTAGTTTTGGTCTGATGTGTGGGTTGGAGTTTAGTAACATATTATAGTTTCTCCAGACCTCTCTTGGCAGAGCCTGAGGTGTGTCCAGCAATAGCAACACCTTCCTTATCCCCACTCAATTACAACCCACACATCAGAGAAACATGTGCACTATGGGCAGTGCAGTATCAAGCAGGGCTCATTTACCTAGAGGTCACTGTTTGGTGGCATTACAGATTCTACCTTTGAAAGTGAATCTGCTCCATGGATGGGTATTGAAAACAGCATTAGCTAAAATACGGTGCACAACCCAATGGACAGTTATCTTTAATTTGTCATTGTGGTTGTTACTGTACAAATACACCTTTACATATACATATATTGAAGAGAAATAAACAACAGATTCAAACTATTAGACAGCATATTTAGACAGAAAATAAGTGAGACTCTGCAATGCCATGGAAACAATCAAATACATAATTATACTTACTGATGTTGTGGGGTCAAAAGTCTGATATATGTTATCAGAAGCAAGTTTGGATCCAGATGGTTTTAGTATAAAGTCTTGTTCCAGTAGAGAATGTGTTCTGCCACAGAGAGGGGTTCAAGTCAACCAGCAGACTATCCAGTGTTTTTGGTTGAATGAGTAGTTCAGTCTGGAAAACAGCCTGTTCTTATACAACAGAGCCAATAGTTGCGCAGTTAGCTGCTTTGAACTGATTGGCCAATCAGAATAGACACCCCATCCATCAAACACAAGGTGATAGGTCCTCTTATAATCATCTAGGAAGACAACTATTATGATGTGTACAATCACTATGTATGTATACAGTATTTACAACTGCATATATTTTTATACTTTCATTATTTCAATCTTCTCTCTTACAAGATACTGGATGATCAGAATTTTGGATTTAGAACAAATCACAGCACTATTTCAGCAGGTCACATTCATTACAAATGACATTATATCTGCCTTAGATAACAATAAGCATTGGGTTGCTCTTTTTGTAGATATATCTAAAGCATTTTATACAGTGGGTCATCCTTTGCTCTTACAGAAATGATATACCATTGAGTATGAACAGCAAAGTATGAACAAGTATTCATCAAATAGTACAACCATCTCTTATGCATTGCATGATTGTTAAACAAGGTGAAAATGGCCAAGAGAACATTAAATATTTAATCTATGAACATAATACTGTTCTGACAATATTGATGTAATTAAGTTTGCAGATTTTATTTTGTAATGCATAGGTTTATACAATAGGCAGAATTAATTGGATTTATGTCCAGTATGAATGCGCTGTTGAGTATATAGATTCATGAACGCTTTTGATATTGCAGTTGCTGACATGTTCACTAGAGGGCAGCACATAAGAATGAACGGACACCCCCATGAGAGACTTCATTTAGTACTAAATGCAGTCCATTTACACTTTACCATGAGTACAGCCCTGTTCTCATACAATAGAGCCAAGAGTTGAGCAGTTAGCTGCTTGGAACTGATTGGCCAATCAGAAGAAGAATAGACTCCCCATCCATCAAACACATGGTGATATTTCCTCCTCCAATCACCTTGGAAGACAACTATTAGGCTACACTTTGTACAATCACTATGCATCACGGCACTATCTGCATATATTTTAGTTTAATTTGTACATATTTCACTTCAAATATATAAATACTCTTTCTCTTACAATATACTGGTTGAGCTAATCAGAGGCAAATTGAAGTTCAATTTTAAGCTATTGCCCATCAGAGGTATTACCCTAACCCTAATCAACAAGCGAAGAAAATAAACCATGTGGGGCTAGACTGCATTACCAGGGAAGTTAGTGTAGAGTTATGTGTAAAAAGAGGAAATTGTCAAAAAATAAACAGGCAAATTATTAATAAACAACCACAAACCAAATCAAAATTGTTATACAACAGTCAAATGTACCTACTCTCAGCAATCTAAGTGACTCAAAGCACAATGAAACAAGATGGCTACTTTTTATTGTAGTTGGTTCATGGTACAAATTCAATGTAACTATCAATAACATTAACTAGATATTTTTGGATCTCGATAGCTAATTGTATCGTTAGCGCCCTGATGTGCCTGATCAGCCTCTAGATACCAAAGCAGACAGGGCCAAACCCATAGTTTAGGTTGTACCAAACTCGTAGCCATATTGTAAGAAAGAAAACTACACAAGATTCTGTGCAAAGCCATCTATTTCTTAGCCCAGGGCTACATTTGTGAATGCTATTGTTAATCCTGCATTGGGTCTAATCCTGCTTTAGAGCAAGTCTTGCTAGCTCAAGGCTAAAGTCACGATTATCCCAGTTTAGAACGTGCCAGTGAGAAATCTCTTACAGAAAAGTATCATGGTATTTATGTCAATAAAAAATTATGTAAACACCATATTACCATCAGTATCATCGTTTAAATTGGATTATACAGTGGTATTATTTAACTACAAAGGTGGTACCAAGGCTATACATGCCTTTTACCATGGCAGTAACTGTAGTTCCAATACCAATTAACATGTGATAGGGCAACAAAAAACATCCTTATTCATGTGTTTTTTATTAGATGTTAAGACAATTTCCTCTTTTTACACATAACTCTACACTAACTTCCCTAGTAGTGCAGTTTAGCCCCACATGGTTTATTTTCTTTGATTGTTCATACATTGTTTATTTGAGTTATGTATATTACATCCAGTTGACTGCATCCCTCCTTCATTGTGGTCTGCATTTAGGCCTTGTATGAACACAGCAGAAGAAAGGTCAGAGCAGAGTCATGGACCTGCTGTCTACAACACCTGTTCTACATCTCCTCCTGCTGAACATCTCAAACACTTTCACTGTTGCCATCAAACTGAACACAGGGGGAGGTGGGCTAGCTCGTTTTAAGGCTGCTAGCCAGCCTTTGAGGGCTAGTTTACGTTTGAAAGGCAATGAGTTGTAAATTAAATCAAATGTATTTGTAAAGCCCAAGATCACAAGGTAATGCCCCCATGGGCTGGACCAGTCTTGTCAAGAAGAAACATCACAATCAATCAAGAACAAAAAACACCATACAATCCAAATATGCAACACTCCCAGACAAAATTACCCTTTAAATACACTTTTTGATATTGCAATTGCTGACATGTTCACTAGAGCACATCATAATGAATGGAAACTCCCATAAGAGACTTCACTGTGGATAAAAGCGCTATATAAATGCAGAGTACTTCAGTCTGGAAAACAGCCCGGTTCTCATACAAGCCATTCGAGCCAATAGTTGAGCAGTTAGCTGATTTGAACTGATTGGCCAATCAGAATAGACACCCCATCCATCAAACACAAGGCGATATTTCCTCCTACAATCCTCTTGGAAGATCATTATTAGGCTACACTTTGTACACTCACTATGCATCACTGCAATATCTGCATATATTTTACTTTAATTCTTCACATATTTTACTTTAAATATAGCAATCTTCTCCCTCTTGCAATAAACTGGGTAAGCTAATCAGAGGCAAATTAAATCATTACGTAAGTCGAACACTGTTGAGAGGGTTGATGGGGACATGTTCAATCACATGTATTTCCTTCTAAAAACACAACAATACTGATGACATACCAGAGCCAATGGCCCGAGCATAACGTAATAAGCATTTGTATAGCAGTGGGATACACTCCTCTTAATTTATTTGCAATTGAAAAGTTAATGGGAGCAGACTGGAGCACCCTACAGATGGTCTAATGGCTGAAATGGTGGTAGTATTGTTCTCACAGAAAAGCTACCAAATACCTCTGATGGGCAATAGCTTAACGTTACGCCTAAATTTACATGACAGTCTGCCATCCTCTCCTTCCAATGCTCGGTGCTGCGCCCCTACTCTGCCTCTGATTGGCCCCAGGTGGGATGACAATAGGGAACATATCACGGCCTGTATTGATTCTAAACGGAACTCAAGATTTAATTGTCAAAGACGGGACAATTCTGTATTTTATGAGAGTCTTCTAGGCACTAGTTCTTGTCTAATATTAGTTGTACTTTAAATAACAAAAGTGTAGTTTACTGTTGCAAATTAATAGTTTGTTTCTCACTTGCAAATCTGTTGTTGTATTTGGACTATTGTTCACTATTAAAAATACTGAAATTGTAAAAGGAAAATATCAAACATTTTTATCTAAAGCATTTGATACAGTGGATCATCCTTTGCTCTTATGAAATGATATAACATTGATATGAAAAGCCTGTGACTGGTTTCAGAATAATTGAAAAAATGCCAAATCAGAATTCTTACAGATAACAAAGGGTGTTCCACAGTGTTCCATCCTGGGTCCAGTCCTCTACACCTTTATATAAATGATATTGTCCATTTACACGTGGATGATACAATTATAACAAGTCCACCACCTGTCCTAGGAAGGCAGAGTGCATCTCATTCTGTAGTGACAAACCCTCTTCACCCTGAGACCTGAAGACATAATAACTTCTCTTAGGCATTTCCTGGTTGTTAAACAAGGTGAAATGGCCAATAGAGAACGTTAAATACTTCATCTACAAAATAACACTGTTCTAACAGGACAGTAATGATGTAAGAGGGAGATTTGCAGATTTTATTTTTTATTTGCATACAGTCATCAAATAGGCAGAGGTAAAGCACAGTCCAGGTTTGCTCAACAACAAAAATAAATGATGGAATAATGACACTGGCCTCTGATAGCACATGGTCTTAAGAAGGTTGACTGAAGCCCTTCCTACATTGGTCACAGTGGTAGGGACTCTCTCATGATAAGCATCATATTTTGAGTAACATAATGAAACAATTGTAAAAGGCATATTTTATTATTATATTTTATTATAGCATATAGTTATTTGGCTTAAAGATGCACTATGGAGTTTTCTTTTCATTTATAATAACACAAGAGAGAAGAAAAACAGTAAATGTATTTAGCAGGCTCTGCAAACAAAAAAAAGCTCAGAAACTGCGTAGTGCACCTTTAAAATAATATCTAAAATGGAAGACATTTTCCTTTAAAATGAAACCATTGGCACATTTTTTAAATCAATGATGGATTTTAGTGAAAACGGTGAAACAGTGAAAACATTTTAATTTCATGCATGGATTACTAGATTTGAAATAAAGTATATACAGCAGTATTTTAGGCATTTCCTGGTTGTTAAACATGAAAATGGCAAAATAATTTAAATGCATACGTTTATACAATAGACAGAGGAATGTTTGATTTATGTCCAGTCTGAATGCGCTGTTGAGTATGTAAAAGGTTTTAAGCAGATTTCTACTTATTTTTAGTGTTTGACACCTGTATGCATACGCTGGTGATTCTTTAAGTTTCCATAGTGAACAAAGCTCTTCCAACACTGGTCACAGATATAGTGCTTCTCTCAAGAATGAATATTCTGTTGTCTCTTTAAGCGTCCAGATGTAATGAAGCTCTTCCCAAATTGGTCACATTGGCTTCTCTCCTGTATGACTACACTGGTGTCTCTTTAAGCTGGAAGGGATAGAACTTCTCTCCTGTATGAATGTTCTGGTGTTTCTTTAAGTTACCAACGTTTCTGAAGCTCTTCCCACATTGGTCACAGTGGTACGGCTTCTCTCCTGTATGAATATGCTGGTGTGTCTTTAAGGTTCCATACCTGCTGAAGCTCTTCCCACACTGGTCACAGGGATAGAACTTCTCTCCTGTATGAATGTTCTGGTGTTTCTTTAAGGTTCCAGACTCACTGAAGCTCATCCCACATTGGTCACAGTGGTAGGGCTTCTCTCCTGTATGAATACGCTGGTGTGTCTTTAAGTTTCCAGACTGACTGAAGCCTTCCCCACATTGGTCACAGTGATAGGGCTTCTCTCCTGTATGAATACGCTGGTGTGTCTTTAAGGTTCCAGACTGACTGAAGCCTTCCCCACATTGGTCACAGTGGTACGGCTTCTGTCCTGTATGAATACGCTGGTGTCTCTTTAAGGTTCCAGAGCGACTGAAGCCTTCCCCACATTGGTCACAGTGATAGGGCTTCTCTCCTGTATGAATACGCTGGTGATTCTTTAAGGTTGCAGACTGACTGAAGCCTTCCCCACATTGGTCACAGTGGTAGGGCTTCTCTCCTGTATGAATACGCTGGTGTCTCTTTAAGTTTCCAGACTGACTGAAGCTCTTCCCACATTGGTCACAGCATTGAGGCCTTGACTCAGCCATTATTGTATTTGTTGTTGGGGAACAATTGTATCTGAAATAGAGAGAAACATTGCAATGAAGATTTCAGATTGGTAGAACCTGTAATTCCGTATTGTTTATATATTTAGTTTTGGTCTGATGTGTGGGTTGGAGTTTAGTAACATATTATAGTTTCTCCAGACCTCTCTTGGCAGAGCCTGAGGTGTGTCCAGCAATAGCAACACCTTCCTTATCCCCACTCAATTACAACCCACACATCAGAGAAACATGTGCACTATGGGCAGTGCAGTATCAAGCAGGGCTCATTTACCTAGAGGTCACTGTTTGGTGGCATTACAGATTCTACCTTTGAAAGTGAATCTGCTCCATGGATGGGTATTGAAAACAGCATTAGCTAAAATACGGTGCACAACCCAATGGACAGTTATCTTTAATTTGTCATTGTGGTTGTTACTGTACAAATACACCTTTACATATACATATATTGAAGAGAAATAAACAACAGATTCAAACTATTAGACAGCATATTTAGACAGAAAATAAGTGAGACTCTGCAATGCCATGGAAACAATCAAATACATAATTATACTTACTGATGTTGTGGGGTCAAAAGTCTGATATATGTTATCAGAAGCAAGTTTGGATCCAGATGGTTTTAGTATAAAGTCTTGTTCCAGTAGAGAATGTGTTCTGCCACAGAGAGGGGTTCAAGTCAACCAGTAGTTCAGTCTGGAAAACAGCCTGTTCTTATACAACAGAGCCAATAGTTGCGCAGTTAGCTGCTTTGAACTGATTGGCCAATCAGAATAGACACCCCATCCATCAAACACAAGGTGATAGGTCCTCTTATAATCATCTAGGAAGACAACTATTATGATGTGTACAATCACTATGTATGTATACAGTATTTACAACTGCATATATTTTTATACTTTCATTATTTCAATCTTCTCTCTTACAAGATACTGGATGATCAGAATTTTGGATTTAGAACAAATCACAGCACTATTTCAGCAGGTCACATTCATTACAAATGACATTATATCTGCCTTAGATAACAATAAGCATTGGGTTGCTCTTTTTGTAGATATATCTAAAGCATTTTATACAGTGGGTCATCCTTTGCTCTTACAGAAATGATATACCATTGAGTATGAACAGCAAAGTATGAACAAGTATTCATCAAATAGTACAACCATCTCTTATGCATTGCATGATTGTTAAACAAGGTGAAAATGGCCAAGAGAACATTAAATATTTAATCTATGAACATAATACTGTTCTGACAATATTGATGTAATTAAGTTTGCAGATTTTATTTTGTAATGCATAGGTTTATACAATAGGCAGAATTAATTGGATTTATGTCCAGTATGAATGCGCTGTTGAGTATATAGATTCATGAACGCTTTTGATATTGCAGTTGCTGACATTTTCACTAGAGGGCAGCACATAAGAATGAACGGACACCCCCATGAGAGACTTCATTTAGTACTAAATGCAGTCCATTTACACTTTACCATGAGTACAGCCCTGTTCTCATACAATAGAGCCAAGAGTTGAGCAGTTAGCTGCTTGGAACTGATTGGCCAATCAGAAGAAGAATAGACTCCCCATCCATCAAACACATGGTGATATTTCCTCCTCCAATCACCTTGGAAGACAACTATTAGGCTACACTTTGTACAATCACTATGCATCACGGCACTATCTGCATATATTTTAGTTTAATTTGTACATATTTCACTTCAAATATATAAATACTCTTTCTCTTACAATATACTGGTTGAGCTAATCAGAGGCAAATTGAAGTTCAATTTTAAGCTATTGCCCATGAGAGGTATTACCCTAACCCTAATCAACAAGCGAAGAAAATAAACCATGTGGGGCTAGACTGCATTACCAGGGAAGTTAGTGTAGAGCTATGTGTAAAAAGAGGAAATTGTCAAAAAATAAACAGGCAAATTATTAATAAACCACCACTAGACACAAACCAAATCAAAATTGTTATACAACAGTCAAATGTACCTACTCTCAGCAATCTAAGTGACTCAAAGCACAATGAAACAAGATGGCTACTTTTTATTGTAGTTGGTTCATGGTACAAATTCAATGTAACTATCAATAACATTAACTAGATATTTTTGGATCTCGATAGCTAATTGTATCGTTAGCGCCCTGATGTGCCTGATCAGCCTCTAGATACAAAAGCAGACAGGGCCAAACCCATAGTTTAGGTTGTACCAAACTCGTAGCCATATTGTAAGAAAGAAAACTACACAAGATTCTGTGCAAAGCCCTCTATTTCTTAGCCCAGGGCTACATTTGTGAATGCTATTGTTAATCCTGCATTGGGTCTAATCCTGCTTTAGAGCAAGTCTTGCTAGCTCAAGGCTAAAGTCACGATTATCCCAGTTTAGAACGTGCCAGTGAGAAATCTCTTACAGAAAAGTATCATGGTATTTATGTCAATAAAAAATTATGTAAACACCATATTACCATCAGTATCATCGTTTAAATTGGATTATACAGTGGTATTATTTAACTACAAAGGTGGTACCAAGGCTATACATGCCTTTTACCATGGCAGTAACTGTAGTTCCAATACCAATTAACATGTGATAGGGCAACAAAAAACATCCTTATGCATGTGTTTTTTATTAGATGTTAAGACAATTTCCTCTTTTTACATATAACTCTACACTAACTTCCCTATTAGTGCAGTTTAGCCCCACATGGATTATTTTCTTTGATTGTTCATTCATTTTTTCTTTGAGTTATGTATATTACATCCAGTTTACTTGTATTTATAAAGCCCAAGATCACAAGGTAATGCCCCCATGGGCTGGACCAGTTCACTATTGTTCACTATTAAAAATACTGAAATTGTAAAAGGAAAATACCAAACTTTGTTTACCTGCATTCCAGCCACTTAAAGGGGAATACCACCAATTTTCAAAACTGAAATATGTATTTGTTCGTTCATTATTATCCTCTAGTGAAAATGTCAGCAACTGCAATATAGAAAGCTGTATTTAAATCTACTCTTAGGTTGTAATTCCAAGTACATGTAATAATAATAATAATATAATACAATTGTATTTGTATAGCACGTTTCATACAGAAACTGCAGTTCAAATAGCTTCACAACAGAAAAAAAGACAGGAAAATGAGCACATAAAGTGCAGATATATAAAATCACAGTTTTTCACATTAGGATAGGACTGATATTGTAAACAGTTGCATAATAATAATGTGTCAGAGCCAGGAGTGAAATCATTGAAAAGTCAGACAATATAGGGGGAACTTTGTCAGACATTATTCCAATTTATTTTGCAAATCAGAAACACTTTGTAAACTTTGGAAACACTCAAATAACATGCAGTGTCAGCTATACAGTATATAATTGTATCATCCACCTGTAAATTGACAATATAATTTATATAAAGGTGAAGAGGACAGGACCCAGGATGGAACCCTGTGGAAAACCCTTTGTTATCTGTAAGAATACTGATTGGGCATTTTTCAATTATTCTGAAACCAGTCACAGGCTTTTCTACCCATACCAATGTCATATAATTTCATAAGAGCAAAGGATGATCCACTGTATCAAATGCTTTAGATATATCTACATAAAGAGCAGCCCAATGCTTCTTGTTATCTAATGCAGATATAATGTAATTTGTAATGAATGTGAAATAGTGCTGTGATTTGTTCTAAATCCAGATTGATGCAGATTTAAAACTGAATGAGTTGAAATAAATGATTTGAGTTAGTTCTCAATCAAGGATTCCATGATTTTAGACAAGCAATGTAGAATATTGGGCCTTATTGTTTAAGTAACTTATATCTTCACTCTTATGAATGTGGGTCACATTGGCTAATTTCCAAGCATAAGGACACTCACCCGTTGAAATAGAAAGATTAAATACATGTGCTGACTGTTCTGAACTGTTCTGCAATAACTGTGTGGAAAGTCCATCCAATCCACCTGTAGTCCATGGAGTGCAAACAGCCACCATATTCAACCTGTGTATAGTTGGTCCTGTTTTTGCTAGATGAACCACCTTCCACAATTTTGTCAGGTTTGTATATGAGGGTGTGAATTGGTCCAATTATAAGCTAAATGTTGCTGTTGTTCTAGCAGAGGTACATTTATTTCGTGAAAATTAAGCAATGAGCATGATCCCCCGAGTGTCAGGCTTGAGCCCAGGCAGAATCCCTGTCTCTAAACAGAGTTGTTAGTTGTCCCGGCATAACGTAATAAGCTTTTGTATAGCAGTGGGATACACTCCTGGTTGTTAAACAAGGTGAAACAAGGTGAAATGGCCAATAGAGAACGTTAAATACTTCATCTACAAAATAACACTGTTCTAACAGGACAGTAATGATGTAAGAGGGAGATTTGCAGATTTTATTTTTTATTTGCATACAGTCATCAAATAGGCAGAGGTAAAGCACAGTCCAGGTTTGCTCAACAACAAAAATAAATTATGGAATAATGACACTGGCCTCTGATAGCACATGGTCTTAAGAAGGTTTGGAAATACCAAATACCTCTGATGGGCAATAGCTTAACGTTACGCCTAAATTTACATGACAGTCTGCCATCCTCTCCTTCCAATGCTCGGTGCTGCGCCCCTACTCTGCCTCTGATTGGCCCCAGGTGGGATGACAATAGGGAACATATCACGGCCTGTATTGATTCTAAACGGAACTCAAGATTTAATTGTCAAAGACGGGACAATTCTGTATTTTATGAGAGTCTTCTAGGCACTAGTTCTTGTCTAATATTAGTTGTACTTTAAATAACAAAAAGTTTACTGTTGCAAATTAATAGTTTGTTTCTCACTTGCAAATCTGTTGTTGTATTTGGACTATTGTTCACTATTAAAAATACTGAAATTGTAAAAGGAAAATATCAAACATTTTTATCTAAAGCATTTGATACAGTGGATCATCCTTTGCTCTTATGAAATGATATAACATTGATATGAAAAGCCTGTGACTGGTTTCAGAATAATTGAAAAAATGCCAAATCAGAATTCTTACAGATAACAAAGGGTGTTCCACAGTGTTCCATCCTGGGTCCAGTCCTCTACACCTTTATATAAATGATATTGTCCATTTACACGTGGATGATACAATTATAACAAGTCCACCACCTGTCCTAGGAAGGCAGAGTGCATCTCATTCTGTAGTGACAAACCCTCTTCACCCTGAGACCTGAAGACATAATAACTTCTCTTAGGCATTTCCTGGTTGTTAAACAAGGTGAAATGGCCAATAGAGAACGTTAAATACTTCATCTACAAAATAACACTGTTCTAACAGGACAGTAATGATGTAAGAGGGAGATTTGCAGATTTTATTTTTTATTTGCATACAGTCATCAAATAGGCAGAGGTAAAGCACAGTCCAGGTTTGCTCAACAACAAAAATAAATGATGGAATAATGACACTGGCCTCTGATAGCACATGGTCTTAAGAAGGTTGACTGAAGCCCTTCCTACATTGGTCACAGTGGTAGGGACTCTCTCATGATAAGCATCATATTTTGAGTAACATAATGAAACAATTGTAAAAGGCATATTTTATTATTATATTTTATTATAGCATATAGTTATTTGGCTTAAAGATGCACTATGGAGTTTTCTTTTCATTTATAATAACACAAGAGAGAAGAAAAACAGTAAATGTATTTAGCAGGCTCTGCAAACAAAAAAAAGCTCAGAAACTGCGTAGTGCACCTTTAAAATAATATCTAAAATGGAAGACATTTTCCTTTAAAATGAAACCATTGGCACATTTTTTTGTGAAAACGGTGAAACAGTGAAAACATTTTAATTTCATGCATGGATTACTAGATTTCAAATAAAGTATATACAGCAGTATTTTAGGCATTTCCTGGTTGTTAAACATGAAAATGGCAAAATAATTTAAATGCATACGTTTATACAATAGACAGAGGAATGTTTGATTTATGTCCAGTCTGAATGCGCTGTTGAGTATGTAAAAGGTTTTAAGCAGATTTCTACTTATTTTTAGTGTTTGACACCTGTATGCATACGCTGGTGATTCTTTAAGTTTCCATAGTGAACAAAGCTCTTCCAACACTGGTCACAGATATAGTGCTTCTCTCAAGAATGAATATTCTGTTGTCTCTTTAAGCGTCCAGATGTAATGAAGCTCTTCCCAAATTGGTCACATTGGCTTCTCTCCTGTATGACTACACTGGTGTCTCTTTAAGCTGGAAGGGATAGAACTTCTCTCCTGTATGAATGTTCTGGTGTTTCTTTAAGTTACCAACGTTTCTGAAGCTCTTCCCACATTGGTCACAGTGGTACGGCTTCTCTCCTGTATGAATACGCTGGTGTGTCTTTAAGGTTCCATACCTGCTGAAGCTCTTCCCACACTGGTCACAGGGATAGAACTTCTCTCCTGTATGAATGTTCTGGTGTTTCTTTAAGGTTCCAGACTCACTGAAGCTCATCCCACATTGGTCACAGTGGTAGGGCTTCTCTCCTGTATGAATACGCTGGTGTGTCTTTAAGTTTCCAGACTGACTGAAGCCTTCCCCACATTGGTCACAGTGATAGGACTTCTCTCCTGTATGAATACGCTGGTGTGTCTTTAAGGTTCCAGACTGACTGAAGCCTTCCCCACATTGGTCACAGTGATAGGGCTTCTCTCCTGTATGAATACGCTGGTGATTCTTTAAGGTTGCAGACTGACTGAAGCCTTCCCCACATTGGTCACAGTGGTAGGGCTTCTCTCCTGTATGAATACGCTGGTGTCTCTTTAAGTTTCCAGACTGACTGAAGCTCTTCCCACATTGGTCACAGCATTGAGGCCTTGACTCAGCCATTATTGTATTTGTTGTTGGGGAACAATTGTATCTGAAATAGAGAGAAACATTGCAATGAAGATTTCAGATTGGTAGAACCTGTAATTCCGTATTGTTTATATATTTAGTTTTGGTCTGATGTGTGGGTTGGAGTTTAGTAACATATTATAGTTTCTCCAGACCTCTCTTGGCAGAGCCTGAGGTGTGTCCAGCAATAGCAACACCTTCCTTATCCCCACTCAATTACAACCCACACATCAGAGAAACATGTGCACTATGGGCAGTGCAGTATCAAGCAGGGCTCATTTACCTAGAGGTCACTGTTTGGTGGCATTACAGATTCTACCTTTGAAAGTGAATCTGCTCCATGGATGGGTATTGAAAACAGCATTAGCTAAAATACGGTGCACAACCCAATGGACAGTTATCTTTAATTTGTCATTGTGGTTGTTACTGTACAAATACACCTTTACATATACATATATTGAAGAGAAATAAACAACAGATTCAAACTATTAGACAGCATATTTAGACAGAAAATAAGTGAGACTCTGCAATGCCATGGAAACAATCAAATACATAATTATACTTACTGATGTTGTGGGGTCAAAAGTCTGATATATGTTATCAGAAGCAAGTTTGGATCCAGATGGTTTTAGTATAAAGTCTTGTTCCAGTAGAGAATGTGTTCTGCCACAGAGAGGGGTTCAAGTCAACCAGCAGACTATCCAGTGTTTTTGGTTGAATGAGTAGTTCAGTCTGGAAAACAGCCTGTTCTTATACAACAGAGCCAATAGTTGCGCAGTTAGCTGCTTTGAACTGATTGGCCAATCAGAATAGACACCCCATCCATCAAACACAAGGTGATAGGTCCTCTTATAATCATCTAGGAAGACAACTATTATGATTTGTACAATCACTATGTATGTATACAGTATTTACAACTGCATATATTTTTATACTTTCATTATTTCAATCTTCTCTCTTACAAGATACTGGATGATCAGAATTTTGGATTTAGAACAAATCACAGCACTATTTCAGCAGGTCACATTCATTACAAATGACATTATATCTGCCTTAGATAACAATAAGCATTGGGCTGCTCTTTTTGTAGATATATCTAAAGGATTTTATACAGTGGGTCATCCTTTGCTCTTACAGAAATGATATACCATTGAGTATGAACAGCAAAGTATGAACAAGTATTCATCAAATAGTACAACCATCTCTTATGCATTGCATGATTGTTAAACAAGGTGAAAATGGCCAAGAGAACATTAAATATTTAATCTATGAACATAATACTGTTCTGACAATATTGATGTAATTAAGTTTGCAGATTTTATTTTGTAATGCATAGGTTTATACAATAGGCAGAATTAATTGGATTTATGTCCAGTATGAATGCGCTGTTGAGTATATAGATTCATGAACGCTTTTGATATTGCAGTTGCTGACATTTTCACTAGAGGGCAGCACATAAGAATGAACGGACACCCCCATGAGAGACTTCATTTAGTACTAAATGCAGTCCATTTACACTTTACCATGAGTACAGCCCTGTTCTCATACAATAGAGCCAAGAGTTGAGCAGTTAGCTGCTTGGAACTGATTGGCCAATCAGAAGAAGAATAGACTCCCCATCCATCAAACACATGGTGATATTTCCTCCTCCAATCACCTTGGAAGACAACTATTAGGCTACACTTTGTACAATCACTATGCATCACGGCACTATCTGCATATATTTTAGTTTAATTTGTACATATTTCACTTCAAATATATAAATACTCTTTCTCTTACAATATACTGGTTGAGCTAATCAGAGGCAAATTGAAGTTCAATTTTAAGCTATTGCCCATGAGAGGTATTACCCTAACCCTAATCAACAAGCGAAGAAAATAAACCATGTGGGGCTAGACTGCATTACCAGGGAAGTTAGTGTAGAGTTATGTGTAAAAAGAGGAAATTGTCAAAAAATAAACAGGCAAATTATTAATAAACCACCACTAGACACAAACCAAATCAAAATTGTTATACAACAGTCAAATGTACCTACTCTCAGCAATCTAAGTGACTCAAAGCACAATGAAACAAGATGGCTACTTTTTATTGTAGTTGGTTCATGGTACAAATTCAATGTAACTATCAATAACATTAACTAGATATTTTTGGATCTCGATAGCTAATTGTATCGTTAGCGCCCTGATGTGCCTGATCAGCCTCTAGATACAAAAGCAGACAGGGCCAAACCCATAGTTTAGGTTGTACCAAACTCGTAGCCATATTGTAAGAAAGAAAACTACACAAGATTCTGTGCAAAGCCCTCTATTTCTTAGCCCAGGGCTACATTTGTGAATGCTATTGTTAATCCTGCATTGGGTCTAATCCTGCTTTAGAGCAAGTCTTGCTAGCTCAAGGCTAAAGTCACTATTATCCCAGTTTAGAACGTGCCAGTGAGAAATCTCTTACAGAAAAGTATCATGGTATTTATGTCAATAAAAAATTATGTAAACACCATATTACCATCAGTATCATCGTTTAAATTGGATTATACAGTGGTATTATTTAACTACAAAGGTGGTACCAAGGCTATACATGCCTTTTACCATGGCAGTAACTGTAGTTCCAATACCAATTAACATGTGATAGGGCAACAAAAAACATCCTTATGCATGTGTTTTTTATTAGATGTTAAGACAATTTCCTCTTTTTACATATAACTCTACACTAACTTCCCTATTAGTGCAGTTTAGCCCCACATGGATTATTTTCTTTGATTGTTCATTCATTTTTTCTTTGAGTTATGTATATTACATCCAGTTTACTTGTATTTATAAAGCCCAAGATCACAAGGTAATGCCCCCATGGGCTGGACCAGTTCACTATTGTTCACTATTAAAAATACTGAAATTGTAAAAGGAAAATACCAAACTTTGTTTACCTGCATTCCAGCCACTTAAAGGGGAATACCACCAATTTTCAAAACTGAAATATGTATTTGTTCGTTCATTATTATCCTCTAGTGAAAATGTCAGCAACTGCAATATAGAAAGCTGTATTTAAATCTACTCTTAGGTTGTAATTCCAAGTACATGTAATAATAATAATAATATAATACAATTGTATTTGTATAGCACGTTTCATACAGAAACTGCAGTTCAAATAGCTTCACAACAGAAAAAAAGACAGGAAAATGAGCACATAAAGTGCAGATATATAAAATCACAGTTTTTCACATTAGGATAGGACTGATATTGTAAACAGTTGCATAATAATAATGTGTCAGAGCCAGGAGTGAAATCATTGAAAAGTCAGACAATATAGGGGGAACTTTGTCAGACATTATTCCAATTTATTTTGCAAATCAGAAACACTTTGTAAACTTTGGAAACACTCAAATAACATGCAGTGTCAGCTATACAGTATATAATTGTATCATCCACCTGTAAATTGACAATATAATTTATATAAAGGTGAAGAGGACAGGACCCAGGATGGAACCCTGTGGAAAACCCTTTGTTATCTGTAAGAATACTGATTGGGCATTTTTCAATTATTCTGAAACCAGTCACAGGCTTTTCTACCCATACCAATGTCATATAATTTCATAAGAGCAAAGGATGATCCACTGTATCAAATGCTTTAGATATATCTACATAAAGAGCAGCCCAATGCTTCTTGTTATCTAATGCAGATATAATGTAATTTGTAATGAATGTGAAATAGTGCTGTGATTTGTTCTAAATCCAGATTGATGCAGATTTAAAACTGAATGAGTTGAAATAAATGATTTGAGTTAGTTCTCAATCAAGGATTCCATGATTTTAGACAAGCAATGTAGAATATTGGGCCTTATTGTTTAAGTAACTTATATCTTCACTCTTATGAATGTGGGTCACATTGGCTAATTTCCAAGCATAAGGACACTCACCCGTTGAAATAGAAAGATTAAATACATGTGCTGACTGTTCTGAACTGTTCTGCAATAACTGTGTGGAAAGTCCATCCAATCCACCTGTAGTCCATGGAGTGCAAACAGCCACCATATTCAACCTGTGTATAGTTGGTCCTGTTTTTGCTAGATGAACCACCTTCCACAATTTTGTCAGGTTTGTATATGAGGGTGTGAATTGGTCCAATTATAAGCTAAATGTTGCTGTTGTTCTAGCAGAGGTACATTTATTTCGTGAAAATTAAGCAATGAGCATGATCCCCTGAGTGTCAGGCTTGAGCCCAGGCAGAATCCCTGTCTCTAAACAGAGTTGTTAGTTGTCCCGGCATAACGTAATAAGCTTTTGTATAGCAGTGGGATACACTCCTCCTAATTGATTTGCAATTGAAAAGTAAATTGGAGCAGACTGGAGCAGATCGTTCAATGGCACTGAAACCAAACTAGGCTGAAATGGTGATAGGATGGTTCTCACTGAAAAGCTACCAAATACCTCTGATGGGCAATAGCTTAACGGTATGCATAATTTACATGACAGTCTGCCATCCTTTCCTTCCAATGCTCGGTGCCACGCCCCTACTCTGCCTCTGATTGGCTCTGACCCTCATCCCCGGGTGGGATGACAATAGGGAACATATCACATCCTGTATTGATTCTAAATGGAACTGAATGAATATAGTTTATTTTCTGTCTTTGTTTAAAACAAATCATAAACACACGTGTGTGGACTTACAAAAAGAAAAAATCACAAATGTACATATTCAAAGTAAGCTCACACACTGAAAAAGGAATAGGCTGAACCACATGCTTATTTTTTTTGTATCATTTAAAATTCTTAAAAACAAAATATATTTTAACATTAAAAAACCTTAAAATATATAAGAAGTACACAATTTCAACCCGTCACTAAGGCTATTCCATAGTTTAACTCCCAAACTTTAAACACATCTAGCTTTTACATTAGTTATTTTTTTTTTTTTTTTTTTTTTTCATGTTTTAAGAACAAAACATGTAATTGTCAAATACAATTCTGAGTCTTACAAGAGTCTTTGGAGCAGAGTGTCCACATAGTTTGAAATAGCAGCAGCATCAAGACTTTCAGGTGATTCCATGATGGTAATTTCAAATTGAAGTTAATCAACAGATTTGAACACAGGCAATGTGGGGATCGGTGCTTATTTTATTTGAAACAGATTATTCCTGTGTTCGGTAGGCCTGTGAATGCTGATCCAATGTTGGAAATTCATTAATCAATATCAAATTTAAATACATCACGTCAACATTTGATCAAATAAACCGGTTATGTTTCATACATCTTGAAATTAAATCTTCAACCAGATTACTCTGTCAGACAATATCTTGGTCTGACAAATTCCTTTTTTTTAATCTGATGCCATAATCTCTTCATTCACCAGCCAATTGGATGGTCAGTAATGTAAGTAATTTCAATGTTTATTAAAAACAATGAAATAATTTAAAAGTCAGGCAATATAGATGGATCTTTGTCATATATTACTCCATTTTATTTTGCAAAACAGAAACACTTTGGATTTCTGTAGCTCATTCATTTGGAAACACTCAACTAACATGCAGTGTCAGCTATACAGTATATAATTGTATCATCCACATATAAATGGGCAATATAATTTATATAAATTGTGAAGAAGACTGGACCCAGGATGGAACCCTGTGGAACACCCTATTTTATCTGTAAGAATTCTGATTGGGCATTTTTCAATTATTCTGAAACCAGTCACAGGCTTTTCTACCCATACCAATTAGGGATGTCCCGATCCGATCACGTGATTTTCCGAAGATCGGGATCGACAAAAAAAAAATATATATATATATACTTTTATTTTTTATTCAACAAACATGACCATGTTCACGTCTTAAACTCATACTGAGGCCTTAGTTTTGGTTTTAAATTGCATATCATCATTCATTTATTTATTGTCACACAGAGCAGAAGAATTTTGCCAAAACAAACCAATATTATCCAGCTGCAGAACGGCAGACCAGCCACACTCTCAGACTCAAATTCAAATATATATATATATTTTTTTTTAATCCCAATTTCTCACATTACATTCACCCTGAATGTTGACGTTATCCAGGTGAAAAGTTAACTTCATTCAAGCGAGGCATTGCAATCCTTTTGATGTATAATTAAATCAAAGGAAATGCGTTTGGGTCTGAGAGTGGCTGGTCTGCCGTTCTGCAGCTGGATACTATTGGTTTGTTTCACAAGGTAATGCCCCGATGGGCTGGACCAGTCTTCTTTAATTAAACAAGTCAAGAAGAAACATCACAATCAATCAAGAACAAAAAACACCATACAATCCAAATATGCAACACTCCCAGACAAAATTACCCTTTAAATACACTTTTTGATATTGCAATTGCTGAAATTTTCACTAGAGCACACCATAATGAACGGAAACCCCCATAAGAGACTTCCAGTACTTCAGTCTGGAAAACAGCCCTGTTCTCATACAAGCCATTCAAGCCAATAGTTGAGCAGTTAGCTGATTTGAACTGATTGGCCAATCAGAATAGACACCCCATCCATCAAACACAAGGCGATATTTCCTCCTCCAATCCTCTTGGAAGACTATTATTAGGCTACACTTTGTACACTCACTATGCATCACTGTGATATCTGCATATATTTTACTTTAATTCTTGACATATTTTACTTTAAATATAGCAATCTTCTCTCTCTTGCAATAAACTGGGTAAGCTAATCAGAGGCAAATTAAAGTTCAATGTTAAGCTATTGCTCATCAGAGGTATTTGGGTAGCTATTCAGTGATAACAATACTACCACCATTTCAGCCTCTGCACACCTGTGTGTACAGTGTTCAGTGCCATGAATATGTTCATAAGGTGCTACAGTCTGCTCCCATTGACTTTTCAATTGCAAATCAATTAGTAGCAGTGTATCCCACTGCTATACAAATGCTTATTACGTTATGCCCCGGCCATTGGCTCTGGTATGTCTTCAGTGTTGTTGTGTTTTATTTGTAAATTGATCTGTGGGTAGACATATAGCCAGGTAAATTAAGTTTGGGCAGCATTGAGTTAGAGGAAGGGAAGTTCAAGTTCTTTATAAAAGTTCTTTATTTGTCAAATATACAACAATACAGGCACATTGCAACAGTGCACAATTAAGAAACAATGCATACAAGAATGGTAACAATAAGTAATAGTAGTAAGATCAAATAAAATATGAAATGAGGTAATATAAAATTAAATAGTCAATGTTTACAGAAAGTGTCTTGCGTATAAGTGTATGTGCATATTAATGTGAAGTGCAGGGTGTGTGTGTTTGTGTTTGTGTGTGTTCAAGAGTTTTTATCAGGTGTGTGTGTTCAAGAGTCTTTAATAGGGATATCTCCTGTTCTTGTCCTTGTTCAGGAGTCTTGTGGCTTGTGGGAAAAAACTGCCCCTGAACCTACTGGTTCTTGTGCAGATGTTCTGGTTTCTCAGCTAGGGAAGAAAACTGAAAAAAAATCATATTCATGCATGGATAAAATAAAGTACATAAAACCATCTCTTAGCTATTTTCTGGTTAGTTAAACAAGGTGAAAAACGCCAAGAGAACATTACATATTTAATCTACAAACATAATACTGTTCTGACAATATTGATGTGATTACGTTTGCAGATTTGATCTCTTATCGCATAGGTTTATACAATACATTACTTAAAGTACCAATAAGTTGAAAACAGATCAAGTACCTTTTAACATCACTTTTACTCTAGGATCCAGTAAAACTTATGGTGCCTTACAGAAAAAGTGTAAATTGTTATTTTATGTCTACAAGGCTTACAACTCAAGAATGTATGGGTATATACAATTTATATATTCAAGATTATGTTACAGTTATTTGGTTTAAAGGTGCACTATGTCATTTTGTGAGTAAGATAAGTTAATAATGTTCTGACAGCACAATAGTGTTGTAATTAGGACGAAAAAATGCATAGGTTTATACAATAGACTATTGTCTAATATGTAAACGTTTTTAAGCAGATTTCTACTTATTTACAGTTTTTGACAACTGTATGAATACGATGGTTCTTTATGTTTCCAGGGTGACCAAAGCTCTTCCCACACTGGTCACAGGGATAGTGCTTCTCTCAAGAATGAATATTCTGTTGTCTATTTAAGTGTCCAGATGTAATGAAGATATTCCCACATTGGTCACATTGGATTCTCTCCTGTGAATCAATACACTGGTGTCTCTTTAAGCTGAAGCTCTTCCCACACTGGCCACATGGATAGAACTGCTCTCCTGTATGAAGGTTCTGGTGTGTCTTTAAGTTACTAAAGTGTCTCAAGCTCTTCCCACACTGGTCACAGTGGTATGGCTTCTCTCCTGTATGAATACGCTGGTGTGTTTTAAGGTTCCAGACTCACTGAAGCTATTCACTATTGTTCACTATTAAAAATACTGAAATTGTAAAAGGAAAATACCAAACTTTTTTTACCTGCATTCCAGCCACTTAAAGGGGAATACCACCAATTTTCAAAACTGAAATATGTATTTGTTCGTTCATTATTATCCTCTAGTGAAAATGTCAGCAGCTGCAATATAGAAAGCTGTATTTAAATCTACTCTTAGGTTGTAATTCCAAGTACATGTAATAATAATAATAATATAATACAATTGTATTTGTATAGCACGTTTCATACAGAAACTGCAGTTCAAATTGCTTCACAACAGAAAAAAGACAGGAAAATGAGCACATAAAGTGCAGATATATAAAATCACAGTTTTTCACATTAGGATAGGACTGATATTGTAAACAGTTGCATAATAATAATGTGTCAGAGCCAGGAGTGAAATCATTGAAAAGTCAGACAATATAGGGGGAACTTTGTCAGACATTATTCCAATTTATTTTGCAAATCAGAAACACTTTGTAAACTTTGGAAACACTCAAATAACATGCAGTGTCAGCTATACAGTATATAATTGTATCATCCACCTGTAAATTGACAATATAATTTATATAAAGGTGAAGAGTACAGGACCCAGGATGGAACCCTGTGGAAAACCCTTTGTTATCTGTAAGAATACTGATTGGGCATTTTTCAATTATTCTGAAACCAGTCACAGGCTTTTCTACCCATACCAATGTCATATAATTTCATAAGAGCAAAGGATGATCCACTGTATCAAATGCTTTAGATATATCTACATAAAGAGCAGCCCAATGCTTCTTGTTATCTAATGCAGATATAATGTAATTTGTAATGAATGTGAAATAGTGCTGTGATTGGTTCTAAATCCAGATTGATGCAGATTTAAAACTGAATGAGTTGAAATACATGATTTGAGTTAGTTCTCAATCAAGGATTCCATGATTTTAGACAAGCAATGTAGAATATTGGGCCTTATTGTTTAAGTAACTTATATCTTCACTCTTATGAATGTGGGTCACATTGGCTAATTTCCAAGCATAAGGACACTCACCTGTTGAAATAGAAAGATTAAATACATGTGCTGACTGTTCTGAACTGTTCTGCAATAACTGTGTGGAAAGTCCATCCAATCCACCTGTAGTCCATGGAGTGCAAACAGCCACCATATCGCTGCTGGCGGGACAAAACCTCATAACTCCAAAAACCCAACTTTTCCGCAGATGAAAAAAACGAACACAGATTTGAGGGCGAATAGAGTTACGAGGTTTAGACAGATGATTGGTTTAATGCTTTCCCATTGTGTAGACTTTGTAAAACCACACACACATGGAGGATGATCTACTGAGTTGATAAAAAAAAATTATATATATATATGGAGTTATGAGGTTTTGTCCCGCCAGCAGCGATATTCCACCTGTGTATAGTTGGTCCTGTTTTTGCTAGATGAACCACCTTCCACAATTTTGTCAGGTTTGTATATTATATCTTATAATCATCTAGGAAGACAACTATTATGATTTGATGATTTGTACAATCACTATGTATGTATACAGTATTTACAACTGCATATATTTTTATACTTTCATTATTTCAATCTTCTCTCTTACAAGATACTGGATGGTCAGAATTTTGGATTTAGAACAAATCACAGCACTATTTCAGCAGGTCACATTCATTACAAATTACATTATATCTGCCTTAGATAACAATAAGCATTGGGCTGCTCTTTTTGTAGATATATCTAAAGCATTTTATACAGTGGGTCATCCTTTGCTCTTACAGAAATGATATACCATTGAGTATGAACAGCAAAGTATGAACAAGTATTCATCAAATAGTACAACCATCTCTTATGCATTTCATGATTGTTAAACAAGGTGAAAATGGCCAAGAGAACATTAAATATTTAATCTATGAACATAATACTGTTCTGACAATATTGATGTAATTAAGTTTGCAGATTTTATTTTGTAATGCATAGGTTTATACAATATGCAGAATTAATTGGATTTATGTCCAGTATGAATGCGCTGTTGAGTATATAGATTCATGAACGCTTTTGATATTGCAGTTGCTGACATTTTCACTAGAGGGCAGCACATAAGAATGAACGGACACCCCCATGAGAGACTTCATTTAGCACTAAATGCATCCATTTACACTTTACCATGAGTACAGCCCTGTTCTCATACAATAGAGCCAAGAGTTGAGCAGTTAGCTGCTTGGAACTGATTGGCCAATCAGAAGAAGAATAGACTCCCCATCCATCAAACACATGGTGATATTTCCTCCTCCAATCACCTTGGAAGACAACTATTAGGCTACACTTTGTACAATCACTATGCATCACGGCACTATCTGCATATATTTTAGTTTAATTTGTACATATTTCACTTCAAATATATAAATACTCTTTCTCTTACAATATACTGGTTGAGCTAATCAGAGGCAAATTGAAGTTCAATTTTAAGCTATTGCCCATCAGAGGTATTACCCTAACCCTAATCAACAAGCGAAGAAAATAAACCATGTGGGGCTAGACTGCATTACCAGGGAAGTTAGTGTAGAGTTATGTGTAAAAAGAGGAAATTGTCAAAAAATAAACAGGCAAATTATTAATAAACCACCACTAGACACAAACCAAATCAAAATTGTTATACAACAGTCAAATGTACCTACTCTCAGCAATCTAAGTGACTCAAAGCACAATGAAACAAGATGGCTACTTTTTATTGTAGTTGGTTCATGGTACAAATTCAATGTAACTATCATGTTGGCTTCTCTCTGATTGGCGACAGCTGTGTCTGTGGATGGTGGCGGTGTGAGGCAGCACGAAAATGCTCAGTCGAATATGATGAACTTTTAGCCAAACTTTGACATTCACTCTTTTAATTTTGATCCTGAATTAATTTGAACTTCAATAGTCTTCCTTGTCTGAAGCAAAACTGTGTTTTTTCTTGCATCTGCCAGTGTTTTGACAGGGGCGCGTTGGCTGTCGGCCTACACACACCGAGCTCACCTGTAATCAATCGGCGTCATGACGAGCCCGATGGAGGTGGCGGTGCCGGTGGAAATCAACCTGGAGACACTGTGGAGGGCTATTCAGGGATTCAGCACCAAATTGGATTCTAAGGTGGACCCCATATACAACAAACTGGATGTAATCCAGACAAAACTGGACACTTTGGGGGATCACGTATCCGAGCTGGAGACACGGGTCAGTGCCACTGAAGACAATACACAGGATCAAATGAAGCGCATAAAACAGCTCGAAAAAAAGGTGGATTATCTGCTCACAGAGAGAGAGAACTCTGAGAACAGGAGCAGGGCTCTGAATCTGCGCTTTGTGAACATTACAGAGGGCCGCGAGGGTATAGACGTCACCCAGTTTATGTCGCTACTGATTCCCGAACTTCTGGGGAAAAATAACTTTCCGGAGCCCCTGGCCATTGCAACGGCACACCGAATTGGTCGGCTGGAGTCCAAAGATGACGACGACGGGGCCGCAAAGGAACAGACGCAGCGCTGGATCCGACAGCCAGAGGGACCAGAGTCACAGCAAGAGAGACACCAACCCCAGACATCGGCACATCCTCATTAAATTCTACAGGTACCAGGATAGAGCCAGGATCATGAGTCTTGCTAGAGAGAAGAAGGACTTGCTTTACATGGGAAATCGTGTCTATATTTTTCCCGACTACAGCAAGGCAATGCATGACAAACGCCGAAGTTTCATCACCGTAAAGAAGAAACTGCGGGTGTGGCTTACCACAAGGTTCAATTCTGGGTCCAGTTTTGTTTCTTTTGTACATTAATGATATCTGTAAAGTATCTGAAACAATGAAATTTGTGCTATTTGCAGATGATACAAATATGATTTGCTCTGGTGAGAGTTTACAACAGATTCTGAATGAAACCATGACTGAATTGGTCAAATTAAAAAAGTGGTTTGACAAAAACAGATTGTCTCTAAACTTGAACAAAACAAAACTAATGATTTTTGGAAATCGTAATTATGACACACCGATCCAAGTTACGATAGATGATACCGTTATTGAAAGAGTACAGCAAACCACTTTTTTAAGAGTGATCATAAATGAAAAAAATTGTTGGAAGCCTCACATAAGCCATGTAAGAACAAAGATTTCAAAGAGTGTGGGTATTATGTGGAGGTCAAGGTATTGGCTGAACCAACAATCTTCTGTTATCTTATATAATGCTTTGGTCCTTCCATATTTGAATTATTGTGTTGAGGTGTGGGGAAATACCTATGAAACCAACCTACTTCCTTTGGTTATGCTCCAAAAAAGAGCAATTAGGATTGTAACAAATGAGAGCTACAAAGCACATACAAATTCTTTGTTTTTAAAACTTTCAGTTCTGAAATTAAATGACCTGGTGGATTACAAAACTGCCCAGTTCATGTACAGAGTCATTCACCACAGCCTTCCTGACAAGATACAGAAATTGTTCTGTGAGAGAGCTGGACTCCAAAGATATAACCTTAGAGGGAAACTCAAACTGGAACAGCAATCTTCAAGACTAACCAGGAAGGCTATGTGTATTTCTATGTGTGGAGTTACCTTGTGGAATAATCTGGAGGAGGAGATCAAATCCAGTCAATCCATAAATATATTAAAGAGGAAATTCAAAATGATGGTGTTCACAAAATACACCAGGGAGGAAGACCAACGTATTATATGAGAATGATTTGAAGGGTGACATGAGAGTATAGTCTAGTGTGTGTGTGTGTGTGTGTGCATGTGTGATTGTGTTGTGTGTAGTTGAAGTATTTGCAAATTGTATGGTATTATATGTATTGGTAATCGTGTCATACTTGCTGAAGTATATAGTTATTGATGGGGGATGGAAACATATAAGCTTTGCTTCTTCCATTTCCTTTTCAAACAGTGTATAGTTTTTGGCTGTTTTATTTTTAAACTTTTGGGGGTGGGGGGGTTCCTCTTTTCCCATTTCATTTATTTTCAAATGTTGTTTTGCCGGACAATGGTAAATGTAGCCAAACTAACACTGTGGTTTGAAATAAAACGATTGAATCCTTGAATCCTTGAATAACATTAACTAGATATTTTTGGATCTCGATAGCTAATTGTATCGTTAGCGCCCTGATGTGCCTGATCAGCCTCTAGATACCAAAGCAGACAGGGCCAAACCCATAGTTTAGGTTGTACCAAACTCGTAGCCATATTGTAAGAAAGAAAACTACACAAGATTCTGTGCAAAGCCCTCTATTTCTTAGCCCAGAGCTACATTTGTGAATGCTATTGTTAATCCTGCATTGGGTCTAATCCTGCTTTAGAGCAAGTCTTGCTAGCTCAAGGCTAAAGTCACGATTATCCCAGTTTAGAACGTAAAATGTCAGCAACTGCAATATAGAAAGCTGTATTTAAATCTACTCTTAGGTTGTAATTCCAAGTACATGTAATAATAATAATAATAATATAATACAATTGTATTTGTATAGCACGTTTCATACAGAGTTATCTGTAAGAATACTGATTGGGCATTTTTCAATTATTCTGAAACCAGTCACAGGCTTTTCTACCCATACCAATGTCATATAATTTCATAAGAGCAAAGGATGATCCACTGTATCAAATGCTTTAGATATATCTACATAAAGAGCAGCCCAATGCTTCTTGTTATCTAATGCAGATATAATGTAATTTGTAATGAATGTGAAATAGTGCTGTGATTTGTTCTAAATCCAGATTGATGCAGATTTAAAACTGAATGAGTTGAAATAAATGATTTGAGTTAGTTCTCAATCAAGGATTCCATGATTTTAGACAAGCAATGTAGAATATTGGGCCTTATTGTTTAAGTAACTTATATCTTCACTCTTATGAATGTGGGTCACATTGGCTAATTTCCAAGCATAAGGACACTCACCCGTTGAAATAGAAAGATTAAATACATGTGCTGACTGTTCTGAACTGTTCTGCAATAACTGTGTGGAAAGTCCATCCAATCCACCTGTAGTCCATGGAGTGCAAACAGCCACCATATTCAACCTGTGTATAGTTGGTCCTGTTTTTGCTAGATGAACCACCTTCCACAATTTTGTCAGGTTTGTATATGAGGGTGTGAATTGGTCCAATTATAAGCTAAATGTTGCTGTTGTTCTAGCAGAGGTACATTTATTTCGTGAAAATTAAGCAATGAGCATGATCCCCCGAGTGTCAGGCTTGAGCCCAGGCAGAATCCCTGTCTCTAAACAGAGTTGTTAGTTGTCCCGGCATAACGTAATAAGCTTTTGTATAGCAGTGGGATACACTCCTCCTAATTGATTTGCAATTGAAAAGTAAATTGGAGCAGACTGGAGCAGATCGTTCAATGGCACTGAAACCAAACTAGGCTGAAATGGTGATAGGATGGTTCTCACTGAAAAGCTACCAAATACCTCTGATGGGCAATAGCTTAACGGTATGCATAATTTACATGACAGTCTGCCATCCTTTCCTTCCAATGCTCGGTGCCACGCCCCTACTCTGCCTCTGATTGGCTCTGACCCTCATCCCCGGGTGGGATGACAATAGGGAACATATCACGTCCTGTATTGATTCTAAATGGAACTGAATGAATATAGTTTATTTTCTGTCTTTGTTTAAAACAAATCATAAACACACGTGTGTGGACTTACAAAAAGAAAAAATCACAAATGTACATATTCAAAGTAAGCTCACACACTGAAAAAGGAATAGGCTGAACCACATGCTTATTTTTTTTGTATCATTTAAAATTCTTAAAAACAAAATATATTTTAACATTAAAAAACCTTAAAATATATAAGAAGTACACAATTTCAACCCGTCACTAAGGCTATTCCATAGTTTAACTCCCAAACTTTAAACACATCTAGCTTTTACATTAGTTATTTTATTTTTTATTTTTTTTCATGTTTTAAGAACAAAACATGTAATTGTCAAATACAATTCTGAGTCTTACAAGAGTCTTTGGAGCAGAGTGTCCACATAGTTTGAAATAGCAGCAGCATCAAGACTTTCAGGTGATTCCATGATGGTAATTTCAAATTGAAGTTAATCAACAGATTTGAACACAGGCAATGTGGGGATCGGTGCTTATTTTATTTGAAACAGATTATTCCTGTGTTCGGTAGGCCTGTGAATGCTGATCCAATGTTGGAAATTCATTAATCAATATCAAATTTAAATACATCACGTCAACATTTGATCAAATAAACCGGTTATGTTTCATACATCTTGAAATTAAATCTTCAACCAGATTACTCTGTCAGACAATATCTTGGTCTGACAAATTCCTTTTTTTTAATCTGATGCCATAATCTCTTCATTCACCAGCCAATTGGATGGTCAGTAATGTAAGTAATTTCAATGTTTATTAAAAACAATGAAATAATTTAAAAGTCAGGCAATATAGATGGATCTTTGTCATATATTACTCCATTTTATTTTGCAAAACAGAAACACTTTGGATTTCTGTAGCTCATTCATTTGGAAACACTCAACTAACATGCAGTGTCAGCTATACAGTATATAATTGTATCATCCACATATAAATGGGCAATATAATTTATATAAATTGTGAAGAAGACTGGACCCAGGATGGAACCCTGTGGAACACCCTATTTTATCTGTAAGAATTCTGATTGGGCATTTTTCAATTATTCTGAAACCAGTCACAGGCTTTTCTACCCATACCAATTAGGGATGTCCCGATCCGATCACGTGATTTTCCGAAGATCGGGATCGACAAAAAAAAAATATATATATATATATTTTTATTTTTTATTCAACAAACATGACCATGTTCACGTCTTAAACTCATACTGAGGCCTTAGTTTTGGTTTTAAATTGCATATCATCATTCATTTATTTATTGTCACACAGAGCAGAAGAATTTTGCCAGAAACAAACCAATATTATCCAGCTGCAGAACGGCAGACCAGCCACACTCTCAGACTCAAATTCAAATATATATATATATATTTTTTTTAATCCCAATTTCTCACATTACATTCACCCTGAATGTTGACGTTATCCAGGTGAAAAGTTAACTTCATTCAAGCGAGGCATTGCAATCCTTTTGATGTATAATTAAATCAAAGGAAATGCGTTTGGGTCTGAGAGTGGCTGGTCTGCCGTTCTGCAGCTGGATACTATTGGTTTGTTTCACAAGGTAATGCCCCGATGGGCTGGACCAGTCTTCTTTAATTAAACAAGTCAAGAAGAAACATCACAATCAATCAAGAACAAAAAACACCATACAATCCAAATATGCAACACTCCCAGACAAAATTACCCTTTAAATACACTTTTTGATATTGCAATTGCTGAAATTTTCACTAGAGCACACCATAATGAACGGAAACCCCCATAAGAGACTTCCAGTACTTCAGTCTGGAAAACAGCCCTGTTCTCATACAAGCCATTCAAGCCAATAGTTGAGCAGTTAGCTGATTTGAACTGATTGGCCAATCAGAATAGACACCCCATCCATCAAACACAAGGCGATATTTCCTCCTCCAATCCTCTTGGAAGACTATTATTAGGCTACACTTTGTACACTCACTATGCATCACTGTGATATCTGCATATATTTTACTTTAATTCTTGACATATTTTACTTTAAATATAGCAATCTTCTCTCTCTTGCAATAAACTGGGTAAGCTAATCAGAGGCAAATTAAAGTTCAATGTTAAGCTATTGCTCATCAGAGGTATTTGGGTAGCTATTCAGTGATAACAATACTACCACCATTTCAGCCTCTGCACACCTGTGTGTACAGTGTTCAGTGCCATGAATATGTTCATAAGGTGCTACAGTCTGCTCCCATTGACTTTTCAATTGCAAATCAATTAGTAGCAGTGTATCCCACTGCTATACAAATGCTTATTACGTTATGCCCCGGCCATTGGCTCTGGTATGTCTTCAGTGTTGTTGTGTTTTATTTGTAAATTGATCTGTGGGTAGACATATAGCCAGGTAAATTAAGTTTGGGCAGCATTGAGTTAGAGGAAGGGAAGTTCAAGTTCTTTATAAAAGTTCTTTATTTGTCAAATATACAACAATACAGGCACATTGCAACAGTGCACAATTACGAAACAATGCATACAAGAATGGTAACAATAAGTAATAGTAGTAAGATCAAATAAAATATGAAATGAGGTAATATAAAATTAAATAGTCAATGTTTACAGAAAGTGTCTTGCGTATAAGTGTATGTGCATATTAATGTGAAGTGCAGGGTGTGTGTGTTTGTGTTTGTGTGTGTTCAAGAGTTTTTATCAGGTGTGTGTGTTCAAGAGTCTTTAATAGGGATATCTCCTGTTCTTGTCCTTGTTCAGGAGTCTTGTGGCTTGTGGGAAAAAACTGCCCCTGAACCTACTGGTTCTTGTGCAGATGTTCTGGTTTCTCAGCTAGGGAAGAAAACTGAAAAAAAATCATATTCATGCATGGATAAAATAAAGTACATAAAACCATCTCTTAGCTATTTTCTGGTTAGTTAAACAAGGTGAAAAACGCCAAGAGAACATTACATATTTAATCTACAAACATAATACTGTTCTGACAATATTGATGTGATTACGTTTGCAGATTTGATCTCTTATCGCATAGGTTTATACAATACATTACTTAAAGTACCAATAAGTTGAAAACAGATCAAGTACCTTTTAACATCACTTTTACTCTAGGATCCAGTAAAACTTATGGTGCCTTACAGAAAAAGTGTAAATTGTTATTTTATGTCTACAAGGCTTACAACTCAAGAATGTATGGGTATATACAATTTATATATTCAAGATTATGTTACAGTTATTTGGTTTAAAGGTGCACTATGTAATTTTGTGAGTAAGATAAGTTAATAATGTTCTGACGGCACAATAGTGTTGTAATTAGGACGAAAAAATGCATAGGTTTATACAATAGACTATTGTCTAATATGTAAACGTTTTTAAGCAGATTTCTACTTATTTACAGTTTTTGACAACTGTATGAATACGATGGTTCTTTATGTTTCCAGGGTGACCAAAGCTCTTCCCACACTGGTCACAGGGATAGTGCTTCTCTCAAGAATGAATATTCTGTTGTCTATTTAAGTGTCCGGATGTAATGAAGATATTCCCACATTGGTCACATTGGATTCTCTCCTGTTAATCAATACACTGGTGTCTCTTTAAGCTGAAGCTCTTCCCACACTGGCCACATGGATAGAACTGCTCTCCTGTATGAAGGTTCTGGTGTGTCTTTAAGTTACTAAAGTGTCTCAAGCTCTTCCCACACTGGTCACAGTGGTATGGCTTCTCTCCTGTATGAATACGCTGGTGTGTTTTAAGGTTCCAGACTCACTGAAGCTATTCACTATTGTTCACTATTAAAAATACTGAAATTGTAAAAGGAAAATACCAAACTTTTTTTACCTGCATTCCAGCCACTTAAAGGGGAATACCACCAATTTTCAAAACTGAAATATGTATTTGTTCGTTCATTATTATCCTCTAGTGAAAATGTCAGCAACTGCAATATAGAAAGCTGTATTTAAATCTACTCTTAGGTTGTAATTCCAAGTACATGTAATAATAATAATAATATAATACAATTGTATTTGTATAGCACGTTTCATACAGAAACTGCAGTTCAAATTGCTTCACAACAGAAAAAAAGACAGGAAAATGAGCACATAAAGTGCAGATATATAAAATCACAGTTTTTCACATTAGGATAGGACTGATATTGTAAACAGTTGCATAATAATAATGTGTCAGAGCCAGGAGTGAAATCATTGAAAAGTCAGACAATATAGGGGGAACTTTGTCAGACATTATTCCAATTTATTTTGCAAATCAGAAACACTTTGTAAACTTTGGAAACACTCAAATAACATGCAGTGTCAGCTATACAGTATATAATTGTATCATCCACCTGTAAATTGACAATATAATTTATATAAAGGTGAAGAGTACAGGACCCAGGATGGAACCCTGTGGAAAACCCTTTGTTATCTGTAAGAATACTGATTGGGCATTTTTCAATTATTCTGAAACCAGTCACAGGCTTTTCTACCCATACCAATGTCATATAATTTCATAAGAGCAAAGGATGATCCACTGTATCAAATGCTTTAGATATATCTACATAAAGAGCAGCCCAATGCTTCTTGTTATCTAATGCAGATATAATGTAATTTGTAATGAATGTGAAATAGTGCTGTGATTGGTTCTAAATCCAGATTGATGCAGATTTAAAACTGAATGAGTTGAAATAAATGATTTGAGTTAGTTCTCAATCAAGGATTCCATGATTTTAGACAAGCAATGTAGAATATTGGGCCTTATTGTTTAAGTAACTTATATCTTCACTCTTATGAATGTGGGTCACATTGGCTAATTTCCAAGCATAAGGACACTCACCTGTTGAAATAGAAAGATTAAATACATGTGCTGACTGTTCTGAACTGTTCTGCAATAACTGTGTGGAAAGTCCATCCAATCCACCTGTAGTCCATGGAGTGCAAACAGCCACCATATCGCTGCTGGCGGGACAAAACCTCATAACTCCAAAAACCCAACTTTTCAGCAGATGAAAAAAACGAACACAGATTTGAGGGCGAATAGAGTTACGAGGTTTAGACAGATGATTGGTTTAATGCTTTCCCATTGTGTAGACTTTGTAAAACCACACACACATGGAGGATGATCTACTGAGTTGATAAAAAAAATTATATATATATATGGAGTTATGAGGTTTTGTCCCGCCAGCAGCGATATTCCACCTGTGTATAGTTGGTCCTGTTTTTGCTAGATGAACCACCTTCCACAATTTTGTCAGGTTTGTATATTATATCTTATAATCATCTAGGAAGACAACTATTATGATTTGATGATTTGTACAATCACTATGTATGTATACAGTATTTACAACTGCATATATTTTTATACTTTCATTATTTCAATCTTCTCTCTTACAAGATACTGGATGGTCAGAATTTTGGATTTAGAACAAATCACAGCACTATTTCAGCAGGTCACATTCATTACAAATGACATTATATCTGCCTTAGATAACAATAAGCATTGGGCTGCTCTTTTTGTAGATATATCTAAAGCATTTTATACAGTGGGTCATCCTTTGCTCTTACAGAAATGATATACCATTGAGTATGAACAGCAAAGTATGAACAAGTATTCATCAAATAGTACAACCATCTCTTATGCATTTCATGATTGTTAAACAAGGTGAAAATGGCCAAGAGAACATTAAATATTTAATCTATGAACATAATACTGTTCTGACAATGTTGATGTAATTAAGTTTGCAGATTTTATTTTGTAATGCATAGGTTTATACAATAGGCAGAATTAATTGGATTTATGTCCAGTATGAATGCGCTGTTGAGTATATAGATTCATGAACGCTTTTGATATTGCAGTTGCTGACATTTTCACTAGAGGGCAGCACATAAGAATGAACGGACACCCCCATGAGAGACTTCATTTAGCACTAAATGCATCCATTTACACTTTACCATGAGTACAGCCCTGTTCTCATACAATAGAGCCAAGAGTTGAGCAGTTAGCTGCTTGGAACTGATTGGCCAATCAGAAGAAGAATAGACTCCCCATCCATCAAACACATGGTGATATTTCCTCCTCCAATCACCTTGGAAGACAACTATTAGGCTACACTTTGTACAATCACTATGCATCACGGCACTATCTGCATATATTTTAGTTTAATTTGTACATATTTCACTTCAAATATATAAATACTCTTTCTCTTACAATATACTGGTTGAGCTAATCAGAGGCAAATTGAAGTTCAATTTTAAGCTATTGCCCATCAGAGGTATTACCCTAACCCTAATCAACAAGCGAAGAAAATAAACCATGTGGGGCTAGACTGCATTACCAGGGAAGTTAGTGTAGAGTTATGTGTAAAAAGAGGAAATTGTCAAAAAATAAACAGGCAAATTATTAATAAACCACCACTAGACACAAACCAAATCAAAATTGTTATACAACAGTCAAATGTACCTACTCTCAGCAATCTAAGTGACTCAAAGCACAATGAAACAAGATGGCTACTTTTTATTGTAGTTGGTTCATGGTACAAATTCAATGTAACTATCATGTTGGCTTCTCTCTGATTGGCGACAGCTGTGTCTGTGGATGGTGGCGGTGTGAGGCAGCACGAAAATGCTCAGTCGAATATGATGAACTTTTAGCCAAACTTTGACATTCACTCTTTTAATTTTGATCCTGAATTAATTTGAACTTCAATAGTCTTCCTTGTCTGAAGCAAAACGGTGTTTTTTCTTGCATCTGCCAGTGTTTTGACAGGGGCGCGTTGGCTGTCGGCCTACACACACCGAGCTCACCTGTAATCAATCGGCGTCATGACGAGCCCGATGGAGGTGGCGGTGCCGGTGGAAATCAACCTGGAGACACTGTGGAGGGCTATTCAGGGATTCAGCACCAAATTGGATTCTAAGGTGGACCCCATATACAACAAACTGGATGTAATCCAGACAAAACTGGACACTTTGGGGGATCACGTATCCGAGCTGGAGACACGGGTCAGTGCCACTGAAGACAATACACAGGATCAAATGAAGCGCATAAAACAGCTCGAAAAAAAGGTGGATTATCTGCTCACAGAGAGAGAGAACTCTGAGAACAGGAGCAGGGCTCTGAATCTGCGCTTTGTGAACATTACAGAGGGCCGCGAGGGTATAGACGTCACCCAGTTTATGTCGCTACTGATTCCCGAGCTTCTGGGGAAAAATAACTTTCCGGAGCCCCTGGCCATTGCAACGGCACACCGAATTGGTCGGCTGGAGTCCAAAGATGACGACGACGGGGCCGCAAGGAACAGACGCGGCGCTGGATCCGACAGCCAGAGGGACCAGAGTCACAGCAAGAGAGACACCAACCCCAGACATCGGCACATCCTCATTAAATTCTACAGGTACCAGGATAGAGCCAGGATCATGAGTCTTGCTAGAGAGAAGAAGGACTTGCTTTACATGGGAAATCGTGTCTATATTTTTCCCGACTACAGCAAGGCAATGCATGACAAACGCCGAAGTTTCATCACCGTAAAGAAGAAACTGCGGGAAAGGGGGTTCGAGTACGCCCTGCGTGGTAGTACACTTGAAGTAAAGATGGATGGCAAATGGAAGAAATTCAACTCTCACGAGGAGGCAGAGGCTGTCTTGCTGCCAACATCAGCGAACTCTTCCCTGAATTCAACAAGTTAAACATACCAGAGACCTGAAGTGTACTCGTCCTCCTGAGTGAGTGTTTACTAAAGTTTCCCTTCAATGTGGAGACATCGTTTGTCAGTCTTTGATTTATTGCCAAAACTGTAAATAACAGTCCTTGTCCCGAACTCTCAAAGCTGTATGAGCTCAGCCTATAAAGGGGCGATTTAATTTAAATTGATTTAATTTAATTAAACCTAATTTGAGCATTATATTGCGTCATTCGTCGATTTGTAGAACCATTCACACATATCTGTAATTTGTCGTTACAATCGGGAATATTTCCTCGTTTGATGAAAACTGCAAAAGTATTACCAATATTTAAAACAGGGGACAAACACCAGTTTACAAATTATAGGCCGGTTTCTCTGCTTTCCCAATTTTCTAAGATTCTGGAGAAGATTTATGTAAAAAGACTTGAAGAGTTCATTGAGAAACACAAATTGCTGATTGATAGCCAATATGGCTTCAGGCGGAATAGATCCACTACCATGGCCCTCATTGAGCTAATAGAGGAAATAACAACTTCAATTGACAAAAAACACCATGTACTGGGAATTTTTATTGACCTTCAAAAAGCTTTCGATACGATTGACCATAGTATTTTAATTAAAAAGATGGAAAGATATGGCATTAGGGGTATAGCATTGGAATGGATTAAAAGTTACTTGAGTAACAGGAATCAATTTGTACAAATGGGCAGTGCCATCTCAACAAACAGGAATATTAGGTGTGGCTTACCACAAGGTTCAATTCTGGGTCCAGTTTTGTTTCTTTTGTACATTAATGATATCTGTAAAGTATCTGAAACAATGAAATTTGTGCTATTTGCAGATGATACAAATATGATTTGCTCTGGTGAGAGTTTACAACAGATTCTGAATGAAACCATGACTGAATTGGTCAAATTAAAAAAGTGGTTTGACAAAAACAGATTGTCTCTAAACTTGAACAAAACAAAACTAATGATTTTTGGAAATCGTAATTATGACACACCGATCCAAGTTACGATAGATGATACCGTTATTGAAAGAGTACAGCAAACCACTTTTTTAGGAGTGATCATAAATGAAAAAAATTGTTGGAAGCCTCACATAAGCCATGTAAGAACAAAGATTTCAAAGAGTGTGGGTATTATGTGGAGGTCAAGGTATTGGCTGAACCAACAATCTTCTGTTATCTTATATAATGCTTTGGTCCTTCCATATTTGAATTATTGTGTTGAGGTGTGGGGAAATACCTATGAAACCAACCTACTTCCTTTGGTTATGCTCCAAAAAAGAGCAATTAGGATTGTAACAAATGAGAGCTACAAAGCACATACAAATTCTTTGTTTTTAAAACTTTCAGTTCTGAAATTAAATGACCTGGTGGATTACAAAACTGCCCAGTTCATGTACAGAGTCATTCACCACAGCCTTCCTGACAAGATACAGAAATTGTTCTGTGAGAGAGCTGGACTCCAAAGATATAACCTTAGAGGGAAACTCAAACTGGAACAGCAATCTTCAAGACTAACCAGGAAGGCTATGTGTATTTCTATGTGTGGAGTTACCTTGTGGAATAATCTGGAGGAGGAGATCAAATCCAGTCAATCCATAAATATATTAAAGAGGAAATTCAAAATGATGGTGTTCACAAAATACACCAGGGAGGAATGAATGAATGAATGAATGAATGAATGAATGAATGAATGAATGAATGAATGAATGAATGAATGAATGAATGAATGAATGAATGAAAACTTTATTTAACAGATTGCAGAATGGGTACAATACAGTACGGCTCAATACATACAATTGTTAAGGGGATGCAGACCTGAGAAAGACGTTTGTCTTGTTTCCATCAGGGTCCCCCATTTTCAATTCATATAGACATTTATGACATACATAACATACATGACATTTATGGCATAGGGACATATAGGTATTTAGTACTGATACATTTGTGACATAGGCAGTATTCAAATATACAGTACTGTTACCCCTAGATCCTGACAGAGTATATACATATGATGGGGAGGGGACTGTACATTAGGAGGGGGTGGGTGGGTGGGAGGGGAATATACATACGGCGGGGAGGGAATATATACATGCGGTGGGGAGGAGACTGTCTATTAGGAGGTGGTGGGGGTTTTGGGCATTTACGGTGGCCAGTTTCGAATTGCAGCCTCCCGTAGGTGCTCTTTAAGGGCGGTTTTGAATGTGGGCAGGGATTCACATTCCTTTACAGCTTTGGGTAGGGCGTTCCACATTGTTGTGGCATAATTGCAAAACGTGTTTAGTCCCTTGTTTGAGTCGAATCTGGGTTTAACATGATTTGTTGAGCTTCCTCTGGTGTAGTGGTTGTGGTATTCACTGACCTTTGGGAAGTATTTTGACATGTACATGGGCACCCCGGTCGTATAGTGTATCTTGTAGACCAGGCCCATTGCAAGTTGCTGTACTCTGTCGTCTACTCTAAGCCATCCTAGGTTGGCAAAGTGGGCAGGGGTGAGGTGGGTTCTGGGGTTCAGGTCAAGTAGTAGTCTGACCAGTTTGTTTTGTGATGTTTGTAATTTTGTTTTAAGCGCCTTTGAGGTGCTTTGGTACCATGAGGTGCACGCATAGTCATAGTACCCTTGAATGAGTGCTCCTGCCAGAGTCCTCAGGGTATTCTTGTTTACCAGAGAGGAGATCCGGTACAAGAATCTAGTTCGTTGGTTGACTTTTTTTATTACATTGGATGCCATTTTGTCACAGGAAAGATTTGCCTCTAGGATGGAACCCAGGTAGGTAATTTCGTCTTTCCTTGTGACAATATTGTCACCCACTGTAACTGAGAAGCCGTCGGTCTTGCTGAGTTTGTTATTTGAACCGAAGAGAATGGACTCTGTTTTGCCCATGTGTAATGATAGTTTGTTATCAGCGAGCCATATGCAGATTTTGCCTAGTTCCGTGCTGAGGGTTTTTTCAACCTGCAATTTGTTCTTGTCAGAGACCAGCAGGGCTGAGTCGTCCGCAAACAGGAACAAGTTGCAGTCACAGGCTGACGACATGTCATTTGCATAAATTAGGAAGAGTAGCGGTCCTAGTATGCTTCCTTGTGGAACACCACAGCTCACTGTGAGGGGGGGGGGATAGAGTACCGTTTACCTCTACCATCTGTTCTCTCCCCTCCAGGTAGGATTGCATCCAGCTCACTGATAGGCTATCAAAACCAATTGCTTTTAGCTTGTCCATTAGAATGGAGTGATTGACAGTGTCGAAGGCCTTTTGTAGGTCCAGCATGACCATGCCGCAGTATTTGCCAGCGTCCACCTCTTGTTTGATGTGGTCGTTCAAATAGAGGAGGCATGTGTCAGTGGAGTGGGACGTTCTGAAGCCAGATTGGAATTCGTAGATTAGGTTTTTTTCCGCCAGGTACTTTTCGACCTGTTCGTAGACTATTTTCTCCATGACTTTCGAGATGGAGGTAAGAATAGAAACAGGGCGGTAGTTGCCTGGGTCTAATTTGCTGCCCTTTTTGTGTAGAGGGGTCACTCTCGCAATTTTGAAGTCCTTGGGGACGTGCCTCTGTTTTATAGAGAGGTTTATTATGTGTGTGATGACTGGGGTGATGGCGGCTGCTGCGTCTCTGAGGAATTTGGAGGGGATGTTGTCATGGCCAGTGGCCTTGTTAGGTTGGAGGGCGCTCAATTTTTTGAGTACCTCATCGGTTGTTACCATTTCAAGTTTGAAGTCGTCTTTGTGGACCCCTAGGTTTTTGTAGTATGCTACTATGTGTTCTACCCCATAATGCCCTGAGTGGGAGGGTAGTTTGTTTACCAGTGTTGTGGCTATGTTTGTGAAGAAGATGTTTAAGTAATTGGCTACATCCAGCTTGTCTGTGATGAGCGTGTTGTCCGTCTTTATGTTTATGTTTGAGAATCTGGTTTTAAGTTTTTTACTGCAGCCTAGTTGATTATTGAGTAATTTCCAGCGTATTATATGAGAATGATTTGAAGGGTGACATGAGAGTATAGTCTAGTGTGTGTGTGTGTGTGTGTGCATGTGTGATTGTGTTGTGTGTAGTTGAAGTATTTGCAAATTGTATGGTATTATATGTATTGGTAATCGTGTCATACTTGCTGAAGTATATAGTTATTGATGGGGGATGGAAACATATAAGCTTTGCTTCTTCCATTTCCTTTTCAAACAGTGTATAGTTTTTGGCTGTTTTATTTTTAAACTTTTGGGGGGGGGGGGGGGGGGTTCCTCTTTTCCCATTTCATTTATTTTCAAATGTTGTTTTGCCGGACAATGGTAAATGTAGCCAAACTAACACTGTGGTTTGAAATAAAACGATTGAATCCTTGAATCCTTGAATAACATTAACTAGATATTTTTGGATCTCGATAGCTAATTGTATCGTTAGCGCCCTGATGTGCCTGATCAGCCTCTAGATACCAAAGCAGACAGGGCCAAACCCATAGTTTAGGTTGTACCAAACTCGTAGCCATATTGTAAGAAAGAAAACTACACAAGATTCTGTGCAAAGCCCTCTATTTCTTAGCCCAGAGCTACATTTGTGAATGCTATTGCTAATCCTGCATTGGGTCTAATCCTGCTTTAGAGCAAGTCTTGCTAGCTCAAGGCTAAAGTCAGGATTATCCCAGTTTAGAACGTGCCAGTGAGAAATCTCTTACAGAAAAGTATCATGGTATTTATGTCAATAAAAAATTATGTAAACACCATATTGCCATCAGTATCATCGTTTAAATTGTATTATACAGTGGTATTATTTAACTACAAAGGTGGTACCAAGGCTATACATGCCTTTTACCATGGCAGTAACTGTAGTTCCAATACCAATTAACATGTGATAGGGCAACAAAAAACATCCTTATTCATGTGTTTTTTATTAGATGTTAAGACAATTTCCTCTTTTTACACATAACTCTACACTAACTTCCCTAGTAGTGCAGTTTAGCCCCACATGGTTTATTTTCTTTGATTGTTCATACTGTGGTGACACTTATCACGCACAATTGGTGCAGACATTCACTGGACTTGAGGAGCAGAGGAATGCTCCTTTAAGCCTGGGGATTCTGGGAACGGTGTGGGTATTTGGTGACGTATATTAGGTCACCTGTCAGCTGTCAGCTGGCTGCTGTCCCTTTGAAGTAGTAACGTTAAACGCATCTGCACTCTGTTTGATGTATGTAATTTATGTTGGGAAGTAAAGGAAAGACTCGACTACTGTCTCCCGTTTCATCCTTTCTTGCGATCCCACATTGGTGACCTGAAGTACGTGAGGAATATTACATCATGACGGACGGAGAAGTGAACATTATCTACGCCGCTGCAATCAAGTTACCCGACTTCTGGCATCACAGCCCTCGACCCTGGTTTCAACACATTGAAGCTCAGTTCGAGTTGAGAGGAATAACACAGGATGTTACGAAATATTATCATGTGGTAGCAGCATTGGATGCCCAGACGACGGCCCGCGCTATGGGGCTGCTGGAAGCCCCGCCAGCTGCCGGCAAATATGACGCTATCAAGGCATTCCTTTTGCAATTATTTGAACTGTCGGAGATTGAAAAGGCGGATCGTCTATTGTCACTTAACGGCCTCGGCGACAGCAAGCCGTCCGAACTGATGGACAGGATGCTGTCCGTTTTGGGCTCGGCAGATACCTCTTTTTTATTTAAACATGTTTTCATGCGTCAGCTCCCAGCGCCTGTGCGCACCGCCCTGGCCAGCTCTCCCGTCTCCTTCACCAAGGACTACCGTGCGCTGGCTGCCGAAGCGGACAGGATTTATCTCGCCAACCGACAGCAGTTTGTGCATGCGCTGCTTCCAGCCTACCACCCACCTACCCACCTAGTGGACGCTGCAGACGCTGCTGCAGCAGTGACTGCCCATCGCCAGGGTAACAGTGGATGGTGTTATTTCCATAACCGGTTTGGCGCCAGGGCCAAACAGTGTCGCGCACCGTGCAATTACAGTGACCAGGGAAACGCCAGGGCCAATGCTCATTAACAGCCATGAGCGTTGGCGGAGGCAGCAGGCTGCTATTTATTAAGGACACCTTATTTGGCCGGCGACTACTAGTCGACTCGGGCGCGCAACGAAGCATCCTGCCTGCTACAGCTGTGGACACTATGGCTGGGGGCCACGGTCCCCCCATGGACGCTGCTAATGGCATGCCTATACGTACCTACGGAACCAGGTATGTAGAGGTGTGTTTTGGCGGGCGCCGTTTCGGGTGGGAGTTTGTCATGGCCGCTGTGTCAGTTCCTCTCCTCGGCGCGGACTTCCTGTGTGCGTTCAGGCTGCTAGTGGACATTACAAACTGTCGCCTAATCGATGCTGTCTCCTTCGCTACCTACCCGTGCACGCTGGGAGGGCCAGGGACACTAGGTCTGTCCAACATGCTTGCTGCTGGGGATGTATATCAGCGCCTCCTAGCGGAGTTCCCTATCCTCACCACGCTTACATTTTCCTCAGCAGTCGCTAAGCATGGCGTGGAGCACTATATAGCCACTGTCGGTCCCCCGGTCTATGCACGTGCTCGGCGCCTTGACCCAGCTAAGCTCTCCATTGCCAGGGAGGAATTTGCAACCATGGAACGCCTTGGAATTGTGCGCCGTTCTGACAGTCCGTGGGCCTCCCCCCTGCATATGGTCACTAAGGCTGATGGTGGGTGGCGTCCCTGTGGTGATTTCCGACGCCTAAACAACGCCACGACCCCGGACCGGTACCCCGTCCCGCATATACAGGACTTCTCCGCCCACCTGGCGGGGACCACCATCTTTTCCAAGGTGGACTTGGTGCGGGGATACCACCAGGTACCAGTTCACCCACGGGACGTTCCCAAGACGGCGGTCATCACTCCTTTTGGCCTGTTCGAGTTTCTGCGGATGCCCTTTGGCCTCAAGGGGGCGGCACAGACTTTCCAGCGACTGATGGACTCGGTGCTGCGGGATATGGCATTCATGTTCGTATACTTGGACGACATTCTCGTAGCCAGCACGTCTGCAGAGGAGCACCTGACACATCTCAGGCAGTTGTTTGAGCGGCTCAGTGCACATGGGCTCATTGTTAACCCCGCCAAGTGCCAGTTCGGCCGGTCGTCTATTGATTTCCTCGGGCACAGGGTCTCAGCAGAGGGAGCCGTTCCGCTCCCTGCCAGGGTGGACGCCGTTGCCAGCTTTCCACGCCCCCGCACCGTGAAGTCCCTGCAGGAGTTCCTAGGCATGGTGAACTTCTACAACAGGTTCATTCCCCGTGCTGCTCACCTCATGCGCCCCTTGTATGAGGCCCTGCGTGGTAAGGACCCCAAGGCCGAGGTGGACTGGTCCCCGTGTACCGACAACGCTTTTTTGGGCGCTAAAACTGCACTGGCCAATGCCGCATTACTGGCACACCCATTTCCTACCGCCCTCACAACTGACGCCTCAGACTACGCAGTGGGGGCAGTGTACGAACAGTGGGTGGGGGGGGGGCTGGCAACCGCTTGCTTTCTTCAGTCGCCAGCTGCGGGACAATGAAAGAAGGTACAGCACCTTTGACCGGGAGCTCCTAGGCCTCTTCCTGGCCATCAGGCACTTCAGATTCCTGCTGGAGGGCCGACGGTTTACTGCCTTTGTGGATCACAAGCCACTCACCTTCGCCATGGCCAAGGCCACCGAGCCGTGGTCAGGGCGCCAGCAGCGCCAACTCCCTGGGGAGTCCCTGGTCGGTCACCTCATCTCGGACTGTGCTTGGGGATGGCGCCGGTGCTTTCACCCCAGTCCCAACTTCCCAGCACTGCCTCCCGCAGTCCTACATGCCTAGGGATCTGCAGTCAGCCAGGTATGTTTTCATTCGCCATGACAGCCACCGTACTCCTCTGCAGCCCCCTTACGACGGCCCTTTTCGCGTCCTGGAGGCGGGGCCTAAGAACTTCATGGTGGACATTGGAGGAAGGTCAGAGCGGGTATCGGTCGACCGGCTCAAGCCTGCCCATTTGGACCTAGACAGGCCAGTTGAACTGGCCCGGCCCCCGCGGCGTGGACGACCCCCTGCCCGGCCCCTGCCAACTGCTTTTCATTCTAGTCACCTCATATCTCCTGAATCCCCCCCACACGCCCCACACGCCCCAATCCCCACCTCTACCCCTGCACGGGTGATACGGAGTCGTATTGGGCGCCTGATCCGCCCCCCGCCTCGTTGACTGTGGATGATCTTTTGGGGGGTTATTGTGAATTCTGGGGAGGCCTGTGTGGTGACACTTATCACGCACAATTGGTGCAGACATTCACTGGACTTGAGGAGCAGAGGAATGCTCCTTTAAGCCTGGGGATTCTGGGAACGGTGTGGGTATTTGGTGACGTATATTAGGTCACCTGTCAGCTGTCAGCTGGCTGCTGTCACTTTGAAGTAGTAACGTTAAACGCCTCTGCACTCTGTTTGATGTATGTAATTTATGTTGGGAAGTAAAGGAAAGACTCGACTACCGTCTCCCGTTTCATCCTTTCTTGCGATCCCACAATACATTGTTTATTTGAGTTATGTATATTACATCCAGTTGACTGCATCCCTCCTTCATTGTGGTCTGCATTTAGGCCTTGTATGAACACAGCAGAAGAAAGGTCAGAGCAGAGTCATGGACCTGCTGTCTACAACACCTGTTCTACATCTCCTCCTGCTGAACATCTCAAACACTTTCACTGTTGCCATCAGCTGATAGAGTTGTGCCCTTCCTGATGGCTTGTCGTACAGAACTTGTAAGTCGCTTTGGATAAAAGCGTCAGCTAAATGACTAAATGTAAATGTAAATGTAAACATCAAACTGAACACAGGGGGAGGTGGGCTAGCTCATTTTAAGGCTGCTAGCCAGCCTTTGAGGGCTAGTTTACATTTGAAAGGCAATGAGTTGTAAATTAAATCAAATGTATTTGTAAAGCCCAAGATCACAAGGTAATGCCCCCATGGGCTGGACCAGTCTTGTCAAGAAGAAACATCACAATCAATCAAGAACAAAAAACACCATACAATCCAAATATGCAACACTCCCAGACAAAATTACCCTTTAAATACACTTTTTGATATTGCAATTGCTGACATGTTCACTAGAGCACATCATAATGAATGGAAACTCCCATAAGAGACTTCACTGTGGATAAAAGCGCTATATAAATGCAGAGTACTTCAGTCTGGAAAACAGCCCGGTTCTCATACAAGCCATTCGAGCCAATAGTTGAGCAGTTAGCTGATTTGAACTGATTGGCCAATCAGAATAGACACCCCATCCATCAAACACAAGGCGATATTTCCTCCTACAATCCTCTTGGAAGATCATTATTAGGCTACACTTTGTACACTCACTATGCATCACTGCAATATCTGCATATATTTTACTTTAATTCTTCACATATTTTACTTTAAATATAGCAATCTTCTCCCTCTTGCAATAAATTGGGTAAGCTAATCAGAGGCAAATTAAATCATTACGTAAGTCGAACACTGTTGAGAGGGTTGATGGGGACATGTTCAATCACATGTATTTCCTTCTAAAAACACAACAATACTGATGACATACCAGAGCCAATGGAGCATAACGTAATAAGCATTTGTAATGCAGTGGGATACACTCCTCTTAATTTATTTGCAATTGAAAAGTTAATGGGAGCAGACTGGAGCACCCTACAGATGGTCTAATGGCTGAAATGGTGGTAGTATTGTTCTCACAGAAAAGCTACCAAATACCTCTGATGGGCAATAGCTTAACGTTACGCCTAAATTTACATGACAGTCTGCCATCCTTTCCTTCCAATGCTCGGTGCCGCGCCCCTACTCTGCCTCTGATTGGCCCCAGGTGGGATGACAATAGGGAACATATCACGGCCTGTATTGATTCTAAACGGAACTCAAGATTTAATTGTCAAAGACGGGACAATTCTGTATTTTATGAGTTTTCTAGGCACTAATTCTTGTCTAATATTAGTTGTACTTTAAATAACAAAAGTGTAGTTTACTGTTGCAAATTAATAGTTTGTTTCTCACTTGCAAATCTGTTGTTGTATTTGGACTATTGTTCACTATTAAAAATACTGAAATTGTAAAAGGAAAATATCAAACATTTTGTATCTAAAGCATTTGATACAGTGGACCATCCTTTGCTCTTATGAAATGATATAACATTGATATGAAAAGCTTGTGACTGGTTTCAGAATAATTGAAAAATGCCAAATCAGAATTCTTACAGATAACAAAGGGTGTTCCACAGTGTTCCATCCTGGGTCCAGTCCTCTACACGTTTATATAAATGATATTGTCCATTTACACGTGGATGATACAATTATAACAAGTCCTCCACCTGTCCTAGGAAGGCAGAGTGCATCTCATTCTGTAGTGACAAACCCTCTGCACCCTGAGACCTGAAGACATACAAACGTCTCTTAGGCATTTCCTGGTTGTTAAACAAGGTGAAATGACCAATAAAGAATGTTAAATAATGAATATACAAAATAACACTGTTCTAACAGGACAGTAATGATGTAAGAGGGAGATTTGCAGATTTTATTTTTTATTTCCATACAGTCATCAAATAGGGAGAGGTAAAGCACAGTCCAGGTTTGATCAACAACAAAAATAAATCATGGAATAATGAGACTGGGCTCTGATAGCACATGGTCTTAAGAAGGTTTGGAAATGTGAAACATAGTGTACATTTTAACCATTTCCAGAGTGACTGAAGCCCATCCTACATTGGTATTTTACGTCTACAAGGCTTACAACTTGTGGGTATAAATCATTTACATATGCAATTAGGTGATCTTACGGTTATTTGGCTTGAAGATGCACTATGGAGTTTTGTTTTCGTTTTTAATAACACAAGAGAGAAGAAAAACAGTAAATGTATTTAGCAGGCTCTGCTAAACCCCTTTCTCAGAAACTGCGTAGTGCCCCTTTAAAATAATATTTCAAATGGAAGAATCATTTCCACAAATCATTCCACAAATCAATGATGGATAAGTACATGCAATAATCTCTTGAAATGTGTATTAGAAAATAATATTAAAGCTGCAATAATTATTTTCTGACAAGTAGAGGGCAGCAAGGAGCCATTGTAAACAAAGCATTGCCTCTCTTTCTCCCAAAACAAACACCTTGCTTTGTCTCACTAAAGTGAACATTGTATCATGTATAAACATAACCCTACCTTGGTGGTACAATAGTGTTGTAACTAGAGAACAAAATCAGTGAAAAAATAGTCAGTTTCATGCATGGATTACTAGATTTCAAATAAAGTATATACAATGTTCTTTTAGGCGTTTCCTGGTTGTGGCAAAACATTTTAAATGCATAGGTTTATACAATAGACAGAGGAATGTTTGATTTATGTCCAGTATGAATGCGCTGTTGAATTTGTAAATGTTTTAAGCAGTTTCTACTTATTTTTGGTGTTTGACACCTCTATGAATACGCTGGTGATTCTTTAAGTTTCCAGAGTGAACAAAGCTCTTCCCACACTGGTCACAGGGATAGTGCTTCTCTCAAGAATGCATGTTTGGTGTCTCTTTAAGTGTCCAGATGTAATGAAGATCTTCCCACATTGGTCACATTGGCTTCTCTCCTATATGAATACACTGTGTTTCTTTAAGCTGGGATAGAACTTCTCTCCTGTATGAATGTTCTGGTGTGTCTTTAAGTTACACAGGTGTCTGAAGCTCTTCCCACACTGGTCACAGTGGTACAGCTTCTCTCCTGTATGAATACGCTGGTGGAGGGAAGGAGAGGAAGAGTTGAGTATCGTCGGCATAACAATGATACGAGAAGCCATGAGACGTGATAATGTTACCCAGTGATTTAGTGTAGAGCAGGGCTATTCAACTAAATTGTCAGGGGGTCACATTGTCAGAAACCCAAGGGGCCAGGGGCCGGACTGCCACGGCGCCTCCCTGTGCTATGAATATATGTACACTTGACACAACACGCAACCACATTTTCACAACTTTTATTTAATGGGAGCAGACTGGAGCACCCTACAGATGGTTTAATACTTTAATGGCACTGAAACCAAACCAGGCTGAATGGTGGTAGTAATGTTCTCACTGAAAACCTACCCAAATACCTCTGATGGGCAATAGCTTAACATTGAACATCAATTTGCCTCTGATTAGCTTACCCAGTATATTGTAAGAGAGAATATTGATATATTCTAAGTAAAATATGTACAAATTAAACTCAAATATATGCAGGTGCAGATATTGCAGTGACACATAGTGATTATACAAAGTGTATCCTAATAATTATCTTCCAAGATGATTGGAGGAGAAAATATCACCTTGTGTTTGATTGAGGGGGAGTCTATTGTTCTTCTGATTGGCCAATCAGTTCCAAGCTGCTAACTGCTTAACTCTTGGCTCTATTGTATATGAGAACAGGGCTGTTTTACTGAAGTACTCATGGTAAAGGGTAAATGGGCTGCATTTAGCGCTGTTATCCAAAGTGCTAAGTGAAGTCTCTCACGGGGGTGTCCATTCATTATTATGTGCTGTCCTCTAGTGAACATGTCAGCAACTGCAATATCATGAGGTGTATTTAAAGGGTTATTCTACTGAAATCTACTTTTAGGTTGTAATTCCAAGGACATGTTACTCTTTGATATTGTAAACAGTTGCATAATAATAATGTGTCAGAGCCAGGAGTGAAATCATTGAAAAGTCAGACAATATAGGGGGAACTTTGTCAGACATTAGTCCATTTTCTTTTGCAAAACAGAAACACTTTGTATTTCTGTAACTCATTCATTTGGAAACACTCAAATAGCATGCAGTGTAAATGGGCAATATAATTTATATAAAGGTGAAGAGGACTGGACCCAGTATGGCACTCTGTGAAACACCCATTGTTATCTGTAATAATTCTGATTGGGCATTTTTCAATTATTCTGTCACAAAAAAGTCACAGGCTTTTCTACCCATATCAATGTTATATAATTTATGTAAGAGCAAAGGATGATCCACTGTATCAAATGCTTTAGATCGATCTACAAAAGGAGCAGAACAATTCTTCTTGTTATCTAATGCAGATATAATGTAATTTGTAATTAAGGTGACTGCTATCCAGATTGATGCAGATTTAAAACTGAATGAGTTGAAAGGCAGAATCCCTGTCTCTAAGCAGAGTTGTTAGTTGGCCTGGCATAACGTAATAAGCATTTGATTTGCAATTAAAAGCCAATGGGAGCAGACTGGAGCACCCTACAGATTGTTTAATGACTCAGAATACTGTACACACAGGTGTACACAGGCTGAAATGGAGGTGGCATTGTTCTCACTGAAAACCTACCAAATACCTCTGAATGGCAATAGCTTAACGTTATGCTGCAATTTACATGACAGTCTGCAACACCTGTTCTACATCTCCTCCTGCTGAACATCTCAAACACTTTCACTGTTGCCATCAAACTGAACACAGGGGGAGGTGGGCTAGCTCGTTTTAAGGCTGCTAGCCAGCCTTTGAGGGCTAGTTTACATTTGAAAGGCAATGAGTTGTAAATTAAATCAAATGTATTTGTAAAGCCCAAGATCACAAGGTAATGCCCCCATGGGCTGGACCAGTCTTGTCAAGAAGAAACATCACAATCAATCAAGAACAAAAAACACCATACAATCCAAATATGCAACACTCCCAGACAAAATTACCCTTTAAATACACTTTTTGATATTGCAATTGCTGACATGTTCACTAGAGCACATCATAATGAATGGAAACTCCCATAAGAGACTTCACTGTGGATAAAAGCGCTATATAAATGCAGAGTACTTCAGTCTGGAAAACAGCCCGGTTCTCATACAAGCCATTCGAGCCAATAGTTGAGCAGTTAGCTGATTTGAACTGATTGGCCAATCAGAATAGACACCCCATCCATCAAACACAAGGCGATATTTCCTCCTACAATCCTCTTGGAAGATCATTATTAGGCTACACTTTGTACACTCACTATGCATCACTGCAATATCTGCATATATTTTACTTTAATTCTTCACATATTTTACTTTAAATATAGCAATCTTCTCCCTCTTGCAATAAACTGGGTAAGCTAATCAGAGGCAAATTAAATCATTACGTAAGTCGAACACTGTTGAGAGGGTTGATGGGGACATGTTCAATCACATGTATTTCCTTCTAAAAACACAACAATACTGATGACATACCAGAGCCAATGGAGCATAACGTAATAAGCATTTGTAATGCAGTGGGATACACTCCTCTTAATTTATTTGCAATTGAAAAGTTAATGGGAGCAGACTGGAGCACCCTACAGATGGTCTAATGGCTGAAATGGTGGTAGTATTGTTCTCACAGAAAAGCTACCAAATACCTCTGATGGGCAATAGCTTAACGTTACGCCTAAATTTACATGACAGTCTGCCATCCTTTCCTTCCAATGCTCGGTGCCGCGCCCCTACTCTGCCTCTGATTGGCCCCAGGTGGGATGACAATAGGGAACATATCACGGCCTGTATTGATTCTAAACGGAACTCAAGATTTAATTGTCAAAGACGGGACAATTCTGTATTTTATGAGTTTTCTAGGCACTAGTTCTTGTCTAATATTAGTTGTACTTTAAATAACAAAAGTGTAGTTTACTGTTGCAAATTAATAGTTTGTTTCTCACTTGCAAATCTGTTGTTGTATTTGGACTATTGTTCACTATTAAAAATACTGAAATTGTAAAAGGAAAATATCAAACATTTTGTATCTAAAGCATTTGATACAGTGGACCATCCTTTGCTCTTATGAAATGATATAACATTGATATGAAAAGCCTGTGACTGGTTTCAGAATAATTGAAAAATGCCAAATCAGAATTCTTACAGATAACAAAGGGTGTTCCACAGTGTTCCATCCTGGGTCCAGTCCTCTACACCTTTATATAAATGATATTGTCCATTTACACGTGGATGATACAATTATAACAAGTCCTCCACCTGTCCTAGGAAGGCAGAGTGCATCTCATTCTGTAGTGACAAACCCTCTGCACCCTGAGACCTGAAGACATACAAACGTCTCTTAGGCATTTCCTGGTTGTTAAACAAGGTGAAATGACCAATAAAGAATGTTAAATAATGAATATACAAAATAACACTGTTCTAACAGGACAGTAATGATGTAAGAGGGAGATTTGCAGATTTTATTTTTTATTTCCATACAGTCATCAAATAGGGAGAGGTAAAGCACAGTCCAGGTTTGATCAACAACAAAAATAAATCATGGAATAATGAGACTGGGCTCTGATAGCACATGGTCTTAAGAAGGTTTGGAAATGTGAAACATAGTGTACATTTTAACCATTTCCAGAGTGACTGAAGCCCATCCTACATTGGTATTTTACGTCTACAAGGCTTACAACTTGTGGGTATAAATCATTTACATATGCAATTAGGTGATCTTACGGTTATTTGGCTTGAAGATGCACTATGGAGTTTTGTTTTCGTTTTTAATAACACAAGAGAGAAGAAAAACAGTAAATGTATTTAGCAGGCTCTGCTAAACCCCTTTCTCAGAAACTGCGTAGTGCCCCTTTAAAATAATATTTCAAATGGAAGAATCATTTCCACAAATCATTCCACAAATCAATGATGGATAAGTACATGCAATAATCTCTTGAAATGTGTATTAGAAAATAATATTAAAGCTGCAATAATTATTTTCTGACAAGTAGAGGGCAGCAAGGAGCCATTGTAAACAAAGCATTGCCTCTCTTTCTCCCAAAACAAACACCTTGCTTTGTCTCACTAAAGTGAACATTGTATCATGTATAAACATAACCCTACCTTGGTGGTACAATAGTGTTGTAACTAGAGAACAAAATCAGTGAAAAAATAGTCAGTTTCATGCATGGATTACTAGATTTCAAATAAAGTATATACAATGTTCTTTTAGGCGTTTCCTGGTTGTGGCAAAACATTTTAAATGCATAGGTTTATACAATAGACAGAGGAATGTTTGATTTATGTCCAGTATGAATGCGCTGTTGAATTTGTAAATGTTTTAAGCAGTTTCTACTTATTTTTGGTGTTTGACACCTCTATGAATACGCTGGTGATTCTTTAAGTTTCCAGAGTGAACAAAGCTCTTCCCACACTGGTCACAGGGATAGTGCTTCTCTCAAGAATGCATGTTTGGTGTCTCTTTAAGTGTCCAGATGTAATGAAGATCTTCCCACATTGGTCACATTGGCTTCTCTCCTATATGAATACACTGTGTTTCTTTAAGCTGGGATAGAACTTCTCTCCTGTATGAATGTTCTGGTGTGTCTTTAAGTTACACAGGTGTCTGAAGCTCTTCCCACACTGGTCACAGTGGTACGGCTTCTCTCCTGTATGAATACGCTGGTGGAGGGAAGGAGAGGAAGAGTTGAGTATCGTCGGCATAACAATGATACGAGAAGCCATGAGACGTGATAATGTTACCCAGTGATTTAGTGTAGAGCAGGGCTATTCAACTAAATTGTCAGGGGGTCACATTGTCAGAAACCCAAGGGGCCAGGGGCCGGACTGCCACGGCGCCTCCCTGTGCTATGAATATATGTACACTTGACACAACACGCAACCACATTTTCACAACTTTTATTTAATGGGAGCAGACTGGAGCACCCTACAGATGGTTTAATACGTTAATGGCACTGAAACCAAACCAGGCTGAATGGTGGTAGTAATGTTCTCACTGAAAACCTACCCAAATACCTCTGATGGGCAATAGCTTAACATTGAACATCAATTTGCCTCTGATTAGCTTACCCAGTATATTGTAAGAGAGAATATTGATATATTCTAAGTAAAATATGTACAAATTAAACTCAAATATATGCAGGTGCAGATATTGCAGTGACACATAGTGATTATACAAAGTGTATCCTAATAATTATCTTCCAAGATGATTGGAGGAGAAAATATCACCTTGTGTTTGATTGAGGGGGAGTCTATTGTTCTTCTGATTGGCCAATCAGTTCCAAGCTGCTAACTGCTTAACTCTTGGCTCTATTGTATATGAGAACAGGGCTGTTTTACTGAAGTACTCATGGTAAAGGGTAAATGGGCTGCATTTAGCGCTGTTATCCAAAGTGCTAAGTGAAGTCTCTCACGGGGGTGTCCATTCATTATTATGTGCTGTCCTCTAGTGAACATGTCAGCAACTGCAATATCATGAGGTGTATTTAAAGGGTTATTTTACTGAAATCTACTTTTAGGTTGTAATTCCAAGGACATGTTACTCTTTGATATTGTAAACAGTTGCATAATAATAATGTGTCAGAGCCAGGAGTGAAATCATTGAAAAGTCAGACAATATAGGGGGAACTTTGTCAGACATTAGTCCATTTTCTTTTGCAAAACAGAAACACTTTGTATTTCTGTAACTCATTCATTTGGAAACACTCAAATAGCATGCAGTGTAAATGGGCAATATAATTTATATAAAGGTGAAGAGGACTGGACCCAGTATGGCACTCTGTGAAACACCCATTGTTATCTGTAATAATTCTGATTGGGCATTTTTCAATTATTCTGTCACAAAAAAGTCACAGGCTTTTCTACCCATATCAATGTTATATAATTTATGTAAGAGCAAAGGATGATCCACTGTATCAAATGCTTTAGATCGATCTACAAAAGGAGCAGAACAATTCTTCTTGTTATCTAATGCAGATATAATGTAATTTGTAATTAAGGTGACTGCTATCCAGATTGATGCAGATTTAAAACTGAATGAGTTGAAAGGCAGAATCCCTGTCTCTAAGCAGAGTTGTTAGTTGGCCTGGCATAACGTAATAAGCATTTGATTTGCAATTAAAAGCCAATGGGAGCAGACTGGAGCACCCTACAGATTGTTTAATGACTCAGAATACTGTACACACAGGTGTACACAGGCTGAAATGGAGGTGGCATTGTTCTCACTGAAAACCTACCAAATACCTCTGAATGGCAATAGCTTAACGTTATGCTGCAATTTACATGACAGTCTGCAACACCTGTTCTACATCTCCTCCTGCTGAACATCTCAAACACTTTCACTGTTGCCATCAAACTGAACACAGGGGGAGGTGGGCTAGCTCGTTTTAAGGCTGCTAGCCAGCCTTTGAGGGCTAGTTTACATTTGAAAGGCAATGAGTTGTAAATTAAATCAAATGTATTTGTAAAGCCCAAGATCACAAGGTAATGCCCCCATGGGCTGGACCAGTCTTGTCAAGAAGAAACATCACAATCAATCAAGAACAAAAAACACCATACAATCCAAATATGCAACACTCCCAGACAAAATTACCCTTTAAATACACTTTTTGATATTGCAATTGCTGACATGTTCACTAGAGCACATCATAATGAATGGAAACTCCCATAAGAGACTTCACTGTGGATAAAAGCGCTATATAAATGCAGAGTACTTCAGTCTGGAAAACAGCCCGGTTCTCATACAAGCCATTCGAGCCAATAGTTGAGCAGTTAGCTGATTTGAACTGATTGGCCAATCAGAATAGACACCCCATCCATCAAACACAAGGCGATATTTCCTCCTACAATCCTCTTGGAAGATCATTATTAGGCTACACTTTGTACACTCACTATGCATCACTGCAATATCTGCATATATTTTACTTTAATTCTTCACATATTTTACTTTAAATATAGCAATCTTCTCCCTCTTGCAATAAACTGGGTAAGCTAATCAGAGGCAAATTAAATCATTACGTAAGTCGAACACTGTTGAGAGGGTTGATGGGGACATGTTCAATCACATGTATTTCCTTCTAAAAACACAACAATACTGATGACATACCAGAGCCAATGGAGCATAACGTAATAAGCATTTGTAATGCAGTGGGATACACTCCTCTTAATTTATTTGCAATTGAAAAGTTAATGGGAGCAGACTGGAGCACCCTACAGATGGTCTAATGGCTGAAATGGTGGTAGTATTGTTCTCACAGAAAAGCTACCAAATACCTCTGATGGGCAATAGCTTAACGTTACGCCTAAATTTACATGACAGTCTGCCATCCTTTCCTTCCAATGCTCGGTGCCGCGCCCCTACTCTGCCTCTGATTGGCCCCAGGTGGGATGACAATAGGGAACATATCACGGCCTGTATTGATTCTAAACGGAACTCAAGATTTAATTGTCAAAGACGGGACAATTCTGTATTTTATGAGTTTTCTAGGCACTAGTTCTTGTCTAATATTAGTTGTACTTTAAATAACAAAAGTGTAGTTTACTGTTGCAAATTAATAGTTTGTTTCTCACTTGCAAATCTGTTGTTGTATTTGGACTATTGTTCACTATTAAAAATACTGAAATTGTAAAAGGAAAATATCAAACATTTTGTATCTAAAGCATTTGATACAGTGGACCATCCTTTGCTCTTATGAAATGATATAACATTGATATGAAAAGCCTGTGACTGGTTTCAGAATAATTGAAAAATGCCAAATCAGAATTCTTACAGATAACAAAGGGTGTTCCACAGTGTTCCATCCTGGGTCCAGTCCTCTACACCTTTATATAAATGATATTGTCCATTTACACGTGGATGATACAATTATAACAAGTCCTCCACCTGTCCTAGGAAGGCAGAGTGCATCTCATTCTGTAGTGACAAACCCTCTGCACCCTGAGACCTGAAGACATACAAACGTCTCTTAGGCATTTCCTGGTTGTTAAACAAGGTGAAATGACCAATAAAGAATGTTAAATAATGAATATACAAAATAACACTGTTCTAACAGGACAGTAATGATGTAAGAGGGAGATTTGCAGATTTTATTTTTTATTTCCATACAGTCATCAAATAGGGAGAGGTAAAGCACAGTCCAGGTTTGATCAACAACAAAAATAAATCATGGAATAATGAGACTGGGCTCTGATAGCACATGGTCTTAAGAAGGTTTGGAAATGTGAAACATAGTGTACATTTTAACCATTTCCAGAGTGACTGAAGCCCATCCTACATTGGTATTTTACGTCTACAAGGCTTACAACTTGTGGGTATAAATCATTTACATATGCAATTAGGTGATCTTACGGTTATTTGGCTTGAAGATGCACTATGGAGTTTTGTTTTCGTTTTTAATAACACAAGAGAGAAGAAAAACAGTAAATGTATTTAGCAGGCTCTGCTAAACCCCTTTCTCAGAAACTGCGTAGTGCCCCTTTAAAATAATATTTCAAATGGAAGAATCATTTCCACAAATCATTCCACAAATCAATGATGGATAAGTACATGCAATAATCTCTTGAAATGTGTATTAGAAAATAATATTAAAGCTGCAATAATTATTTTCTGACAAGTAGAGGGCAGCAAGGAGCCATTGTAAACAAAGCATTGCCTCTCTTTCTCCCAAAACAAACACCTTGCTTTGTCTCACTAAAGTGAACATTGTATCATGTATAAACATAACCCTACCTTGGTGGTACAATAGTGTTGTAACTAGAGAACAAAATCAGTGAAAAAATAGTCAGTTTCATGCATGGATTACTAGATTTCAAATAAAGTATATACAATGTTCTTTTAGGCGTTTCCTGGTTGTGGCAAAACATTTTAAATGCATAGGTTTATACAATAGACAGAGGAATGTTTGATTTATGTCCAGTATGAATGCGCTGTTGAATTTGTAAATGTTTTAAGCAGTTTCTACTTATTTTTGGTGTTTGACACCTCTATGAATACGCTGGTGATTCTTTAAGTTTCCAGAGTGAACAAAGCTATTCCCACACTGGTCACAGGGATAGTGCTTCTCTCAAGAATGCATGTTTGGTGTCTCTTTAAGTGTCCAGATGTAATGAAGATCTTCCCACATTGGTCACATTGGCTTCTCTCCTATATGAATACACTGTGTTTCTTTAAGCTGGGATAGAACTTCTCTCCTGTATGAATGTTCTGGTGTGTCTTTAAGTTACACAGGTGTCTGAAGCTCTTCCCACACTGGTCACAGTGGTACGGCTTCTCTCCTGTATGAATACGCTGGTGGAGGGAAGGAGAGGAAGAGTTGAGTATCGTCGGCATAACAATGATACGAGAAGCCATGAGACGTGATAATGTTACCCAGTGATTTAGTGTAGAGCAGGGCTATTCAACTAAATTGTCAGGGGGTCACATTGTCAGAAACCCAAGGGGCCAGGGGCCGGACTGCCACGGCGCCTCCCTGTGCTATGAATATATGTACACTTGACACAACACGCAACCACATTTTCACAACTTTTATTTAATGGGAGCAGACTGGAGCACCCTACAGATGGTTTAATACTTTAATGGCACTGAAACCAAACCAGGCTGAATGGTGGTAGTAATGTTCTCACTGAAAACCTACCCAAATACCTCTGATGGGCAATAGCTTAACATTGAACATCAATTTGCCTCTGATTAGCTTACCCAGTATATTGTAAGAGAGAATATTGATATATTCTAAGTAAAATATGTACAAATTAAACTCAAATATATGCAGGTGCAGATATTGCAGTGACACATAGTGATTATACAAAGTGTATCCTAATAATTATCTTCCAAGATGATTGGAGGAGAAAATATCACCTTGTGTTTGATTGAGGGGGAGTCTATTGTTCTTCTGATTGGCCAATCAGTTCCAAGCTGCTAACTGCTTAACTCTTGGCTCTATTGTATATGAGAACAGGGCTGTTTTACTGAAGTACTCATGGTAAAGGGTAAATGGGCTGCATTTAGCGCTGTTATCCAAAGTGCTAAGTGAAGTCTCTCACGGGGGTGTCCATTCATTATTATGTGCTGTCCTCTAGTGAACATGTCAGCAACTGCAATATCATGAGGTGTATTTAAAGGGTTATTCTACTGAAATCTACTTTTAGGTTGTAATTCCAAGGACATGTTACTCTTTGATATTGTAAACAGTTGCATAATAATAATGTGTCAGAGCCAGGAGTGAAATCATTGAAAAGTCAGACAATATAGGGGGAACTTTGTCAGACATTAGTCCATTTTCTTTTGCAAAACAGAAACACTTTGTATTTCTGTAACTCATTCATTTGGAAACACTCAAATAGCATGCAGTGTAAATGGGCAATATAATTTATATAAAGGTGAAGAGGACTGGACCCAGTATGGCACTCTGTGAAACACCCATTGTTATCTGTAATAATTCTGATTGGGCATTTTTCAATTATTCTGTCACAAAAAAGTCACAGGCTTTTCTACCCATATCAATGTTATATAATTTATGTAAGAGCAAAGGATGATCCACTGTATCAAATGCTTTAGATCGATCTACAAAAGGAGCAGAACAATTCTTCTTGTTATCTAATGCAGATATAATGTAATTTGTAATTAAGGTGACTGCTATCCAGATTGATGCAGATTTAAAACTGAATGAGTTGAAAGGCAGAATCCCTGTCTCTAAGCAGAGTTGTTAGTTGGCCTGGCATAACGTAATAAGCATTTGATTTGCAATTAAAAGCCAATGGGAGCAGACTGGAGCACCCTACAGATTGTTTAATGACTCAGAATACTGTACACACAGGTGTGCACAGGCTGAAATGGAGGTGGCATTGTTCTCACTGAAAACCTACCAAATACCTCTGAATGGCAATAGCTTAACGTTATGCTGCAATTTACATGACAGTCTGCCATCCTTTCCTTCCAATGCCCGGTGCCGCGCCCCTACTCTGCCTCTGATTGGCTCTGACCCTCATCCCTGGGTGGGATGACAATAGGAAGCATATCACATCCTGTATTGATTCTAAAGGGAACTCAAGATTAAATGGTCAAAGACGGAACAATTCTGTATTTTATGAGATGGGTGGAAACCCTAAACATCCTTGGCCTGTATTGCAACATGCTTCATTACAGAGTATTTGGAACAGAGTGTCCACATAGTTTGTAATAGCAGCAGCTTTCATAAATCTTGAAATAAAATCTGCAACCAGATTACTCCCTGTTAGACAATATCCTGGTTTGACAAATTCATTTTTTTTGTAATCTGATGCCATAATCCAAGAATCATAATTTCAGTCACCAGCCAACTGCATGGTCAGTAATGTCAGACTCAATGTTTATTAAAAAAAAACATGGAATACATCAAATCAATACATTTCCTAAAGACACTTATACGTCCCACTGAGGATTGTGTTTGGTTTGGAACTTGAAATATGTCAATATTTAAGGAATTGGGCTAAATTCTGATCATCCAGTATCTTGTAAGAGAGAATATTGAAATAATGAAAGTATGATAAGTACAAATAAAACAAATATATATACAAGTGCAAATACTGCAAACATACATAGTGATTGTACAAAGTGTAGCATAATAGCTGTCTTCCAAGATAATTATAAGAGGGCCTTGTGTTTGATGGATGGGGTGTCTATTCTGATTGGCCTGGGAGATACCCCACCTGGGTACCTGGCATCATGGAAACATGGTCCCCAAGCAGGAATCGAACCCTGGACCTTCTTGCTGTGAGGCGACAGTGTTAACCACTACACCACCATGCCACACCAGGGATTACTAGATTTAAAATAAAGTATATACAATGTTCTTTTAGGCATTTCCTGGTTATTAAACATGACAGAGATGAAGAGAACATTAAATATTAAATCTACAAACATAACACTGTTCTGACAGCACAATAGTGATGTAATTAGGAGATTATTTACAGATACAAATGTTTAAATGAATAGGTTTATACAATAGACAGAATAATGTTTGATTTATGTCCAGTATGAATGCGTTGTTGAGTATGTAAATGTTTTAAGAAGATTTCTAATTATTTTTTGTGTTTGACACCTGTATGAATCTGAACCTGTTCACTGGTTCTTTAAGAGTGAACAAAGCTCTTCCCACACTGGTCACAGGATAGTGCTTCTCTCAAGAATGAATATTCTGGTGTCTCATTAAGTGTCCAGATGTACTGAAGCTCTTCCCATATTGGTCACATTGGCTTCTCTCCTGTATGAATATGCTGCTGTATTTTTAAGGTTCCAGAGTGACTGAAGCCTTCCCCACATTGGTCACAGTGTTGGGCTTCCCTCGTGTATGAATACGCTGGTGTGTCTTTAAGTTTCCAGAATGCCTGAAGCTCTTCCCACACTGGTCACAGTGGTAGGGCTTCTCTCCTGTATGAATATACTGGTGTCTCTTTAAGCTGAAAAAGTGTCTGAAGCTCTTCCCACACTGGCCACAGGGATAGAACTTCTCTCCTGTATGAATGTTCTGGCGTTTCTTTAAGTTACTCAATTGTCTGAAGCTCTTCCCACATTGGTCACAGTGGTAGGGCTTCTCTCCTGTATGAATACGCTGGTGTGTCTTTAAGTGTCCAGACTGACTGAAGCCTTCCCCACATTGGTCACAGTGATAGGGCTTCTCTCCTGTATGAATACGCTGGTGTGTCTTTAAGGTTCCAGACTGACTGAAGCCTTCCCCACATTGGTCACAGTGGTACGGCTTCTGTCCTGTATGAATACGCTGGTGTCTCTTTAAGGTTCCAGAGCGACTGAAGCCTTCCCCACATTGGTCACAGTGATAGGGCTTCTCTCCTGTATGAATACGCTGGTGATTCTTTAAGGTTGCAGACTGACTGAAGCCTTCCCCACATTGGTCACAGTGGTATGGCTTCTCTCCTGTATGAATACGCTGGTGTATTTTTAAGGTTCCAGACTGACTGAAGCCTTCCCCACATTGGTCACAGTGGTAGGGCTTCTCTCCTGTATGAATACGCTGGTGTCTCTTTAAGTTTCCAGACTGACTGAAGCTCTTCCCACATTGGTCACAGCATTGAGGCCTTGACTCAGCCATTATTGTATTTGTTGTTGGGGAACAATTGTATCTGAAATAGAGAGAAACATTGCAATGAAGATTTCAGATTGGTAGAACCTGTAATTCTGTATTGTTTATATATTTAGTTTTGGTCTGATGTGTGGGTTGGAGTTTATAGTTTCTCCAGACCTCTCTTGGCAGAGCCTGAGGTGTGTCCAGCAATAGCACCTTCCTTATCCCCACTCAATTACAACCCACACATCAGAGAAACATGTGCACTATGGGCAGTGCAGTATCAAGCAGGGCTCTTTTACCTAGAGGTCACTGTTTGGTGGCATTACAGATTCTACCTTTGAAAGTGAATCTGCTCCATGGATGGGTATTGAAAACAGCATTAGCTAAAATACGGTGCACAACCCAATGGACAGTTATCTTTAATTTGTCATTGTGGTTGTTACTGTACAAATATACCTTTACATATACATATATTGAAGAGAAATATAAACAACAGATTCAAACTATTAGACAGCATATTTAGACAGAAAATAAGTGAGAATCTGCAATGCCATGGAAACAATCAAATACATAATTATACTTACTGATGTTGTGGGGTCAAAAGTCTGATATATGTTATCAGAAGCAAGTTTGGATCCAGATGGTTTTAGTATAAAGTCTTGTTCCAGTAGAGAATGTGTTCTGCCACAGAGAGGGGTTCAAGTCAACCAGCAGACTATCCAGTGTTTTTGGTTGAATGAGTAGTTCAGTCTGGAAAACAGCCTGTTCTTATACAACAGAGCCAATAGTTGAGCAGTTAGCTGCTTTGAACTGATTGGCCAATCAGAATAGACACCCCATCCATCAAACACAATGTGATAGGTCCTCTTATAATCATCTAGGAAGACAACTATTATGATTTGTACAATCACTATGTATGTAAACTGCATATATTTTTATACTTTCATTATTTCAATCTTCTCTCTTACAAGATACTGGATGATCAGAATTTTGGATTTAGAACAAATCACAGCACTATTTCAGCAGGTCACATTCATTACAAATGACATTATATCTGCCTTAGATAACAATAAGCATTGGGCTGCTCTTTTTGTAGATATATCTAAAGCATTTTATACAGTGGGTCATCCTTTGCTCTTACAGAAATGATATACCATTGAGTATGAACAGCAAAGTATGAACAAGTATTCATCAAATAGTACAACCATCTCTTATGCATTTCATGATTGTTAAACAAGGTGAAAATGGCCAAGAGAACATTAAATATTTAATCTATGAACATAATACTGTTCTGACAATATGGATGTAATTAAGTTTGCAGATTTTATTTTGTAATGCATAGGTTTATACAATAGGCAGAATTAATTGGATTTATGTCCAGTATGAATGCGCTGTTGAGTATATAGATTCATGAACGCTTTTGATATTGCAGTTGCTGACATTTTCACTAGAGGGCAGCACATAAGAATGAACAGACACCCCCATGAGAGACTTCATTTAGCACTAAATGCAGTCCATTTACACTTTACCATGAGCACAGCCCTGTTCTCATACAATAGAGCCAAGAGTTGAGCAGTTAGCTGCTTGGAACTGATTGGCCAATCAGAAGAAGAATAGACTCCCCATCCATCAAACACATGGTGATATTTCCTCCTCCAATCACCTTGGAAGACAACTATTAGGCTACACTTTGTACAATCACTATGCATCACGGCACTATCTGCATATATTTTAGTTTAATTTGTACATATTTCACTTCAAATATATAAATACTCTTTCTCTTACAATATACTGGTTGAGCTAATCAGAGGCAAATTGAAGTTCAATTTTAAGCTATTGCCCATGAGAGGTATTACCCTAACCCTAATCAACAAGCGAAGAAAATAAACCATGTGGGGCTAGACTGCATTACCAGGGAAGTTAGTGTAGAGTTATGTGTAAAAAGAGGAAATTGTCAAAAAATAAACAGGCAAATTATTAATAAACCACCACTAGACACAAACCAAATCAAAATTGTTATACAACAGTCAAATGTACCTACTCTCAGCAATCTAAGTGACTCAAAGCACAATGAAACAAGATGGCTACTTTATATTGTAGTTGGTTCATGGTACAAATTCAATGTAACTATCAATAACATTAACTAGATATTTTTGGATCTCGATAGCTAATTGTATCGTTAGCGCCCTGATGTGCCTGATCAGCCTCTAGATACCAAAGCAGACAGGGCCAAACCCATAGTTTAGGTTGTACCAAACTTGTAGCCATATTGTAAGAAAGAAAACTACACAAGATTCTGTGCAAAGCCCTCTATTTCTTAGCCCAGGGCTACATTTGTGAATGCTATTGTTAATCATGCATTGGGTCTAATCCTGCTTTAGAGCAAGTCTTGCTAGCTCAAGGCTAAAGTCAGGATTATCCCAGTTTAGAACGTGCCAGTGAGAAATCTCTTACAGAAAAGTATCATGGTATTTATGTCAATAAAAAATTATGTAAACACCATATTACCATCAGTATCACAGTTTAAATTGGATTATACAATGGTATTATTTAACTACAAAGGTGGTACCAAGGCTATACATGCCTTTTACCATGGCAGTAACTGTAGTTCCAATACCAATTAACATGTGATAGGGCAACAAAAAACATCCTTATTCATGTGTTTTTTATTAGATGTTAAGACAATTTCCTCTTTTTACACATAACTCTACACTAACTTCCCTAGTAGTGCAGTTTAGCCCCACATGGTTTATTTTCTTTGATTGTTCATACATTGTTTATTTGAGTTATGTATATTACATCCAGTTGACTGCATCCCTCCTTCATTGTGGTCTGCATTTAGGCCTTGTATGAACACAGCAGAAGAAAGGTCAGAGCAGAGTCATGGACCTGCTGTCTACAACACCTGTTCTACATCTCCTCCTGCTGAACATCTCAAACACTTTCACTGTTGCCATCAAACTGAACACAGGGGGAGGTGGGCTAGCTCGTTTTAAGGCTGCTAGCCAGCCTTTGAGGGCTAGTTTACGTTTGAAAGGCAATGAGTTGTAAATTAAATCAAATGTATTTGTAAAGCCCAAGATCACAAGGTAATGCCCCCATGGGCTGGACCAGTCTTGTCAAGAAGAAACATCACAATCAATCAAGAACAAAAAACACCATACAATCCAAATATGCAACACTCCCAGACAAAATTACCCTTTAAATACACTTTTTGATATTGCAATTGCTGACATGTTCACTAGAGCACATCATAATGAATGGAAACTCCCATAAGAGACTTCACTGTGGATAAAAACGCTATATAAATGCAGAGTACTTCAGTCTGGAAAACAGCCCGGTTCTCATACAAGCCATTCGAGCCAATAGTTGAGCAGTTAGCTGATTTGAACTGATTGGCCAATCAGAATAGACACCCCATCCATCAAACACAAGGCGATATTTCCTCCTACAATCCTTTTGGAAGATCATTATTAGGCTACACTTTGTACACTCACTATGCATCACTGCAATATCTGCATATATTTTACTTTAATTCTTCACATATTTTACTTTAAATATAGCAATCTTCTCTCTCTTGCAATAAACTGGGTAAGCTAATCAGAGGCAAATTAAATCATTACGTAAGTCGAACACTGTTGAGAGGGTTGATGGGGACATGTTCAATCACATGTATTTCCTTCTAAAAACACAACAATACTGATGACATACCAGAGCCAATGGCCCGAGCATAACGTAATAAACATTTGTATAGCAGTGGGATACACTCCTCTTAATTTATTTGCAATTGAAAAGTTAATGGGAGCAGACTGGAGCACCCTACAGATGGTCTAATGCAGGGATCGGCAATAGGCCGCCCGCGGGCCGACATTGGCCCGCCAGCAATAATTTCTGGCCCGTCAGATTATTTTGAGAATATGATATTTATGTGACGCGCGGGAAATATTCACTCGGGACGCCAGGGTGTCTTTTATTGTGAAGCTGTATCTATCTACCGGTAGTCATCATGTCTGTCACTATAGCCAATTGAAATGCTAGAAATGGTCACGTGGACTGGGAGAACCAATGGAATAGTCCCACCGGGCCTGTGTATATTTCCCGAACGCACGTTCACTTCCGCGTTCGAGATGCGAGCGAGTTAAAAAGAAAACGGGGAAATATAACGCTTCTTTTAATAAACAGGAGCAATACTTAAAATACAGGTTTATCGCAACAGGTCGGTGATTCTTGCGTGCCGAGCCGACGTCCTCTCTGCATAATATGTGGCGACAACAACAACAACAACAACGAGGCAATGATGACAACTGTGTTCAAGTTGGCAGATAAAGTTCAGATAAAGCATTCAACACCAATCTGGAATTGGAGGGCGGCGAGTGGATATGACATGTTTCAAACATTAGCAGGGATTTTGGAGGACTTAACAACAAACAAGGTATGGTGAGTCGTGTTTTCATGCATTTTGATCTGTGTTCATCACACGCTGCTGTGATCTGCAACAGCTGATCTGCTGTTCATGATGAATGAATGAATGAATGAATGAAAACTTTATTTAACAGATTGCAGAATGGGTTATGGGTACAATACAGTACGGCGCAATACACACAATTGTTAAGGGGATGCAGACCAGAGAAAAACGTTTGTCTTTTTTCAATATCAGTATATTAAATTAGCCATTGTTTTTGATCCTGGCCCGCCAAGCAACGGCTTGGGGAAAATCTGGCCCGCGGCCAAAACTAATTGGCGACCCCTGGTCTAATGGCTGAAATGGTGGTAGTATTGTTCTCACAGAAAAGCTACGAAATACCTCTGATGGGCAATAGCTTAACGTTACGCCTAAATTTACATGACAGTCTGCCATCCTTTCCTTCCAATGCTCGGTGCCGCGCCCCTACTCTGCCTCTGATTGGCCCCAGGTGGGATGACAATAGGGAACATATCACGGCCTGTATTGATTCTAAACGGAACTCAAGATTTAATTGTCAAAGACGGGACAATTCTGTATTTTATGAGAGTCTTCTAGACACTAGTTCTTGTCTAATATTAGTTGTACTTTAAATAACAAAAGTGTAGTTTACTGTTGCAAATTAATAGTTTGTTTCTCACTTGCAAATCTGTTGTTGTATTTGGACTATTGTTCACTATTAAAAATACTGAAATTGTAAAAGGAAAATATCAAACATTTTTTATCTAAAGCATTTGATACAGTGGATCATCCTTTGCTCTTATGAAATGATATAACATTGATATGAAAAGCCTGTGACTTGTTTCAGAATAATTGAAAAATGCCAAATCAGAATTCTTACAGATAACAAAGGGTGTTGCACAGTGTTCCATCCTGGGTCCAGTCCTCTACACCTTTATATAAATGATATTGTCCATTTACACGTGGATGATACAATTATAACAAGTCCGCCACCTGTCCTAGGAAGGCAGAGTGCATCTCATTCTGTAGTGACAAACCCTCTTCACCCTGAGACCTGAAGACATACAAACGTCTCTTAGGCATTTCCTGGTTGTTAAACAAAGTGAAATGGCCAATAGAGAACGTTAAATACTTCATCTACAAAATAACACTGTTCTAACAGGACAGTAATGATGTAAGAGGGAGATTTGCAGATTTTATTTTTTATTTGCATACAGTCAAAGCACAGGTAAAGCACAGTCCAGGTTTGCTCAACAACAAAAATAAATGATGGAATAATGACACTGGCCTCTGATAGCACATGGTCTTAAGAAGGTTTGGAAATGTGAAACATTGTGTCAATTTTAACCATTTCCAGAATGACTGAAGCCCTTCCTACATTGGTCTCATGATAAGCATCATATTTTGAGTAACATAATGAAACAATTGTAAAAGGCATATTTTATTATTATATTTTATTATAGCATATAGTTATTTGGCTTAAAGATGCACTATGGAGTTTTCTTTTCATTTATAATAACACAAGAGAGAAGAAAAACAGTAAATGTATTTAGCAGGCTCTGCAAACAAAAAAAACTTTCAGAAACTGCGTAGTGCACCTTTAAAATAATATCTAAAATGGAAGACATTTTCCTTTAAAATGAAACCATTGGGACATTTTTTTAAATCAATGATGGATTTTAGTGAAAACGGTGAAACAGTGAAAACATTTTAATTTCATGCATGGATTACTAGATTTCAAGTAAAGTATATACAGCAGTATTTTAGGCATTTCCTGGTTGTTAAACATGAAAATGGCAAAATAATTAAAATGCATACGTTTATACAATAGACAGAGGAATGTTTGATTTATGTCCAGTCTGAATACGCTGTTGAGTATGTAAAAGGTTTTAAGCAGATTTCTACTTATTTTTAGTGTTTGACACCTGTATGAATACGCTGGTTGTTACAAAGGATCAGATTAAACCGAATATATATATTTATTGATTGATATATATTGCATAGTATTTGTATATCGTTTGATATCCCTTGTATATTCCTTGTACATATACACGGAATGTCCCTTTAGCCTAGTCCAGACCATAATATTTCATTCTCCTATTGGACAGCGGTCCACCGGCGCCAGGGCCATGCCTCCAGAGCCAGGTTCAAAGTCACCGTCAAGACATGTCTGTACATGCCCGGCCTTGCCCAGGAATACGGAGACAGAAATGAGGTTGGCACTAGTTTGTTCGCCGTGCATATAAATATAGCGCAGGTGAATACAGAAGCACTTAGTCTTAGTCTTACTTAGTCAGAAGTCAAGAGTTACCCAATAAGTTGAAGCCTCACCCACGATACAACGTGCGGTGAAGTATGGCCTGTTTGGCCCCAAATAGAGCATTGAGACCGCGTGCGAATTAATAACTGAATTGTCAGAGTTTGGCGCTATACCGTCGAGTGCGACATATTTCTATTAAGTCAGTAATAGTCTATTTGTGTATAGTGTATCGTGCGGTTAAAGTTCTACAGTGACCAGCATCACCAACGCTTCCTCGTACCAGCTAGAGTGCTTATCCAGGCTGGGCTGCTTTCATGGCGCTTTCACCCGAGGAGACCTAGACGAGAACCGTGTGGACATGTACACTGGATTAATCTACCCGACGACTACATAGCCCTTTGCGGCTGGATTATATTTGCTTTGGTCCTGTGATTTATGGAGCGGAGAATCTACCCGACACCTACACGTGTGGGATTTACCCTGTGGGGAGCCACGTCGAGCCTGCGCCTCAGAGAGCCTGAGGCCGGCTAGCTTTCTTCACTGTGGAGCTACAGTCTACGGAGAACAGCTGTATTCGTCTGTGGATCAAGAGGCTATTGCACCGTCTCCTGTATTTGGAGTCTCCTTAGTCATCGTTGACCAGACTTTCTACTACCGACAGATCCCCTACCCCTGCTGGCTTACAACCGGGGGGACCCTTCCAGTATCTCCCGCTATATATTACTAGTGTACCATAGATATAACTCCCTAAGATTCAGGTTGTATAATTACCTCCTGCGTAACCAGAGAATGGACATTCAGTATTGATTTGCCTACGCATATTCATTTGCCTTATAAGCGCATCCAAAGTGACCAGAAGTATATTATGTACCTTTTGCTGCAATAAATACTTAATTATTACTTTGTGTGGAACCGATTCATTGTGGGAAGTGTTCATCATATTTAGATATCACGTACTCTATGGCCAGTAATTAAAGTACATAAAGCGGTAGTGGTTTAATGATACCATACTTATCAATACAGTCAGGGAATTGTACCCCTCAGTTACAATTGGTCCTTCGAGCCGGATATAGTAATAATGGTATTAATATTGACATGGCCTATGATGAACACTCCACAAAACGGTTCTCCTAAAGTAGATCGCCCGCAGCGTAGACGGCAGACACCTCAGTACTTAGAGGATTACGTTGCCAATATACTACCTAGCTTTCTACAGATGGTAAACGCGGAAAAAGTAAATAGTAAAATTATGTCCGACCCTATCGACCAGGCTACCCCGCCAATAGAGGCCCTAGTGGGTTCTAACGTAACTGACCAAGCTCACGGTAGGGACCAGGAGGGACCCGACACGACTTTACCCCCCGCCAAGACCGAAGAAGTAGTCCCCGGAGAGCTCCAGGATAAAGACAGCCCTCCAGGGATGGAACTCTACCCGCTACAAGAAGAGGAGAGCACCCCGGAGATGGATCTCCAGGACTCGCCACAGGAGAACAGATCTCCAACGAGTACTGCCAGGAGCGGATCACCTCAACCAGCGTCTTCCCCCAGCGAGGCGGACACGATGCTGGCACAGGCATTCCTCGCCAGCCTAGCAGCCTCAACAGAGCGCGATCGACTCCAAGCACAGACGCTTAGTGAGCGCGAACATTCTTCCATGGAAAGAGAACGCCTTCAGGCGCAGCAACGGAGCGACGAAGATCGTATACGTCTAGAGATTAGACGCCTTCAGACGGAAGAGAATATGGTAAGGGACCGGGCCGAAGCCCAGCGCGCCGCCGCCGAAGCCCAGCGCGCCGCTGCCGGTGCCCAAAGAGAAGCAGAGCGCGACCTCGCTCTCACCAAGCGCGAAGCCGAGCGCGACCGATTACAAGCGCAGATAATGGAGCAGCTGATCGCCAGGGCAACACCCCCTCCCTCCGCACAGGGTTCCAGGGCCTCGTCAAGACAAGGGTCAAGGGCACCCTCCCCTACCCGATCAAGCGACCCTGAGCCCGACCACCAGAGAGAGCCTATACCCCCCTCCGAACTCCTTCCCCGACCGGTCCGAGTGAGACCCAGCTACAAGGAAGAAACGATCAACAACGCGGAGAGGCTAAATAGACGATTACAGGATCTAGAGGACCTGCCAGAGGAAGAAGAAGAGGGAGAGGAGGAGAGTCAAGCCCGACAGCAGCACAGTACTCCACAGGACCAGGAGGTCCAGTACAGCCCAGGCTCTACCCCCGCGGCTCTGCGCTACAGACCCCCGACTCAATTCACGGGTGAGCTTGACGCACGACCAGCCCCGAGGAACAGCACCTGGATACGTGGGCCATGGTACCCAGCAGGTACCAGCCCACCAAGAGGCGTAAGAGGAGACTCGCCTAGGAGGCCTCTCTTCCAACGCTCACCGATGTGCCAGCCATCCATGGCATCATACATTGGCACACCGACGTTTCCGGACTTCACCCACGAGAACAGAGCACAGTACACGGAGCTACGAATGTGCTTAGAGACAATGATGTCCGATGTAGCTGATGAACCGTACAAGTATGCTATCCTACTGAAGCACCTCAAGGTGCCCCGAGCGCACAATATAGCGCTGGCCTATGCCACCTCTACTACCCCATACACAGCGGCTCTAGCAGCACTCGACCAAAGATATGGACGCATATGGGACTACGTAATACAAGAGATAAGGCATATTGACCGCCTACCCCCAGCCACAGACAATCGCTCACTAGATGACCTGTCTATCAAGGTACAATCCCTGGTAGGGATGCTGGGGGCGCAAAGAGAAAAGGGTATGCACGAACTGTACGCAAACTCTAATGTCGAGAGGATTTTAGAGAAGCTTCCGCCCGCCCGACAAGAGCGCTTCAGGCGGCAAAGAGACCACCGTGATCCTAACGGTCCCGAGCCATCCCTCCTAGACCTAGCCGACTTCCTGGCGAGAGAAGTCAACAGCCTACGGTTGGATACGTTCATGCGGAGCACACCAAGCTCCAGAGAGGGACCTAGGAGAGCAAACGATGGCCGAAGATTGGTGACCGTCATGCACCAATCAGAATCAGTACCGAGCAGCAAGAACCACAGTACCCCCTCGATGAAAGAGAAGTGGAAGATGGTGTGCCCGTACTGCGAAAAGGAACACTGGTTGTCACAATGTGACACGTTCAAGAAGATGACCGCCGACGAGGTGAGTCAATGGATAAAGTCCAACCGACGCTGTTACCGATGTGCGCGCAGTCACATGGCAGCCGATTGCCGCTTAAAGAAGAGGTGTAGTCGGTGTGACGGAGCCCACCTAGATGTCCTACACGACAGTAACAGAAGAAAGCCTGCACCCTCAAGCAGCACAAAGGCAAGTGTTATGTACATTGACCCCGCCAGCAGCGGGGGCTCCCGGGTGCTCTTAAAGGTGGTCCGCGTAACACTGAGTTACCAAGATAAGGTCATGGACACTTACGCCGTCCTTGACGACGGGTCAGAGAAGACCCTTCTCCTCGCGTCCGCTGCGGCCCAGCTGGGGCTGCGGGGGAGCGAAAACCAGATGACGATTCGGACAATAAGAAGAGATCTAAAGACGATAAAGGGCGAGAATGTCTCCTTCACTATCGCAGCAAGCGGGCAGCCAGAGAGACGGTATAGGATTACTAACGCTTTCACCAGCCAAGAAATAGGCCTGTCGCAGTACACCTACCCCATCGCCAAGCTGATGGATAAATATGTGCACCTGCGTCAACTACCTATACCGCTCATAGACGGTGCCACCCCGACCCTGCTGATAGGCTCCGACCATGCAGACCTCATCGTCCCGATAGACCGGGTCCACACAGGGCCCAGAGGCTGTCCTGCAGCAGTCGAGACCCGCCTAGGATGGACATTACAAGGCCCCCTCGCTAAGGCTCTTAACCGAACAGCAGCCACTAGCTGCCTCCACTCCAGAGTGACAGAAGAAGACACCACCCTCCTACAGCATGTCGAGAGGCTATGGACACTAGAGACAATGCCCTTTAAGAACGAAAAGAAAGACATTCGTTCCAAGGAAGACATTTACGCTATAGCCCTCCTCGAGCAGGGGACAAAGAGAGTCAAAGTCAACGGAGTGATGAGATACGCAACTCCACTCCTGAGGCGAGAGGGTATGCCTACCTTCCACGCCCCCAAAGAAGCGACGGAGCGGTATCTATTGAACACAGAGCGGCGCCTAGCCAGAGACCCCGCTCAAGAGACTGTGTACCGCGCTGAGATTAACAAGCTAATCACAGCGGGACACATAAAGAAAATTGACATTAAAGAGGCCGATCAGACGACCGAATCATGGTACGTGCCGCACCACAAAGTCCACCACAACGGCAAGGATCGTATTGTGTTCAACTGCAGCTACCAGATCGGATCACAAAATCTGAATAAAGAGCTCTTGCCCGGCCCAACACTCGGCCCCTCTCTACTAGGCGTGTTACTACTTTTCCGCCAGGACAAGGTGGCCATCAGCGGCGACATCAAAGGGATGTTCCTGCAGGTGAGACTAGTGGAGGACGACAAGCCCCTGCTGCGGTTCCTATGGAGAGAGAGGATCGGGGATGAGCGACCAGCCATCTATCAATGGGAAGTCCTCCCTTTCGGAACCACATGCAGCCCATGCTGTGCTACGTTTGCACTGCAAAAACACGTCGCAGAGGACCCAGCAGCTGATGAAGAGGTCCGACAAAGTGTAGGAAATAGTTTCTACGTGGACAACTGTCTGCAAAGCGTCTCGACGCCAGAAGAAGCCGAGGCCCCTCTACTCAAGCTCCGCGCCTCCCTGATCAAAGGCGGCTTTGATCTCAGGCAGTGGGCCAGCAGCGACCCGCAAGTATTGCGCAGCCTCTCCCCCGAGGACAAGGCAGCAAGCAGCGAGACCTGGATGGCGACCATCCCAGGAGAAGCCCAAGAAATGACATTAGGACTAGTCTGGCGCTTCAAAACAGACTCGCTCCATTATAAACACACACCCCTGATCAAGGAGCAGGGAAGGTCGACTGCACTACCGACCACCAGACGGAGTGTATACAGAACACTCGCCAGACAATATGACCCGTTGGGATGTATTCTACCTTACACCACCAGGGCAAAGATGATTGTAAGAGCGTTATGGGACAAGGACCAGGGCTGGGACGACCCCATACCCGAACACCTTGCATCCACATGGAGAGAGTGGGAGACGGAACTCAGCTCACTCCCAGGTGTCAACATACGCCGCAGCTACTTCCCACCCACAGTGAGGCCGGAGACGTGCCAGATGGACCTGCACGTCTTCAGCGACGCCTCCGAAGTAGCCTACGGTTCGGTGGCCTACTTGCGTGCCCGAGAGGAGGGAGGAGAAATACATACTGCTTTCATCCTGGCTCGCTCAAGAATAGCCCCACGAAAGCAACAATCTATCCCGCGTCTAGAGCTCTGCGCAGCCCTAGCAGGAGCGCAACTCGCCACGTTAATCCAACGTGAACTCACCATTCCGGTGCAAAGAACAATCTTGTGGTCAGACTCCACGACAGTACTCACATGGATCCGGTCTGATTCGTGCAGATACAAGGTCTTCGTGGGAGTCAGAGTCACAGAGATTCAAGATTTAACAGAAGTAGCAAGCTGGAGGTATGTGGACACAAAACACAACCCAGCTGACGTCATCACCAGGGGAATGTCCCTGGATGACCTCACCCGTCACAACCTATACAGTGACGGGCCAGAGTTCCTCAAGCTCCCGGAAGAAGAGTGGCCTACACCCACCCCACGGGAAGCGAGTAAAGAGGAGGCCGAAAACAAGAAATCTATGTTCTGTGGATTGAACACACTCGTCTCCACAGACCCCGACATAGACGATTGCCTCACCCTAGAGAGTGCGCAGCTAAAGACATTCCTGTGGCACCACCCAGAGGTTCAGCTCACTACTGACATTACAGCAGCTGACTACGAAGAAGCAGAACTTCTTCTACTACAACGAGCCCAGAGAGACTCGTTCCCCGATGAGCTAGACTGTCTACAGGGAGCAAAGCCTGTCCCATCAGACAGCAGACTGCTCCACCTAGCCCCCGAGAGCGACGCCCATGGTCTCATCAGAGTGGGTGGTCGTCTGCGGATAGCTCCAGACTTACCGGATGACGTCAAGTACCCGATAGTCTTAAACAGCCGACACAAGGTCACAGAGCTGATCATAAAGAAATACGACGAGGATGTGCACCACGCCGGGGCAGAGAGAGTCTTCGCGGAGATCAGACGTCGTTATTGGATACTGCAAGGGAGAGAAGCAGTGCGGCGCTTCCAGCGAACCTGTCTAGACTGTCGTAAGTGGCGAGCGCAGCCCAGTATACCCCGGATGGCTGACCTACCTCCCTGTCGCCTCCGACTCGGCGACAAGCCTTTTCACTCCACCGGTATGGACTGTTTCGGCCCGCTGTATATAAAGAAAGGAAGAGGAACCGAGAAGCGGTGGGGTATTGTATTCAAATGCATGACCACCCGAGCGATGCATATAGAACTCCTTCCAACCATGAGCACAGACTCATTCCTTATGGCCTTCCGAAGATTCACATCGCGGAAAGGCAAACCATCTATATTATTGTCTGATAACGGGACAAACTTCAAAGGCGGAGAAAGAGAGCTGAGAGAGAGCTTCCAAGCTATGGGCCCAGAACTTAAGACCCATCTCGCTCCATCCCAGATTGACTTCCAGTTTAATCCCCCGAACGCACCTCACTTCGGTGGAACTTGGGAACGAGAAGTACGTTCAATAAAGACAGCCCTGTACGCCGTGCTTGGGGCCCAGACCGTGGCGGAAGAAGTCCTAATGACAGTCCTCACGGAGATCGAGGGAGTATTGAATTCAAAGCCCCTCGGTTACGTCTCAAGTGATGTAGCAGATGTCGACCCAGTCACCCCAAACACACTCTTGATGGGGCGGCTGGACCCCGCGCTACCCCAGACAATGTACAGGCCTGAAGAAGCGAACGGCCGAAGAATGTGGAGGTACAGTCAAGTATTGGCTGACAAGTTTTGGAACAGCTTCCTACTCCATTATCTACCGTCTCTACAGACCCGCCAGAAATGGGTGAAAGAGAGAGACAATTTGACAGAAGGAACAGTCGTCATGATTATCGACCAGTCACTACCCCGAGCTATGTGGCCGGCTGGCCGCGTAAGCAAAGTGATCACCGGTGCCGACGGAAAGGTCCGAGCAGCCGAAGTGCTCGTCCAAGGGCGGATCTACACCCGACCCGTGGCGAGGCTAATAGAACTGCCAAGGCTTCCCGATACTATCGATGACGACCATGACCCCATGACTTTGTGAACTGCCCGACCCCTCACAACAGACATTGAGTAGTGGACAGTGCGGTTAATCTGTCTCTGCTTAGCTAATTAGGTGGGACTAATTAGGGGGCGGCTGTTACAAAGGATCAGATTAAACCGAATATATATATTTATTGATTGATATATATTGCATAGTATTTGTATATCGTTTGATATCCCTTGTATATTCCTTGTACATATACACGGAATGTCCCTTTAGCCTAGTCCAGACCATAATATTTCATTCTCCTATTGGACAGCGGTCCACCGGCGCCAGGGCCATGCCTCCAGAGCCAGGTTCAAAGTCACCGTCAAGACATGTCTGTACATGCCCGGCCTTGCCCAGGAATACGGAGACAGAAATGAGGTTGGCACTAGTTTGTTCGCCGTGCATATAAATATAGCGCAGGTGAATACAGAAGCACTTAGTCTTAGTCTTACTTAGTCAGAAGTCAAGAGTTACCCAATAAGTTGAAGCCTCACCCACTATACAACGTGCGGTGAAGTATGGCCTGTTTGGCCCCAAATAGAGCATTGAGACCGCGTGCGAATTAATAACTGAATTGTCAGAGTTTGGCGCTATACCGTCGAGTGCGACATATTTCTATTAAGTCAGTAATAGTCTATTTGTGTATAGTGTATCGTGCGGCTAAAGTTCTACAGTGACCAGCATCACCAACGCTTCCTCGTACCAGCTAGAGTGCTTATCCAGGCTGGGCTGCTTTCATGGCGCTTTCACCCGAGGAGACCTAGACGAGAACCGTGTGGACATGTACACTCGATTAATCTACCCGACGACTACATAGCCCTTTGCGGCTGGATTATATTTGCTTTGGTCCTGTGATTTATGGAGCGGAGAATCTACCCGACACCTACACGTGTGGGATTTACCCTGTGGGGAGCCACGTCGAGCCTGCGCCTCAGAGAGCCTGAGGCCGGCTAGCTTTCTTCACTGTGGAGCTACAGTCTACGGAGAACAGCTGTATTCGTCTGTGGATCAAGAGGCTATTGCACCGTCTCCTGTATTTGGAGTCTCCTTAGTCATCGTTGACCAGACTTTCTACTACCGACAGATCCCCTACCCCTGCTGGCTTACAACCGGGGGGACCCTTCCAGTATCTCCCGCTATATATTACTAGTGTACGATAGATATAACTCCCTAAGATTCAGGTTGTATAATTACCTCCTGCGTAACCAGAGAATGGACATTCAGTATTGATTTGCCTACGCATATTCATTTGCCTTATAAGCGCATCCAAAGTGACCAGAAGTATATTATGTACCTTTTGCTGCAATAAATACTTAATTATTACTTTGTGTGGAACCGATTCATTGTGGGAAGTGTTCATCATATTTAGATATCATGTACTGTATGGCCAGTAATTAAAGTACATAAAGCGGTAGTGGTTTAATGATACCATACTTATCAATACAGTCAGGGAATTGTACCCCTCAGTTACAATTGGTCCTTCGAGCCGGATATAGTAATAGTGGTATTAATATTGACATGGCCTATGATGAACACTCCACAAAACGGTTCTCCTAAAGTAGATCACCCGCAGCGTAGACGGCAGACACCTCAGTACTTAGAGGATTACGTTGCCAATATACTACCTAGCTTTCTAACAGTCAGGGAATTGTACCCCTCAGTTACACTGGTGATTCTTTAAGTTTCCAGAGTGAACAAAGCTCTTCCAACACTGGTCACAGATATAGTGCTTCTCTCAAGAATTAATATTCTGGTGTCTCTTTAAGCGTCCAGATGTAATGAAGCTCTTCCCAAATTGGTCACATTGGCTTCTCTCCTGTATGACTACACTGGTGTCTCTTTAAGCTGGAAGGGATAGAACTTCTCTCCTGTATGAATGTTCTGGTGTTTCTTTAAGTTACCAACGTTTCTGAAGCTCTTCCCACATTGGTCACAGTGGTACGGCTTCTCTCCTGTATGAAGCAGTTAGCTGCTAGCTGCTTTGAACTGATTGGCCAATCAGAATAGACACCCCATCCATCAAACACAAGGTGATAGGTCCTCTTATAATCACCTAGGAAGACAATTATTATGCTTTGTACAATCACTATGTATGTATACAGTATTTACAACTGCATATATTTTTATACTTTCATTATTTCAATCTTCTCTCTTACAAGATACTGGATGATCAGAATTTTGGATTTAGAACAAATCACAGCACTATTTCAGCAGGTCACATTCATTACAATATCACAATACAATACAATATCATTACATTATATCTGCCTTAGATAACAATAAGCATTGGGCTGCTCATTTTGTAGATATATCTAAAGCATTTTATACAGTGGGTCATCCTTTGCTCTTACAGAAATGATATACCATTGAGTATGAACAGCAAAGTATGAACAAGTATTCATCAAATAGTACAACCATCTCTTATGCATTTCATGATTGTTAAACAAGGTGAAAATGGCCAAGCGAACATTAAATATTTAATCTATGAACATAATACTGTTCTGACAATATTGATGTAATTAAGTTTGCAGATTTTATTTTGTAATGCATAGGTTTATACAATAGGCAGAATTAATTGTATTTATGTCCAGTATGAATGCGCTGTTGAGTATATAGATTCATGAACGCTTTTGATATTGCAGTTGCTGACATTTTCACTAGAGGGCAGCACATAAGAATGAACGGACACCCCCATGAGAGACTTCATTTAGCACTAAATGCAGTCCATTTACACTTTACCATGAGTACAGCCCTGTTCTCATACAATAGAGCCAAGAGTTGAGCAGTTAGCTGCTTGAAACTGATTGGCCAATCAGAAGAAGAATAGACTCCCCATCCATCAAACACATGGTGATATTTCCTCCTCCAATCACCTTGGAAGACAACTATTAGGCTACACTTTGTACAATCACTATGCATCACGGCACTATCTGCATATATTTTAGTTTAATTTGTACATATTTCACTTCAAATATATAAATACTCTTTCTCTTACAATATACTGGTTGAGCAAATCAGAGGCAAATTGAAGTTCAATTTTAAGCTATTGCCCATCAGAGGTATTACCCTAACCCTAATCAACAAGCGAAGAAAATAAACCATGTGGGGCTAGACTGCATTACCAGGGAAGTTAGTGTAGAGTTATGTGTAAAAAGAGGAAATTGTCAAAAAATAAACAGGCAAATTATTAATAAACCACCACTAGACACAAACCAAATCAAAATTGTTATACAACAGTCAAATGTACCTACTCTCAGCAATCTAAGTGACTCAAAGCACAATGAAACAAGATGGCTACTTTTTATTGTAGTTGGTTCATGGTACAAATTCAATGTAACTATCAATAACATTAACTAGATATTTTTGGATCTCGATAGCTAATTGTATCGTTAGCGCCCTGATGTGCCTGATCAGCCTCTAGATACCAAAGCAGACAGGGCCAAACCCATAGTTTAGGTTGTACCAAACTCGTAGCCATATTGTAAGAAAGAAAACTACACAAGATTCTGTGCAAAGCCCTCTATTTCTTAGCCCAGGGCTACATTTGTGAATGCTATTGTTAATCCTGCATTGGGTCTAATCCTGCTTTAGAGCAAGTCTTGCTAGCTCAAGGCTAAAGTCAGGATTATCCCAGTTTAGAACGTGCCAGTGAGAAATCTCTTACAGAAAAGTATCATGGTATTTATGTCAATAAAAAATTATGTAAACACCATATTACCATCAGTATCATCGTTTAAATTGGATTATACAGTGGTATTATTTAACTACAAAGGTGGTACCAAGGCTATACATGCCTTTTACCATGGCAGTAACTGTAGTTCCAATACCAATTAACATGTGATAGGGCAACAAAAAACATCCTTATTCATGTGTTTTTTATTAGATGTTAAGACAATTTCCTCTTTTTACACATAACTCTACACTAACTTCCCTAGTAGTGCAGTTTAGCCCCACATGGTTTATTTTCTTTGATTGTTCATACATTGTTTATTTGAGTTATGTATATTACATCCAGTTGACTGCATCCCTCCTTCATTGTGGTCTGCATTTAGGCCTTGTATGAACACAGCAGAAGAAAGGTCAGAGCAGAGTCATGGACCTGCTGTCTACAACACCTGTTCTACATCTCCTCCTGCTGAACATCTCAAACACTTTCACTGTTGCCATCAAACTGAACACAGGGGGAGGTGGGCTAGCTCGTTTTAAGGCTGCTAGCCAGCCTTTGAGGGCTAGTTTACGTTTGAAAGGCAATGAGTTGTAAATTAAATCAAATGTATTTGTAAAGCCCAAGATCACAAGGTAATGCCCCCATGGGCTGGACCAGTCTTGTCAAGAAGAAACATCACAATCAATCAAGAACAAAAAACACCATACAATCCAAATATGCAACACTCCCAGACAAAATTACCCTTTAAATACACTTTTTGATATTGCAATTGCTGACATGTTCACTAGAGCACATCATAATGAATGGAAACTCCCATAAGAGACTTCACTGTGGATAAAAGCGCTATATAAATGCAGAGTACTTCAGTCTGGAAAACAGCCCGGTTCTCATACAAGCCATTCAAGCCAATAGTTGAGCAGTTAGCTGATTTGAACTGATTGGCCAATCAGAATAGACACCCCATCCATCAAACACAAGGCGATATTTCCTCCTACAATCCTCTTGGAAGATCATTATTAGGCTACACTTTGTACACTCACTATGCATCACTGCAATATCTGCATATATTTTACTTTAATTCTTCACATATTTTACTTTAAATATAGCAATCTTCTCCCTCTTGCAATAAACTGGGTAAGCTAATCAGAGGCAAATTAAATCATTACGTAAGTCGAACACTGTTGAGAGGGTTGATGGGGACATGTTCAATCACATGTATTTCCTTCTAAAAACACAACAATACTGATGACATACCAGAGCCAATGGCCCGAGCATAACGTAATAAGCATTTGTATAGCAGTGGGATACACTCCTCTTAATTTATTTGCAATTGAAAAGTTAATGGGAGCAGACTGGAGCACCCTACAGATGGTCTAATGGCTGAAATGGTGGTAGTATTGTTCTCACAGAAAAGCTACCAAATACCTCTGATGGGCAATAGCTTAACGTTACGCCTAAATTTACATGACAGTCTGCCATCCTTTCCTTCCAATGCTCGGTGCCGCGCCCCTACTCTGCCTCTGATTGGCCCCAGGTGGGATGACAATAGGGAACATATCACAGCCTGTATTGATTCTAAACGGAACTCAAGATTTAATTGTCAAAGACGGGACAATTCTGTATTTTATGAGAGTCTTCTAGGCACTAGTTCTTGTCTAATATTAGTTGTACTTTAAATAACAAAAGTGTAGTTTACTGTTGCAAATTAATAGTTTGTTTCTCACTTGCAAATCTGTTGTTGTATTTGGACTATTGTTCACTATTAAAAATACTGAAATTGTAAAAGGAAAATATCAATTTTTTTTTATCTAAAGCATTTGATACAGTGGATCATCCTTTGCTCTTATGAAATGATATAACATTGATATGAAAAGCCTGTGACTGGTTTCAGAATAATTGAAAAATGCCAAATCAGAATTCTTACAGATAACAAAGGGTGTTCCACAGTGTTCCATCCTGGGTCCAGTCCTCTACACCTTTATATAAATGATATTGTCCATTTACACGTGGATGATACAATTATAACAAGTCCTCCACCTGTCCTAGGAAGGCAGAGTGCATCTCATTCTGTAGTGACAACCCCTCTTCACCCTGAGACCTGAAGACATACAAACGTCTCTTAGGCATTTCCTGGTTGTTAAACAAGGTGAAATGACCAATAAAGAATGTTAAATAATGAATCTACAAAATAACACTGTTCTAACAGGACAGTAATGATGTAAGAGGGAGATTTGCAGATTTTATTTTTTATTTCCATACAGTCATCAAATAGGGAGAGGTAAAGCACAGTCCAGGTTTGATCAAGAACAAAAATAAATCATGGAATAATGAGACTGGGCTCTGATAGCACATGGTCTTAAGAAGGTTTGGAAATGTGAAACATAGTGTACATTTTAACCATTTCCAGAGTGACTGAAGCCCATCTTACATTGGTATTTTACATCTACAAGGCTTACAACTTGTGGGTATAAATCATTTACATATGCAATTAGGTGATCTTACGGTTATTTAAAGCTGCAATAATTATTTTCTGACAAGTAGAGGGCAGCAAGGAGCCATTGTAAACAAAGCATTGCCTCTCTTTCTCCCAAAACAAACACATTGCTTTGTCTCACTAAAGTGAACACTGTATCATGTATAAACATAAACCTACCTTGGTGGTACAATAGTGTTGTAACTAGAGAACAAAATCAGTGAAAAAAAAGTCAGTTTCATGCATGGATTACTAGATTTCAAATAAAGTATATACAATGTTCTTTTAGGCGTTTCCTGGTTGTGGCAAAACATTTTAAATGCATAGGTTTATACAATAGACAGAGGAATGTTTGATTTATGTCCAGTATGAATGCGCTGTTGAATTTGTAAATGTTTTAAGCCGTTTCTACTTATTTTTGGTGTTTGACACCTCTATGAATACGCTGATGATTCTTTAAGTTTCCAGAGTGAACAAAGCTCTTCCCACACTGGTCACAGGGATAGTGCTTCTCTCAAGAATGCATGTTTGGTGTCTCTTTAAGTGTCCAGATGTAATGAAGATCTTCCCACATTGGTCACATTGGCTTCTCTCCTGTATGAATACACTGGTGTTTCTTTAAGCTGACAAAGTGTCTGAAGCTCTTCCCACACTGGCCACAGGGATAGAACTTCTCTCCTGTATGAATGTTCTGGTGTGTCTTTAAGTTACACAGGTGTCTGAAGCTCTTCCCACACTGGTCACAGTGGTACGGCTTCTCTCCTGTATGAATACGCTGGTGGAGGGAAGGAGAGGAAGAGTTGAGTATCGTCGGCATAACAATGATACGAGAAGCCATGAGACGTGATAATGTTACCCAGTGATTTAGTGTAGAGCAGGGCTATTCAACTAAATTGTCAGGGGGTCACATTGTCAGAAACCCAAGGGGCCAGGGGCCGGTCTGCCACGGCGCCTCCCTGTGCTATGAATATATGTACACTTGACACAACACGCAACCACATTTTCACAACTTTTATTTAATGGGAGCAGACTGGAGCACCCTACAGATGGTTTAATACTTTAATGGCACTGAAACCAAACCAGGCTGAATGGTGGTAGTAATGTTCTCACTGAAAACCTACCCAAATACCTCTGATGGGCAATAGCTTAACATTGAACATCAATTTGCCTCTGATTAGCTTACCCAGTATATTGTAAGAGAGAATATTGATATATTCTAAGTAAAATATGTACAAATTAAACTCAAATATATGCAGGTGCAGATATTGCAGTGACACATAGTGATTATACAAAGTGTATCCTAATAATTATCTTCCAAGATGATTGGAGGAGAAAATATCACCTTGTGTTTGATTGAGTCTATTGTCTATTGTTCTTCTGATTGGCCAATCAGTTCCAAGCTGCTAACTGCTTAACTCTTGGCTCTATTGTATATGAGCACAGGGCTGTTTTACTGAAGTACTCATGGTAAAGGGTAAATGGGCTGCATTTAGCGCTGTTATCCAAAGTGCTAAGTGAAGTCTCTCACGGGGGTGTCCATTCATTATTATGTGCTGTCCTCTAGTGAACATGTCAGCAACTGCAATATCATGAGGTGTATTTAAAGGGTTATTCTACTGAAATCTACTTTTAGGTTGTAATTCCAAGGACATGTTACTCTTTGATATTGTAAACAGTTGCATAATAATAATGTGTCAGAGCCAGGAGTGAAATCATTGAAAAGTCAGACAATATAGGGGGAACTTTGTCAGACATTAGTCCATTTTCTTTTGCAAAACAGAAACACTTTGTATTTCTGTAACTCATTCATTTGGAAACACTCAAATAGCATGCAGTGTAAATGGGCAATATAATTTATATAAAGGTGAAGAGGACTGGACCCAGTATGGCACTCTGTGAAACACCCATTGTTATCTGTAATAATTCTGATTGGGCATTTTTCAATTATTCTGTCACAAAAAAGTCACAGGCTTTTCTACCCATATCAATGTTATATAATTTATGTAAGAGCAAAGGATGATCCACTGTATCAAATGCTTTAGATCGATCTACAAAAGGAGCAGAACAATTCTTCTTGTTATCTAATGCAGATATAATGTAATTTGTAATTAAGGTGACTGCTATCCAGATTGATGCAGATTTAAAACTGAATGAGTTGAAAGGCAGAATCCCTGTCTCTAAGCAGAGTTGTTAGTTGGCCTGGCATAACGTAATAAGCATTTGATTTGCAATTAAAAGCCAATGGGAGCAGACTGGAGCACCCTACAGATTGTTTAATGACTCAGAATACTGTACACACAGGTGTGCACAGGCTTAAATGGAGGTGGCATTGTTCTCACTGAAAACCTACCAAATACCTCTGAATGGCAATAGCTTAACGTTATGCTGCAATTTACATGACAGTCTGCCATCCTTTCCTTCCAATGCTCGGTGTCGCGCCCCTACTCTGCCTCTGATTGGCTCTGACCCTCATCCCTGGGTGGGATGACAATAGGGAGCATATCACATCCTGTATTGATTCTAAAGGGAACTCAAGATTAAATGGTCAAAGACGGAACAATTCTGTATTTTATGAGATGGGTGGAAACCCTAAACATCCTTGGCCTGTATTGCAACATGCTTCATTACAGAGTATTTGGAACAGAGTGTCCACATAGTTTGTAATAGCAGCAGCTTTCATAAATCTTGAAATAAAATCTGCAACCAGATTACTCCCTGTTAGACAATATCCTGGTTTGACAAATTCATTTTTTTGTAATCTGATGCCATAATCCAAGAATCATAATTTCAGTCACCAGCCAACTGCATGGTCAGTAATGTCAGACTCAATGTTTATAAAAAAAATGGAATACATCAAATCAATACATTTCCTAAAGACACTTATACGTCCCACTGAGGATTGTGTTTGGTTTGGAACTTGAAATATGTCAATATTTAAGGAATTGGGCTAAATTCTGATCATCCAGTATCTTGTAAGAGAGAGAATATTGAAATAATGAAAGTATGATAAGTACAAATAAAACAAATATATATACAAGTGCAAATACTGCAAACATACATAGTGATTGTACAAAGTGTAGCATAATAGCTGTCTTCCAAGATAATTATAAGAGGGCCTTGTGTTTGATGGATGGGGTGTCTATTCTGATTGGCCTGGGAGATACCCCACCTGGGTACCTGGCATCATGGAAACATGGTCCCCAAGCAGGAATCGAACCCTGGACCTTCTTGCTGTGAGGCGACAGTGTTAACCACTACACCACCATGCCACACCAGGGATTACTAGATTTAAAATAAAGTATATACAATGTTCTTTTAGGCATTTCCTGGTTATTAAACATGACAGAGATGAAGAGAACATTAAATATTAAATCTACAAACATAACACTGTAGTGATGTAATTAGGAGATTATTTACAGATACAAATGTTTAAATGCATAGGTTTATACAATAGACAGAATAATGTTTGATTTATGTCCAGTATGAATGCGCTGTTGAGTATGTAAATGTTTTAAGAAGATTTCTAATTATTTTTTGTGTTTGACACCTGTATGAATCTGAACCTGTTCACTGGTTCTTTAAGAGTGAACAAAGCTCTTCCCACACTGGTCACAGGATAGTGCTTCTCTCAAGAATGAATATTCTGGTGTCTCTTTAAGTGTCCAGATGTACTGAAGCTCTTCCCATATTGGTCACATTGGCTTCTCTCCTGTATGAATATGCTGGTGTCTCTTTAAGTTTCCATACAGACTGAAGCTCTTCCCACATTGGTCACAGGGATAGAACTTCTCTCCTGTATGAATGTTCTGGTGTTTCTTTAAGTTACTCAATTGTCTGAAGCTCTTCCCACATTGGTCACAGTGATAAGGGCTTCTCTCCTGTATGAATACGCTGGTGATTCTTTAAGGTTCCAGAGCGACTGAAGCCTTCCCCACATTGGTCACAGTGGTATGGCTTCTCTCCTGTATGAATACGCTGGTGTATTTTTAAGGTTCCAAAGCGACTGAAGCCTTCCCCACATTGGTCACAGCATTGAGGCCTTGACTCAGCCATTATTATATTTGTTGTTGGGAAACAATTGTATCTGAAATAGAGAGAAACATTGCAATGAAGATTACAGATTGGTAGAATGTGTAATTCCGTATTGTTTATATATTTAGTTTTGGTCTGATGTGTGGGTTGGAGTTTAGTAACATATTATAGTTTCTCCAGACCTCTCTTGGCAGAGCCTGAGGTGTGTCCAGCAATAGCAACACCTTCCTTATCCCCACTCAATTACAACCCACACATCAGAGAAACATGTGCACTATGGGCAGTGCAGTATCAAGCAGGGCTCTTTTACCTAGAGGTCACTGTTTGGTGGCATTACAGATTCTACCTTTGAAAGTGAATCTGCTCCATGGACTTACTGATGTTGTGGTGTCAAAAGTCTGATATATGTTATCAGAAGCAAGTTTGGATCCAGATGGTTTTAGTATAAAGTCTTGTTCCAGTAGAGAATGTGTTCTGCCACAGAGAGGGGTTCAAGTCAACCAGCAGACTATCCAGTGTTTCTGGTTGAATGAGTAGTTCAGTCTGGAAAACAGCCTGTTCTTATACAACTGAGCCAATAGTTGAGCAGTTAGCTGCTTTGAACTGATTGGCCAATCAGAATAGACACCCCATCCATCAAACACAAGGTGATAGGTCCTCTTATAATCATCTAGGAAGACAACTGTTATGATTTGTACAATCACTATGTATGTATACAGTATTTACAACTGCATATATTTTTATACTTTCATTATTTCAATCTTCTCTCTTACAAGATACTGGATGATCAGGATTTTGGATTTAGAACAAATCACAGCACTATTTCAGCAGGTCACATTCATTACAAATGACATTATATCTGCCTTAGATAACAATAAGCATTGGGCTGCTCTTTTTGTAGATATATCTAAAGCATTTTATACAGTGGGTCATCCTTTGCTCTTACAGAAATGATATACCATTGAGTATGAACAGCAAAGTATGAACAAGTATTCATCAAATAGTACAACCATCTCTTATGCATTTCATGATTGTTAAACAAGGTGAAAATGGCCAAGAGAACATTAAATATTTAATCTATGAACATAATACTGTTCTGACAATATTGATGTAATTAAGTTTGCAGATTTTATTTTGTAATGCATAGGTTTATACAATAGGCAGAATTAATTGGATTTATGTCCAGTATGAATGCGCTGTTGAGTATATAGATTCATGAACGCTTTTGATATTGCAGTTGCTGACATTTTCACTAGAGGGCAGCACATAAGAATGAACGGACACCCCCATGAGAGACTTCATTTAGCACTAAATGCAGTCCATTTACACTTTACCATGAGTACAGCCCTGTTCTCATACAATAGAGCCAAGAGTTGAGCAGTTAGCTGCTTGGAACTGATTGGCCAATCAGAAGAAGAATAGACTCCCCATCCATCAAACACATGGTGATATTTCCTCCTCCAATCACCTTGGAAGACAACTATTAGGCTACACTTTGTACAATCACTATGCATCACGGCACTATCTGCATATATTTTAGTTTAATTTGTACATATTTCACTTCAAATATATAAATACTCTTTCTCTTACAATATACTGGTTGAGCTAATCAGAGGCAAATTGAAGTTCAATTTTAAGCTATTGCCCATCAGAGGTATTACCCTAACCCTAATCAACAAGCGAAGAAAATAAACCATGTGGGGCTAGACTGCATTACCAGGGAAGTTAGTGTAGAGTTATGTGTAAAAAGAGGAAATTGTCAAAAAATAAACAGGCAAATTATTAATAAACCACCACTAGACACAAACCAAATCAAAATTGTTATACAACAGTCAAATGTACCTACTCTCAGCAATCTAAGTGACTCAAAGCACAATGAAACAAGATGGCTACTTTTTATTGTAGTTGGTTCATGGTACAAATTCAATGTAACTATCAATAACATTAACTAGATATTTTTGGATCTCGATAGCTAATTGTATCGTTAGCGCCCTGATGTGCCTGATCAGCCTCTAGATACCAAAGCAGACAGGGCCAAACCCATAGTTTAGGTTGTACCAAACTCGTAGCCATATTGTAAGAAAGAAAACTACACAAGATTCTGTGCAAAGCCCTCTATTTCTTAGCCCAGGGCTACATTTGTGAATGCTATTGTTAATCCTGCATTGGGTCTAATCCTGCTTTAGAGCAAGTCTTGCTAGCTCAAGGCTAAAGTCAGGATTATCCCAGTTTAGAACGTGCCAGTGAGAAATCTCTTACAGAAAAGTATCATGGTATTTATGTCAATAAAAAATTATGTAAACACCATATTACCATCAGTACCATCGTTTAAATTGGATTATACAGTGGTATTATTTAACTACAAAGGTGGTACCAAGGCTATACATGCCTTTTACCATGGCAGTAACTGTAGTTCCAATACCAATTAACATGTGATAGGGCAACAAAAAACATCCTTATTCATGTGTTTTTTATTAGATGTTAAGACAATTTCCTCTTTTTACACATAACTCTACACTAACTTCCCTAGTAGTGCAGTTTAGCCCCACATGGTTTATTTTCTTTGATTGTTCATACATTGTTTATTTGAGTTATGTATATTACATCCAGTTGACTGCATCCCTCCTTCATTGTGGTCTGCATTTAGGCCTTGTATGAACACAGCAGAAGAAAGGTCAGAGCAGAGTCATGGACCTGCTGTCTACAACACCTGTTCTACATCTCCTCATGCTGAACATCTCAAACACTTTCACTGTTGCCATCAAACTGAACACAGGGGGAGGTGGGCTAGCTCGTTTTAAGGCTGCTAGCCAGCCTTTGAGGGCTAGTTACGTTTGAAAGGCAATGAGTTGTAAATTAAATCAAATGTATTTGTAAAGCCCAAGATCACAAGGTAATGCCCCCATGGGCTGGACCAGTCTTGTCAAGAAGAAACATCACAATCAATCAAGAACAAAAAACACCATACAATCCAAATATGCAACACTCCCAGACAAAATTACCCTTTAAATACACTTTTTGATATTGCAATTGCTGACATGTTCACTAGAGCACATCATAATGAATGGAAACTCCCATAAGAGACTTCACTGTGGATAAAAGCGCTATATAAATGCAGAGTACTTCAGTCTGGAAAACAGCCCGGTTCTCATACAAGCCATTCGAGCCAATAGTTGAGCAGTTAGCTGATTTGAACTGATTGGCCAATCAGAATAGACACCCCATCCATCAAACACAAGGCGATATTTCCTCCTACAATCCTCTTGGAAGATCATTATTAGGCTACACTTTGTACACTCACTATGCATCACTGCAATATCTGCATATATTTTATTTTAATTCTTCACATATTTTACTTTAAATATAGCAATCTTCTCCCTCTTGCAATAAACTGGGTAAGCTAATCAGAGGCAAATTAAATCATTACGTAAGTCGAACACTGTTGAGAGGGTTGATGGGGACATGTTCAATCACATGTATTTCCTTCTAAAAACACAACATAATAAGCATTTGTATAGCAGTGGGATACACTCCTCTTATTTTATTTGCAATTGAACAGTTAATGGGAGCAGACTGGAGCACCCTACAGATGGTCTAATGGCTGAAATGGTGGTATTGTTCTCACAGAAAAGCTACCAAATACCTCTGATGGGCAATAGCTTAACGTTATGCCTAAATTTACATGACAGTCTGCCATCCTTTCCTTCCAATGCTCGGTGCCGCGCCCCTACTCTGCCTCTGATTGGCCCCAGGTGGGATGACAATAGGGAACATATCACGGCCTGTATTGATTCTAAACGGAACTCAAGATTTAATTGTCAAAGACGGGACAATTCTGTATTTTATGAGAGTCTTCTAGGCACTAGTTCTTGTCTAATATTAGTTGTACTTTAAATAACAAAAGTGTAGTTTACTGTTGCAAATTAATAGTTTGTTTCTCACTTGCAAATATGTTGTTGTATTTGGACTATTGTTCACTATTAAAAATACTGAAATTGTAAAAGGAAAATATAATTTTTTTTTATCTAAAGCATTTGATAAAGTGGATCATCCTTTGCTCTTATGAAATGATATAACATTGATATGAAAAGCCTGTGACTGGTTTCAGAATAATTGAAAAATGCCAAATCAGAATTCTTACAGATAACAAAGGGTGTTCCACAGTGTTCCATCCTGGGTCCAGTCCTCTACACCTTTATATAAATGATATTGTCCATTTACACGTGGATGATACAATTATAACAAGTCCTCCACCTGTCCTAGGAAGGCAGAGTGCATCTCATTCTGTAGTGACAAACCCTCTTCACCCTGAGACCTGAAGACATACAAACGTCTCTTAGGCATTTCCTGGTTGTTAAACAAGGTGAAATGACCAATAAAGAATGTTAAATAATGAATCTACAAAATAACACTGTTCTAACAGGACAGTAATGATGTAAGAGGGAGATTTGCAGATTTTATTTTTTATTTCCATACAGTCATCAAATAGGGAGAGGTAAAGCACAGTCCAGGTTTGATCAACAACAAAAATAAATCATGGAATAATGAGACTGGGCTCTGATAGCACATGGTCTTAAGAAGGTTTGGAAATGTGAAACATAGTGTAAATTTTAACCATTTCCAGAGTGACTGAAGCCCATCCTACATTGGTATTTTACGTCTACAAGGCTTACAACTTGTGGGTATAAATCATTTACATATGCAATTAGGTGATCTTACGGTTATTTGGCTTGAAGATGCACTATGGAGTTTTGTTTTCGTTTTTAATAACACAAGAGAGAAGAAAAACAGTAAATGTATTTAGCAGGCTCTGCTAAACTCCTTTCTCAGAAACTGCGTAGTGCCCCTTTAAAATAATATTTCAAATGGAAAAATCATTTCCACAAATCATTCCACAAATCAATGATGGATAAGTACATGCAATAATCTCTTGAAATGTGTATTAGAAAATAATATTAGAGCTGCAATAATTATTTTCTGACAAGTAGAGGGCAGCAAGGAGCCATTGTAAACAAAGCATTGCCTCTCTTTCTCCCAAAACAAACACCTAGAAAATACATAGCTATGGTTAGCTATGTATCTATGGTCATTCTAGGATATGGCTGATTGATTGATTGATTGAAAACTTTATTAACAGATTGCAGAAGTTCCAAGTTTCTTTATTAGTTGTCATACAATTAGTTGACTACTTTTATAGAAAATGCTTCTTTCTGTTTTGCTCCAGAGATTGTGCTAGATACAAATAGATAAGTATAAAATAAGTATAATAATGTAATTAGGAGATTATTTACAGATACAAATGTTTAAATGCATAGGTTTATACAATAGACAGAATAATGTTTGATTTATGTCCAGTATGAATGCGCTGTTGAGTATGTAAATGTTTTAAGAAGATTTCTAATTATTTTTTGTGTTTGACACCTGTATGAATCTGAACCTGTTCACTGGTTCTTTAAGAGTGAACAAAGCTCTTCCCACACTGGTCACAGGATAGTGCTTCTCTCAAGAATGAATATTCTGGTGTCTCTTTAAGTGTCCAGATGTACTGAAGCTCTTCCCATATTGGTCACATTGGCTTCTCTCCTGTATGAATATGCTGGTGTCTCTTTAAGTTTCCATACAGACTGAAGCTCTTCCCACACTGGTCACAGGGATAGAACTTCTCTCCTGTATGAATGTTCTGGTGTTTCTTTAAGTTACTCAATTGTCTGAAGCTCTTCCCACATTGGTCACAGTGGTAGGGCTTCTCTCCTGTATGAATACGCTGGTGTGTCTTTAAGTGTCCAGACTGACTGAAGCCTTCCCAACATTGGTCACAGTGATAGGGCTTCTCTCCTGTATGAATACGCTGGTGTGTCTTTAAGGTTCCAGCGTGACTGAAGCCTTCCCCACACTGGTCACAGTGATAGGGCTTCTCTCCTGTATGAATACGCTTGTGTGTCTTTAAGTTTCCAGACAGACTGAAGCCTTCCCCACACTGGTCACAGTGGTAGGGCTTCTCTCCTGTATGAATACGCTGGTGTGTCTTTAAGCTGCCAGACTGACTGAAGCCTTCCCCACATTGGTCACAGTGGTAGGGCTTCTCTCCTGTATGAGTACGCTGGTGTCTCTTTAAGTTTCCAGACTTACTGAAGCTCTTCCCACATTGGTCACAGCAGTGAGGCCTTGACTCAGCCATTATTGTATTTGTTGTTGGGGAACAATTGTATCTGGAATAGAGAGAAACATTGCAATGAAGATTACAGATTGGTAGAATGTGTAATTCCGTATTGTTTATATATTTAGTTTTGGTCTGATGTGTGGGTTGGAGTTTAGTAACATATTATAGTTTCTCCAGACCTCTCTTGGCAGAGCCTGAGGTGTGTCCAGAAATAGCAACACCTTCCTTATCCCCACTCAATTACAACCCACACATCAGAGAAACATGTGCAGTATGGGCAGTGCAGTATCAAGCAGGGCTCTTTTACCTAGAGGTCACTGTTTGGTGGCATTACATATTCTACCTTTGAAAGTGAATCTGCTCCATGGATGGGTATTGAAAACAGCATTAGCTAAAATTCGGTGCACAACCCAATGGACAGTTATCTTTAATTTGTCATTGTGGTTGTTACTGTACAAATATACCTTTACATATACATATATTGAAGAGAAATAAACAACAGATTCAAACTATTAGACAGCATATTTAGACAGAAAATAAGTGAGACTCTGCAATGCCATGGAAACAATCAAATACATAATTATACTTACTGATGTTGTGGTGTCAAAAGTCTGATATATGTTATCAGAAGCAAGTTTGGATCCAGATGGTTTTAGTATAAAGTCTTGTTCCAGTAGAGAATGTGTTCTGCCACAGAGAGGGGTTCAAGTCAACCAGCAGACTATCCAGTGTTTCTGGTTGAATGAGTAGTTCAGTCTGGAAAACAGCCTGTTCTTATACAACAGAGCCAATAGTTGAGCAGTTAGCTGCTTTGAACTGATTGGCCAATCAGAATAGACACCCCATCCATCAAACACAAGGTGATAGGTCCTCTTATAATCATCTAGGAAGACAACTATTATGCTTTGTACAATCACTATGTATGTATACAGTATTTACAACTGCATATATTTTTATACTTTCATTATTTCAATCTTCTCTCTTACAAGATACTGGATGATCAGAATTTTGGATTTAGAACAAATCACAGCACTATTTCAGCAGGTCACATTCATTACAAATGACATTATATCTGCCTTAGATAACAATAAGCATTGGGCTGCTCTTTTTGTAGATATATCTAAAGCATTTTATACAGTGGGTCATCCTTTGCTCTTACAGAAATGATATACCATTGAGTATGAACAGCAAAGTATGAACAAGTATTCATCAAATAGTACAACCATCTCTTATGCATTTCATGATTGTTAAACAAGGTGAAAATGGCCAAGAGAACATTCAATAGTTAATCTATGAACATAATACTGTTCTAACAATATTGATGTAATTAAGTTTGCAGATTTTATTTTGTAATGCATAGGTTTATACAATAGGCAGAATTAATTGGATTTATGTCCAGTATGAATGCGCTGTTGAGTATATAGATTCATGAACGCTTTTGATATTGCAGTTGCTGACATTTTCACTAGAGGGCAGCACATAAGAATGAACGGACACCCCCATGAGAGACTTCATTTAGCACTAAATGCATTCCATTTACACTTTACCATGAGTACAGCCCTGTTCTCATACAATAGAGCCAAGAGTTGAGCAGTTAGCTGCTTGGAACTGATTGGCCAATCAGAAGAAGAATAGACTCCCCATCCATCAAACACATGGTGATATTTCCTCCTCCAATCACCTTGGAAGACAACTATTAGGCTACACTTTGTACAATCACTATGCATCACGGCACTATCTGCATATATTTTAGTTTAATTTGTACATATTTCACTTCAAATATATAAATACTCTTTCTCTTACAATATACTGGTTGAGCTAATCAGAGGCAAATTGAAGTTCAATTTTAAGCTATTGCCCATGAGAGGTATTACCCTAACCCTAATCAACAAGCGAAGAAAATAAACCATGTGGGGCTAGACTGCATTACCAGGGAAGTTAGTGTAGAGTTATGTGTAAAAAGAGGAAATTGTCAAAAAATAAACAGGCAAATTATTAATAAACCACCACTAGACACAAACCAAATCAAAATTGTTATACAACAGTCAAATGTACCTACTCTCAGCAATCTAAGTGACTCAAAGCACAATGAAACAAGATGGCTACTTTTTATTGTAGTTGGTTCATGGTACAAATTCAATATAACTATCAATAACATTAACTAGATATTTTTGGATCTCGATAGCTAATTGTATCGTTAGCGCCCTGATGTGCCTGATCAGCCTCTAGATACCAAAGCAGACAGGGCCAAACCCATAGTTTAGGTTGTACCAAACTCGTAGCCATATTGTAAGAAAGAAAACTACACAAGATTCTGTGAAAAGCCCTCTATTTCTTAGCCCAGGGCTACATTTGTGAATGCTATTGTTAATCCTGCATTGGGTCTAATCCTGCTTTAGAGCAAGTCTTGCTAGCTCAAGGCTAAAGTCAGGATTATCCCAGTTTAGAACGTGCCAGTGAGAAATCTCTTACAGAAAAGTATCATGGTATTTATGTCAATAAAAAATTATGTAAACACCATATTACCATCAGTACCATCGTTTAAATTGGATTATACAGTGGTATTATTTAACTACAAAGGTGGTACCAAGGCTATACATGCCTTTTACCATGGCAGTAACTGTAGTTCCAATACCAATTAACATGTGATAGGGCAACAAAAAACATCCTTATTCATGTGTTTTTTTATTAGATGTTAAGACAATTTCCTCTTTTTACACATAACTCTACACTAACTTCCCTAGTAGTGCAGTTTAGCCCCACATGGTTTATTTTCTTTGATTGTTCATACATTGTTTATTTGAGTTATGTATATTACATCCAGTTGACTGCATCCCTCCTTCATTGTGGTCTGCATTTAGGCCTTGTATGAACACAGCAGAAGAAAGGTCAGAGCAGAGTCATGGACCTGCTGTCTACAACACCTGTTCTACATCTCCTCATGCTGAACATCTCAAACACTTTCACTGTTGCCATCAAACTGAACACAGGGGGAGGTGGGCTAGCTCGTTTTAAGGCTGCTAGCCAGCATTTGAGGGCTAGTTACGTTTGAAAGGCAATGAGTTGTAAATTAAATCAAATGTATTTGTAAAGCCCAAGATCACAAGGTAATGCCCCCATGGGCTGGACCAGTCTTGTCAAGAAGAAACATCACAATCAATCAAGAACAAAAAACACCATACAATCCAAATATGCAACACTCCCAGACAAAATTACCCTTTAAATACACTTTTTGATATTGCAATTGCTGACATGTTCACTAGAGCACATCATAATGAATGGAAACTCCCATAAGAGACTTCACTGTGGATAAAAGCGCTATATAAATGCAGAGTACTTCAGTCTGGAAAACAGCCCGGTTCTCATACAAGCCATTCGAGCCAATAGTTGAGCAGTTAGCTGATTTGAACTGATTGGCCAATCAGAATAGACACCCCATCCATCAAACACAAGGTGATAGGTCCTCTTATAATCATCTAGGAAGACAACTATTATGCTTTGTACAATCACTATGTATGTATACAGTATTTACAACTGCATATATTTTTATACTTTCATTATTTCAATCTTCTCTCTTACAAGATACTGGATGATCAGAATTTTGGATTTAGAACAAATCACAGCACTATTTCAGCAGGTCACATTCATTACAAATGACATTATATCTGCCTTAGATAACAATAAGCATTGGGCTGCTCTTTTTGTAGATATATCTAAAGCATTTTATACAGTGGGTCATCCTTTGCTCTTACAGAAATGATATACCATTGAGTATGAACAGCAAAGTATGAACAAGTATTCATTAAATAGTACAACCATCTCTTATGCATTTCATGATTGTTAAACAAGGTGAAAATGGCCAAGAGAACATTCAATAGTTAATCTATGAACATAATACTGTTCTGACAATATTGATGTAATTAAGTTTGCAGATTTTATTTTGTAATGCATAGGTTTATACAATAGGCAGAATTAATTGGATTTATGTCCAGTATGAATGCGCTGTTGAGTATATAGATTCATGAACGCTTTTGATATTGCAGTTGCTGACATTTTCACTAGAGGGCAGCACATAAGAATGAACGGACACCCCCATGAGAGACTTCATTTAGCACTAAATGCATCCCATTTACACTTTACCATGAGTACAGCCCTGTTCTCATACAATAGAGCCAAGAGTTGAGCAGTTAGCTGCTTGGAACTGATTGGCCAATCAGAAGAAGAATAGACTCCCCATCCATCAAACACATGGTGATATTTCCTCCTCCAATCACCTTGGAAGACAACTATTAGGCTACACTTTGTACAATCACTATGCATCACGGCACTATCTGCATATATTTTAGTTTAATTTGTACATATTTCACTTCAAATATATAAATACTCTTTCTCTTACAATATACTGGTTGAGCTAATCAGAGGCAAATTGAACTTCAATTTTAAGCTATTGCCCATGAGAGGTATTACCCTAACCCTAATCAACAAGCGAAGAAAATAAACCATGTGGGGCTAGACTGCATTACCAGGGAAGTTAGTGTAGAGTTATGTGTAAAAAGAGGAAATTGTCAAAAAATAAACAGGCAAATTATTAATAAACCACCACTAGACACAAACCAAATCAAAATTGTTATACAACAGTCAAATGTACCTACTCTCAGCAATCTAAGTGACTCAAAGCACAATGAAACAAGATGGCTACTTTTTATTGTAGTTGGTTCATGGTACAAATTCAATATAACTATCAATAACATTAACTAGATATTTTTGGATCTCGATAGCTAATTGTATCGTTAGCGCCCTGATGTGCCTGATCAGCCTCTAGATACCAAAGCAGACAGGGCCAAACCCATAGTTTAGGTTGTACCAAACTCGTAGCCATATTGTAAGAAAGAAAACTACACAAGATTCTGTGAAAAGCCCTCTATTTCTTAGCCCAGGGCTACATTTGTGAATGCTATTGTTAATCCTGCATTGGGTCTAATCCTGCTTTAGAGCAAGTCTTGCTAGCTCAAGGCTAAAGTCAGGATTATCCCAGTTTAGAACGTGCCAGTGAGAAATCTCTTACAGAAAAGTATCATGGTATTTATGTCAATAAAAAATTATGTAAACACCATATTACCATCAGTACCATCGTTTAAATTGGATTATACAGTGGTATTATTTAACTACAAAGGTGGTACCAAGGCTATACATGCCTTTTACCATGGCAGTAACTGTAGTTCCAATACCAATTAACATGTGATAGGGCAACAAAAAACATCCTTATTCATGTGTTTTTTATTAGATGTTAAGACAATTTCCTCTTTTTACACATAACTCTACACTAACTTCCCTAGTAGTGCAGTTTAGCCCCACATGGTTTATTTTCTTTGATTGTTCATACATTGTTTATTTGAGTTATGTATATTACATCCAGTTGACTGCATCCCTCCTTCATTGTGGTCTGCATTTAGGCCTTGTATGAACACAGCAGAAGAAAGGTCAGAGCAGAGTCATGGACCTGCTGTCTACAACACCTGTTCTACATCTCCTCATGCTGAACATCTCAAACACTTTCACTGTTGCCAACAAACTGAACACAGGGGGAGGTGGGCTAGCTCGTTTTAAGGCTGCTAGCCAGCCTTTGAGGGCTAGTTACGTTTGAAAGGCAATGAGTTGTAAATTAAATCAAATGTATTTGTAAAGCCCAAGATCACAAGGTAATGCCCCCATGGGCTGGACCAGTCTTGTCAAGAAGAAACATCACAATCAATCAAGAACAAAAAACACCATACAATCCAAATATGCAACACTCCCAGACAAAATTACCCTTTAAATACACTTTTTGATATTGCAATTGCTGACATGTTCACTAGAGCACATCATAATGAATGGAAACTCCCATAAGAGACTTCACTGTGGATAAAAGCGCTATATAAATGCAGAGTACTTCAGTCTGGAAAACAGCCCGGTTCTCATACAAGCCATTCAAGCCAATAGTTGAGCAGTTAGCTGATTTGAACTGATTGGCCAATCAGAATAGACACCCCATCCATCAAACACAAGGCGATATTTCCTCCTACAATCCTCTTGGAAGATCATTATTAGGCTACACTTTGTACACTCACTATGCATCACTGCAATATCTGCATATATTTTACTTTAATTCTTCACATATTTTACTTTAAATATAGCAATCTTCTCCCTCTTGCAATAAACTGGGTAAGCTAATCAGAGGCAAATTAAATCATTACGTAAGTCGAACACTGTTGAGAGGGTTGATGGGGACATGTTCAATCACATGTATTTCCTTCTAAAAACACAACAATACTGATGACATACCAGAGCCAATGGCCCGAGCATAACGTAATAAGCATTTGTATAGCAGTGGGATACACTCCTCTTAATTTATTTGCAATTGAAAAGTTAATGGGAGCAGACTGGAGCACCCTACAGATGGTCTAATGGCTGAAATGGTGGTAGTATTGTTCTCACAGAAAAGCTACCAAATACCTCTGATGGGCAATAGCTTAACGTTACGCCTAAATTTACATGACAGTCTGCCATCCTTTCCTTCCAATGCTCGGTGCCGCGCCCCTACTCTGCCTCTGATTGGCCCCAGGTGGGATGACAATAGGGAACATATCACAGCCTGTATTGATTCTAAACGGAACTCAAGATTTAATTGTCAAAGACGGGACAATTCTGTATTTTATGAGAGTCTTCTAGGCACTAGTTCTTGTCTAATATTAGTTGTACTTTAAATAACAAAAGTGTAGTTTACTGTTGCAAATTAATAGTTTGTTTCTCACTTGCAAATCTGTTGTTGTATTTGGACTATTGTTCACTATTAAAAATACTGAAATTGTAAAAGGAAAATATCAATTTTTTTTTATCTAAAGCATTTGATACAGTGGATCATCCTTTGCTCTTATGAAATGATATAACATTGATATGAAAAGCCTGTGACTGGTTTCAGAATAATTGAAAAATGCCAAATCAGAATTCTTACAGATAACAAAGGGTGTTCCACAGTGTTCCATCCTGGGTCCAGTCCTCTACACCTTTATATAAATGATATTGTCCATTTACACGTGGATGATACAATTATAACAAGTCCTCCACCTGTCCTAGGAAGGCAGAGTGCATCTCATTCTGTAGTGACAACCCCTCTTCACCCTGAGACCTGAAGACATACAAACGTCTCTTAGGCATTTCCTGGTTGTTAAACAAGGTGAAATGACCAATAAAGAATGTTAAATAATGAATCTACAAAATAACACTGTTCTAACAGGACAGTAATGATGTAAGAGGGAGATTTGCAGATTTTATTTTTTATTTCCATACAGTCATCAAATAGGGAGAGGTAAAGCACAGTCCAGGTTTGATCAAGAACAAAAATAAATCATGGAATAATGAGACTGGGCTCTGATAGCACATGGTCTTAAGAAGGTTTGGAAATGTGAAACATAGTGTACATTTTAACCATTTCCAGAGTGACTGAAGCCCATCCTACATTGGTATTTTACATCTACAAGGCTTACAACTTGTGGGTATAAATCATTTACATATGCAATTAGGTGATCTTACGGTTATTTAAAGCTGCAATAATTATTTTCTGACAAGTAGAGGGCAGCAAGGAGCCATTGTAAACAAAGCATTGCCTCTCTTTCTCCCAAAACAAACACATTGCTTTGTCTCACTAAAGTGAACACTGTATCATGTATAAACATAAACCTACCTTGGTGGTACAATAGTGTTGTAACTAGAGAACAAAATCAGTGAAAAAAAAGTCAGTTTCATGCATGGATTACTAGATTTCAAATAAAGTATATACAATGTTCTTTTAGGCGTTTCCTGGTTGTGGCAAAACATTTTAAATGCATAGGTTTATACAATAGACAGAGGAATGTTTGATTTATGTCCAGTATGAATGCGCTGTTGAATTTGTAAATGTTTTAAGCCGTTTCTACTTATTTTTGGTGTTTGACACCTCTATGAATACGCTGATGATTCTTTAAGTTTCCAGAGTGAACAAAGCTCTTCCCACACTGGTCACAGGGATAGTGCTTCTCTCAAGAATGCATGTTTGGTGTCTCTTTAAGTGTCCAGATGTAATGAAGATCTTCCCACATTGGTCACATTGGCTTCTCTCCTGTATGAATACACTGGTGTTTCTTTAAGCTGACAAAGTGTCTGAAGCTCTTCCCACACTGGCCACAGGGATAGAACTTCTCTCCTGTATGAATGTTCTGGTGTGTCTTTAAGTTACACAGGTGTCTGAAGCTCTTCCCACACTGGTCACAGTGGTACGGCTTCTCTCCTGTATGAATACGCTGGTGGAGGGAAGGAGAGGAAGAGTTGAGTATCGTCGGCATAACAATGATACGAGAAGCCATGAGACGTGATAATGTTACCCAGTGATTTAGTGTAGAGCAGGGCTATTCAACTAAATTGTCAGGGGGTCACATTGTCAGAAACCCAAGGGGCCAGGGGCCGGACTGCCACGGCGCCTCCCTGTGCTATGAATATATGTACACTTGAAAAAAAAAATTATGTAAACACCATATTACCATCAGTACCATCGTTTAAATTGGATTATACAGTGGTATTATTTAACTACAAAGGTGGTACCAAATATACTTTTACATATACATATATTGAAGATAAATAAACAACAGATTCAAACTATTAGACAGCATATTTAAACAGAAAATAAGTGAGACCCTGCAATGCCATGGAAACAATCAAATAAATAATTGTACTTACTGATGTTGTGGTGTCAAAAGTCTGATATATGTTATCAGAAGCAAGTTTGGATCCAGATGGTTTTAGTATAAAGTCTTGTTCCAGTAGAGAATGTGTTCTGCCACAGAGAGGGGTTCAAGTCAACCAGCAGACAATCCAGTGTTTTTGGTTGAATGAGTACTTCAGTCTTGAAAACAGCCTGTTCTTATACAACTCAGCCAATAGTTGAGCAGTTAGCTGCTTAACTGTAGTTCCAATACCAATTAACATGTGATAGGGCAACAAAAAACATCCGTATTCATGTGTTTTTTATTAGATGTTAAGATAATTTCCTCTTTTTACACATAACTCTACACTAACTTCCCTAGTAGTGCAGTTTAGCCCCACATGGTTTATTTTCTTTGATTGTTCATACATTGTTTATTTGAGTTATGTATATTACATCCAGTTGACTGCATCCCTCCTTCATTGTGGTCTGCATTTAGGCCTTGTATGAACACAGCAGAAGAAAGGTCAGAGCAGAGTCATGGACCTGCTGTCTACAACACCTGTTCTACATCTCCTCATGCTGAACATCTCAAACACTTTCACTGTTGCCATCAAACTGAACACAGGGGGAGGTGGGCTAGCTCGTTTTAAGGCTGCTAGCCAGCCTTTGAGGGCTAGTTACGTTTGAAAGGCAATGAGTTGTAAATTAAATCAAATGTATTTGTAAAGCCCAAGATCACAAGGTAATGCCCCCATGGGCTGGACCAGTCTTGTCAAGAAGAAACATCACAATCAATCAAGAACAAAAAACACCATACAATCCAAATATGCAACACTCCCAGACAAAATTACCCTTTAAATACACTTTTTGATATTGCAATTGCTGACATGTTCACTAGAGCACATCATAATGAATGGAAACTCCCATAAGAGACTTCACTGTGGATAAAAGCGCTATATAAATGCAGAGTACTTCAGTCTGGAAAACAGCCCGGTTCTCATACAAGCCATTCGAGCCAATAGTTGAGCAGTTAGCTGATTTGAACTGATTGGCCAATCAGAATAGACACCCCATCCATCAAACACAAGGTGATAGGTCCTCTTATAATCATCTAGGAAGACAACTATTATGCTTTGTACAATCACTATGTATGTATACAGTATTTACAACTGCATATATTTTTATACTTTCATTATTTCAATCTTCTCTCTTACAAGATACTGGATGATCAGAATTTTGGATTTAGAACAAATCACAGCACTATTTCAGCAGGTCACATTCATTACAAATGACATTATATCTGCCTTAGATAACAATAAGCATTGGGCTGCTCTTTTTGTAGATATATCTAAAGCATTTTATACAGTGGGTCATCCTTTGCTCTTACAGAAATGATATACCATTGAGTATGAACAGCAAAGTATGAACAAGTATTCATCAAATAGTACAACCATCTCTTATGCATTTCATGATTGTTAAACAAGGTGAAAATGGCCAAGAGAACATTCAATAGTTAATCTATGAACATAATACTGTTCTGACAATATTGATGTAATTAAGTTTGCAGATTTTATTTTGTAATGCATAGGTTTATACAATAGGCAGAATTAATTGGATTTATGTCCAGTATGAATGCGCTGTTGAGTATATAGATTCATGAACGCTTTTGATATTGCAGTTGCTGACATTTTCACTAGAGGGCAGCACATAAGAATGAACGGACACCCCCATGAGAGACTTCATTTAGCACTAAATGCATCCCATTTACACTTTACCATGAGTACAGCCCTGTTCTCATACAATAGAGCCAAGAGTTGAGCAGTTAGCTGCTTGGAACTGATTGGCCAATCAGAAGAAGAATAGACTCCCCATCCATCAAACACATGGTGATATTTCCTCCTCCAATCACCTTGGAAGACAACTATTAGGCTACACTTTGTACAATCACTATGCATCACGGCACTATCTGCATATATTTTAGTTTAATTTGTACATATTTCACTTCAAATATATAAATACTCTTTCTCTTACAATATACTGGTTGAGCTAATCAGAGGCAAATTGAAGTTCAATTTTAAGCTATTGCCCATGAGAGGTATTACCCTAACCCTAATCAACAAGCGAAGAAAATAAACCATGTGGGGCTAGACTGCATTACCAGGGAAGTTAGTGTAGAGTTATGTGTAAAAAGAGGAAATTGTCAAAAAATAAACAGGCAAATTATTAATAAACCACCACTAGACACAAACCAAATCAAAATTGTTATACAACAGTCAAATGTACCTACTCTCAGCAATCTAAGTGACTCAAAGCACAATGAAACAAGATGGCTACTTTTTATTGTAGTTGGTTCATGGTACAAATTCAATGTAATTATCAATAACATTAACTAGATATTTTTGGATCTCGATAGCTAATTGTATCGTTAGCGCCCTGATGTGCCTGATCAGCCTCTAGATACCAAAGCAGACAGGGCCAAACCCATAGTTTAGGTTGTACCAAACTCGTAGCCATATTGTAAGAAAGAAAACTACACAAGATTCTGTGAAAAGCCCTCTATTTCTTAGCCCAGGGCTACATTTGTGAATGCTATTGTTAATCCTGCATTGGGTCTAATCCTGCTTTAGAGCAAGTCTTGCTAGCTCAAGGCTAAAGTCAGGATTATCCCAGTTTAGAACGTGCCAGTGAGAAATCTCTTACAGAAAAGTATCATGGTATTTATGTCAATAAAAAATTATGTAAACACCATATTACCATCAGTACCATCGTTTAAATTGGATTATACAGTGGTATTATTTAACTACAAAGGTGGTACCAAGGCTATACATGCCTTTTACCATGGCAGTAACTGTAGTTCCAATACCAATTAACATGTGATAGGGCAACAAAAAACATCCTTATTCATGTGTTTTTTATTAGATGTTAAGACAATTTCCTCTTTTTACACATAACTCTACACTAACTTCCCTAGTAGTGCAGTTTAGCCCCACATGGTTTATTTTCTTTGATTGTTCATACATTGTTTATTTGAGTTATGTATATTACATCCAGTTGACTGCATCCCTCCTTCATTGTGGTCTGCATTTAGGCCTTGTATGAACACAGCAGAAGAAAGGTCAGAGCAGAGTCATGGACCTGCTGTCTACAACACCTGTTCTACATCTCCTCATGCTGAACATCTCAAACACTTTCACTGTTGCCATCAAACTGAACACAGGGGGAGGTGGGCTAGCTCGTTTTAAGGCTGCTAGCCAGCCTTTGAGGGCTAGTTACGTTTGAAAGGCAATGAGTTGTAAATTAAATCAAATGTATTTGTAAAGCCCAAGATCACAAGGTAATGCCCCCATGGGCTGGACCAGTCTTGTCAAGAAGAAACATCACAATCAATCAAGAACAAAAAACACCATACAATCCAAATATGCAACACTCCCAGACAAAATTACCCTTTAAATACACTTTTTGATATTGCAATTGCTGACATGTTCACTAGAGCACATCATAATGAATGGAAACTCCCATAAGAGACTTCACTGTGGATAAAAGCGCTATATAAATGCAGAGTACTTCAGTCTGGAAAACAGCCCGGTTCTCATACAAGCCATTCGAGCCAATAGTTGAGCAGTTAGCTGATTTGAACTGATTGGCCAATCAGAATAGACACCCCATCCATCAAACACAAGGTGATAGGTCCTCTTATAATCATCTAGGAAGACAACTATTATGCTTTGTACAATCACTATGTATGTATACAGTATTTACAACTGCATATATTTTTATACTTTCATTATTTCAATCTTCTCTCTTACAAGATACTGGATGATCAGAATTTTGGATTTAGAACAAATCACAGCACTATTTCAGCAGGTCACATTCATTACAAATGACATTATATCTGCCTTAGATAACAATAAGCATTGGGCTGCTCTTTTTGTAGATATATCTAAAGCATTTTATACAGTGGGTCATCCTTTGCTCTTACAGAAATGATATACCATTGAGTATGAACAGCAAAGTATGAACAAGTATTCATCAAATAGTACAACCATCTCTTATGCATTTCATGATTGTTAAACAAGGTGAAAATGGCCAAGAGAACATTCAATAGTTAATCTATGAACATAATACTGTTCTGACAATATTGATGTAATTAAGTTTGCAGATTTTATTTTGTAATGCATAGGTTTATACAATAGGCAGAATTAATTGGATTTATGTCCAGTATGAATGCGCTGTTGAGTATATAGATTCATGAACGCTTTTGATATTGCAGTTGCTGACATTTTCACTAGAGGGCAGCACATAAGAATGAACGGACACCCCCATGAGAGACTTCATTTAGCACTAAATGCATCCCATTTACACTTTACCATGAGTACAGCCCTGTTCTCATACAATAGAGCCAAGAGTTGAGCAGTTAGCTGCTTGGAACTGATTGGCCAATCAGAAGAAGAATAGACTCCCCATCCATCAAACACATGGTGATATTTCCTCCTCCAATCACCTTGGAAGACAACTATTAGGCTACACTTTGTACAATCACTATGCATCACGGCACTATCTGCATATATTTTAGTTTAATTTGTACATATTTCACTTCAAATATATAAATACTCTTTCTCTTACAATATACTGGTTGAGCTAATCAGAGGCAAATTGAAGTTCAATTTTAAGCTATTGCCCATGAGAGGTATTACCCTAACCCTAATCAACAAGCGAAGAAAATAAACCATGTGGGGCTAGACTGCATTACCAGGGAAGTTAGTGTAGAGTTATGTGTAAAAAGAGGAAATTGTCAAAAAATAAACAGGCAAATTATTAATAAACCACCACTAGACACAAACCAAATCAAAATTGTTATACAACAGTCAAATGTACCTACTCTCAGCAATCTAAGTGACTCAAAGCACAATGAAACAAGATGGCTACTTTTTATTGTAGTTGGTTCATGGTACAAATTCAATGTAATTATCAATAACATTAACTAGATATTTTTGGATCTCGATAGCTAATTGTATCGTTAGCGCCCTGATGTGCCTGATCAGCCTCTAGATACCAAAGCAGACAGGGCCAAACCCATAGTTTAGGTTGTACCAAACTCGTAGCCATATTGTAAGAAAGAAAACTACACAAGATTCTGTGAAAAGCCCTCTATTTCTTAGCCCAGGGCTACATTTGTGAATGCTATTGTTAATCCTGCATTGGGTCTAATCCTGCTTTAGAGCAAGTCTTGCTAGCTCAAGGCTAAAGTCAGGATTATCCCAGTTTAGAACGTGCCAGTGAGAAATCTCTTACAGAAAAGTATCATGGTATTTATGTCAATAAAAAATTATGTAAACACCATATTACCATCAGTACCATCGTTTAAATTGGATTATACAGTGGTATTATTTAACTACAAAGGTGGTACCAAGGCTATACATGCCTTTTACCATGGCAGTAACTGTAGTTCCAATACCAATTAACATGTGATAGGGCAACAAAAAACATCCTTATTCATGTGTTTTTTATTAGATGTTAAGACAATTTCCTCTTTTTACACATAACTCTACACTAACTTCCCTAGTAGTGCAGTTTAGCCCCACATGGTTTATTTTCTTTGATTGTTCATACATTGTTTATTTGAGTTATGTATATTACATCCAGTTGACTGCATCCCTCCTTCATTGTGGTCTGCATTTAGGCCTTGTATGAACACAGCAGAAGAAAGGTCAGAGCAGAGTCATGGACCTGCTGTCTACAACACCTGTTCTACATCTCCTCATGCTGAACATCTCAAACACTTTCACTGTTGCCATCAAACTGAACACAGGGGGAGGTGGGCTAGCTCGTTTTAAGGCTGCTAGCCAGCCTTTGAGGGCTAGTTACGTTTGAAAGGCAATGAGTTGTAAATTAAATCAAATGTATTTGTAAAGCCCAAGATCACAAGGTAATGCCCCCATGGGCTGGACCAGTCTTGTCAAGAAGAAACATCACAATCAATCAAGAACAAAAAACACCATACAATCCAAATATGCAACACTCCCAGACAAAATTACCCTTTAAATACACTTTTTGATATTGCAATTGCTGACATGTTCACTAGAGCACATCATAATGAATGGAAACTCCCATAAGAGACTTCACTGTGGATAAAAGCGCTATATAAATGCAGAGTACTTCAGTCTGGAAAACAGCCCGGTTCTCATACAAGCCATTCGAGCCAATAGTTGAGCAGTTAGCTGATTTGAACTGATTGGCCAATCAGAATAGACACCCCATCCATCAAACACAAGGTGATAGGTCCTCTTATAATCATCTAGGAAGACAACTATTATGCTTTGTACAATCACTATGTATGTATACAGTATTTACAACTGCATATATTTTTATACTTTCATTATTTCAATCTTCTCTCTTACAAGATACTGGATGATCAGAATTTTGGATTTAGAACAAATCACAGCACTATTTCAGCAGGTCACATTCATTACAAATGACATTATATCTGCCTTAGATAACAATAAGCATTGGGCTGCTCTTTTTGTAGATATATCTAAAGCATTTTATACAGTGGGTCATCCTTTGCTCTTACAGAAATGATATACCATTGAGTATGAACAGCAAAGTATGAACAAGTATTCATCAAATAGTACAACCATCTCTTATGCATTTCATGATTGTTAAACAAGGTGAAAATGGCCAAGAGAACATTCAATAGTTAATCTATGAACATAATACTGTTCTGACAATATTCATGTAATTAAGTTTGCAGATTTTATTTTGTAATGCATAGGTTTATACAATAGGCAGAATTAATTGGATTTATGTCCAGTATGAATGCGCTGTTGAGTATATAGATTCATGAACGCTTTTGATATTGCAGTTGCTGACATTTTCACTAGAGGGCAGCACATAAGAATGAACGGACACCCCCATGAGAGACTTCATTTAGCACTAAATGCATCCCATTTACACTTTACCATGAGTACAGCCCTGTTCTCATACAATAGAGCCAAGAGTTGAGCAGTTAGCTGCTTGGAACTGATTGGCCAATCAGAAGAAGAATAGACTCCCCATCCATCAAACACATGGTGATATTTCCTCCTCCAATCACCTTGGAAGACAACTATTAGGCTACACTTTGTACAATCACTATGCATCACGGCACTATCTGCATATATTTTAGTTTAATTTGTACATATTTCACTTCAAATATATAAATACTCTTTCTCTTACAATATACTGGTTGAGCTAATCAGAGGCAAATTGAAGTTCAATTTTAAGCTATTGCCCATGAGAGGTATTACCCTAACCCTAATCAACAAGCGAAGAAAATAAACCATGTGGGGCTAGACTGCATTACCAGGGAAGTTAGTGTAGAGTTATGTGTAAAAAGAGGAAATTGTCAAAAAATAAACAGGCAAATTATTAATAAACCACCACTAGACACAAACCAAATCAAAATTGTTATACAACAGTCAAATGTACCTACTCTCAGCAATCTAAGTGACTCAAAGCACAATGAAACAAGATGGCTACTTTTTATTGTAGTTGGTTCATGGTACAAATTCAATGTAATTATCAATAACATTAACTAGATATTTTTGGATCTCGATAGCTAATTGTATCGTTAGCGCCCTGATGTGCCTGATCAGCCTCTAGATACCAAAGCAGACAGGGCCAAACCCATAGTTTAGGTTGTACCAAACTCGTAGCCATATTGTAAGAAAGAAAACTACACAAGATTCTGTGAAAAGCCCTCTATTTCTTAGCCCAGGGCTACATTTGTGAATGCTATTGTTAATCCTGCATTGGGTCTAATCCTGCTTTAGAGCAAGTCTTGCTAGCTCAAGGCTAAAGTCAGGATTATCCCAGTTTAGAACGTGCCAGTGAGAAATCTCTTACAGAAAAGTATCATGGTATTTATGTCAATAAAAAATTATGTAAACACCATATTACCATCAGTACCATCGTTTAAATTGGATTATACAGTGGTATTATTTAACTACAAAGGTGGTACCAAGGCTATACATGCCTTTTACCATGGCAGTAACTGTAGTTCCAATACCAATTAACATGTGATAGGGCAACAAAAAACATCCTTATTCATGTGTTTTTTATTAGATGTTAAGACAATTTCCTCTTTTTACACATAACTCTACACTAACTTCCCTAGTAGTGCAGTTTAGCCCCACATGGTTTATTTTCTTTGATTGTTCATACATTGTTTATTTGAGTTATGTATATTACATCCAGTTGACTGCATCCCTCCTTCATTGTGGTCTGCATTTAGGCCTTGTATGAACACAGCAGAAGAAAGGTCAGAGCAGAGTCATGGACCTGCTGTCTACAACACCTGTTCTACATCTCCTCATGCTGAACATCTCAAACACTTTCACTGTTGCCATCAAACTGAACACAGGGGGAGGTGGGCTAGCTCGTTTTAAGGCTGCTAGCCAGCCTTTGAGGGCTAGTTACGTTTGAAAGGCAATGAGTTGTAAATTAAATCAAATGTATTTGTAAAGCCCAAGATCACAAGGTAATGCCCCCATGGGCTGGACCAGTCTTGTCAAGAAGAAACATCACAATCAATCAAGAACAAAAAACACCATACAATCCAAATATGCAACACTCCCAGACAAAATTACCCTTTAAATACACTTTTTGATATTGCAATTGCTGACATGTTCACTAGAGCACATCATAATGAATGGAAACTCCCATAAGAGACTTCACTGTGGATAAAAGCGCTATATAAATGCAGAGTACTTCAGTCTGGAAAACAGCCCGGTTCTCATACAAGCCATTCGAGCCAATAGTTGAGCAGTTAGCTGATTTGAACTGATTGGCCAATCAGAATAGACACCCCATCCATCAAACACAAGGTGATAGGTCCTCTTATAATCATCTAGGAAGACAACTATTATGCTTTGTACAATCACTATGTATGTATACAGTATTTACAACTGCATATATTTTTATACTTTCATTATTTCAATCTTCTCTCTTACAAGATACTGGATGATCAGAATTTTGGATTTAGAACAAATCACAGCACTATTTCAGCAGGTCACATTCATTACAAATGACATTATATCTGCCTTAAATAACAATAAGCATTGGGCTGCTCTTTTTGTAGATATATCTAAAGCATTTTATACAGTGGGTCATCCTTTGCTCTTACAGAAATGATATACCATTGAGTATGAACAGCAAAGTATGAACAAGTATTCATCAAATAGTACAACCATCTCTTATGCATTTCATGATTGTTAAACAAGGTGAAAATGGCCAAGAGAACATTCAATAGTTAATCTATGAACATAATACTGTTCTGACAATATTGATGTAATTAAGTTTGCAGATTTTATTTTGTAATGCATAGGTTTATACAATAGGCAGAATTAATTGGATTTATGTCCAGTATGAATGCGCTGTTGAGTATATAGATTCATGAACGCTTTTGATATTGCAGTTGCTGACATTTTCACTAGAGGGCAGCACATAAGAATGAACGGACACCCCCATGAGAGACTTCATTTAGCACTAAATGCATCCCATTTACACTTTACCATGAGTACAGCCCTGTTCTCATACAATAGAGCCAAGAGTTGAGCAGTTAGCTGCTTGGAACTGATTGGCCAATCAGAAGAAGAATAGACTCCCCATCCATCAAACACATGGTGATATTTCCTCCTCCAATCACCTTGGAAGACAACTATTAGGCTACACTTTGTACAATCACTATGCATCACGGCACTATCTGCATATATTTTAGTTTAATTTGTACATATTTCACTTCAAATATATAAATACTCTTTCTCTTACAATATACTGGTTGAGCTAATCAGAGGCAAATTGAAGTTCAATTTTAAGCTATTGCCCATGAGAGGTATTACCCTAACCCTAATCAACAAGCGAAGAAAATAAACCATGTGGGGCTAGACTGCATTACCAGGGAAGTTAGTGTAGAGTTATGTGTAAAAAGAGGAAATTGTCAAAAAATAAACAGGCAAATTATTAATAAACCACCACTAGACACAAACCAAATCAAAATTGTTATACAACAGTCAAATGTACCTACTCTCAGCAATCTAAGTGACTCAAAGCACAATGAAACAAGATGGCTACTTTTTATTGTAGTTGGTTCATGGTACAAATTCAATGTAATTATCAATAACATTAACTAGATATTTTTGGATCTCGATAGCTAATTGTATCGTTAGCGCCCTGATGTGCCTGATCAGCCTCTAGATACCAAAGCAGACAGGGCCAAACCCATAGTTTAGGTTGTACCAAACTCGTAGCCATATTGTAAGAAAGAAAACTACACAAGATTCTGTGAAAAGCCCTCTATTTCTTAGCCCAGGGCTACATTTGTGAATGCTATTGTTAATCCTGCATTGGGTCTAATCCTGCTTTAGAGCAAGTCTTGCTAGCTCAAGGCTAAAGTCAGGATTATCCCAGTTTAGAACGTGCCAGTGAGAAATCTCTTACAGAAAAGTATCATGGTATTTATGTCAATAAAAAATTATGTAAACACCATATTACCATCAGTACCATCGTTTAAATTGGATTATACAGTGGTATTATTTAACTACAAAGGTGGTACCAAGGCTATACATGCCTTTTACCATGGCAGTAACTGTAGTTCCAATACCAATTAACATGTGATAGGGCAACAAAAAACATCCTTATTCATGTGTTTTTTATTAGATGTTAAGACAATTTCCTCTTTTTACACATAACTCTACACTAACTTCCCTAGTAGTGCAGTTTAGCCCCACATGGTTTATTTTCTTTGATTGTTCATACATTGTTTATTTGAGTTATGTATATTACATCCAGTTGACTGCATCCCTCCTTCATTGTGGTCTGCATTTAGGCCTTGTATGAACACAGCAGAAGAAAGGTCAGAGCAGAGTCATGGACCTGCTGTCTACAACACCTGTTCTACATCTCCTCATGCTGAACATCTCAAACACTTTCACTGTTGCCATCAAACTGAACACAGGGGGAGGTGGGCTAGCTCGTTTTAAGGCTGCTAGCCAGCCTTTGAGGGCTAGTTACGTTTGAAAGGCAATGAGTTGTAAATTAAATCAAATGTATTTGTAAAGCCCAAGATCACAAGGTAATGCCCCCATGGGCTGGACCAGTCTTGTCAAGAAGAAACATCACAATCAATCAAGAACAAAAAACACCATACAATCCAAATATGCAACACTCCCAGACAAAATTACCCTTTAAATACACTTTTTGATATTGCAATTGCTGACATGTTCACTAGAGCACATCATAATGAATGGAAACTCCCATAAGAGACTTCACTGTGGATAAAAGCGCTATATAAATGCAGAGTACTTCAGTCTGGAAAACAGCCCGGTTCTCATACAAGCCATTCGAGCCAATAGTTGAGCAGTTAGCTGATTTGAACTGATTGGCCAATCAGAATAGACACCCCATCCATCAAACACAAGGTGATAGGTCCTCTTATAATCATCTAGGAAGACAACTATTATGCTTTGTACAATCACTATGTATGTATACAGTATTTACAACTGCATATATTTTTATACTTTCATTATTTCAATCTTCTCTCTTACAAGATACTGGATGATCAGAATTTTGGATTTAGAACAAATCACAGCACTATTTCAGCAGGTCACATTCATTACAAATGACATTATATCTGCCTTAGATAACAATAAGCATTGGGCTGCTCTTTTTGTAGATATATCTAAAGCATTTTATACAGTGGGTCATCCTTTGCTCTTACAGAAATGATATACCATTGAGTATGAACAGCAAAGTATGAACAAGTATTCATCAAATAGTACAACCATCTCTTATGCATTTCATGATTGTTAAACAAGGTGAAAATGGCCAAGAGAACATTCAATAGTTAATCTATGAACATAATACTGTTCTGACAATATTGATGTAATTAAGTTTGCAGATTTTATTTTGTAATGCATAGGTTTATACAATAGGCAGAATTAATTGGATTTATGTCCAGTATGAATGCGCTGTTGAGTATATAGATTCATGAACGCTTTTGATATTGCAGTTGCTGACATTTTCACTAGAGGGCAGCACATAAGAATGAACGGACACCCCCATGAGAGACTTCATTTAGCACTAAATGCATCCCATTTACACTTTACCATGAGTACAGCCCTGTTCTCATACAATAGAGCCAAGAGTTGAGCAGTTAGCTGCTTGGAACTGATTGGCCAATCAGAAGAAGAATAGACTCCCCATCCATCAAACACATGGTGATATTTCCTCCTCCAATCACCTTGGAAGACAACTATTAGGCTACACTTTGTACAATCACTATGCATCACGGCACTATCTGCATATATTTTAGTTTAATTTGTACATATTTCACTTCAAATATATAAATACTCTTTCTCTTACAATATACTGGTTGAGCTAATCAGAGGCAAATTGAAGTTCAATTTTAAGCTATTGCCCATGAGAGGTATTACCCTAACCCTAATCAACAAGCGAAGAAAATAAACCATGTGGGGCTAGACTGCATTACCAGGGAAGTTAGTGTAGAGTTATGTGTAAAAAGAGGAAATTGTCAAAAAATAAACAGGCAAATTATTAATAAACCACCACTAGACACAAACCAAATCAAAATTGTTATACAACAGTCAAATGTACCTACTCTCAGCAATCTAAGTGACTCAAAGCACAATGAAACAAGATGGCTACTTTTTATTGTAGTTGGTTCATGGTACAAATTCAATGTAATTATCAATAACATTAACTAGATATTTTTGGATCTCGATAGCTAATTGTATCGTTAGCGCCCTGATGTGCCTGATCAGCCTCTAGATACCAAAGCAGACAGGGCCAAACCCATAGTTTAGGTTGTACCAAACTCGTAGCCATATTGTAAGAAAGAAAACTACACAAGATTCTGTGAAAAGCCCTCTATTTCTTAGCCCAGGGCTACATTTGTGAATGCTATTGTTAATCCTGCATTGGGTCTAATCCTGCTTTAGAGCAAGTCTTGCTAGCTCAAGGCTAAAGTCAGGATTATCCCAGTTTAGAACGTGCCAGTGAGAAATCTCTTACAGAAAAGTATCATGGTATTTATGTCAATAAAAAATTATGTAAACACCATATTACCATCAGTACCATCGTTTAAATTGGATTATACAGTGGTATTATTTAACTACAAAGGTGGTACCAAGGCTATACATGCCTTTTACCATGGCAGTAACTGTAGTTCCAATACCAATTAACATGTGATAGGGCAACAAAAAACATCCTTATTCATGTGTTTTTTATTAGATGTTAAGACAATTTCCTCTTTTTACACATAACTCTACACTAACTTCCCTAGTAGTGCAGTTTAGCCCCACATGGTTTATTTTCTTTGATTGTTCATACATTGTTTATTTGAGTTATGTATATTACATCCAGTTGACTGCATCCCTCCTTCATTGTGGTCTGCATTTAGGCCTTGTATGAACACAGCAGAAGAAAGGTCAGAGCAGAGTCATGGACCTGCTGTCTACAACACCTGTTCTACATCTCCTCATGCTGAACATCTCAAACACTTTCACTGTTGCCATCAAACTGAACACAGGGGGAGGTGGGCTAGCTCGTTTTAAGGCTGCTAGCCAGCCTTTGAGGGCTAGTTACGTTTGAAAGGCAATGAGTTGTAAATTAAATCAAATGTATTTGTAAAGCCCAAGATCACAAGGTAATGCCCCCATGGGCTGGACCAGTCTTGTCAAGAAGAAACATCACAATCAATCAAGAACAAAAAACACCATACAATCCAAATATGCAACACTCCCAGACAAAATTACCCTTTAAATACACTTTTTGATATTGCAATTGCTGACATGTTCACTAGAGCACATCATAATGAATGGAAACTCCCATAAGAGACTTCACTGTGGATAAAAGCGCTATATAAATGCAGAGTACTTCAGTCTGGAAAACAGCCCGGTTCTCATACAAGCCATTCGAGCCAATAGTTGAGCAGTTAGCTGATTTGAACTGATTGGCCAATCAGAATAGACACCCCATCCATCAAACACAAGGTGATAGGTCCTCTTATAATCATCTAGGAAGACAACTATTATGCTTTGTACAATCACTATGTATGTATACAGTATTTACAACTGCATATATTTTTATACTTTCATTATTTCAATCTTCTCTCTTACAAGATACTGGATGATCAGAATTTTGGATTTAGAACAAATCACAGCACTATTTCAGCAGGTCACATTCATTACAAATGACATTATATCTGCCTTAGATAACAATAAGCATTGGGCTGCTCTTTTTGTAGATATATCTAAAGCATTTTATACAGTGGGTCATCCTTTGCTCTTACAGAAATGATATACCATTGAGTATGAACAGCAAAGTATGAACAAGTATTCATCAAATAGTACAACCATCTCTTATGCATTTCATGATTGTTAAACAAGGTGAAAATGGCCAAGAGAACATTCAATAGTTAATCTATGAACATAATACTGTTCTGACAATATTGATGTAATTAAGTTTGCAGATTTTATTTTGTAATGCATAGGTTTATACAATAGGCAGAATTAATTGGATTTATGTCCAGTATGAATGCGCTGTTGAGTATATAGATTCATGAACGCTTTTGATATTGCAGTTGCTGACATTTTCACTAGAGGGCAGCACATAAGAATGAACGGACACCCCCATGAGAGACTTCATTTAGCACTAAATGCATCCCATTTACACTTTACCATGAGTACAGCCCTGTTCTCATACAATAGAGCCAAGAGTTGAGCAGTTAGCTGCTTGGAACTGATTGGCCAATCAGAAGAAGAATAGACTCCCCATCCATCAAACACATGGTGATATTTCCTCCTCCAATCACCTTGGAAGACAACTATTAGGCTACACTTTGTACAATCACTATGCATCACGGCACTATCTGCATATATTTTAGTTTAATTTGTACATATTTCACTTCAAATATATAAATACTCTTTCTCTTACAATATACTGGTTGAGCTAATCAGAGGCAAATTGAAGTTCAATTTTAAGCTATTGCCCATGAGAGGTATTACCCTAACCCTAATCAACAAGCGAAGAAAATAAACCATGTGGGGCTAGACTGCATTACCAGGGAAGTTAGTGTAGAGTTATGTGTAAAAAGAGGAAATTGTCAAAAAATAAACAGGCAAATTATTAATAAACCACCACTAGACACAAACCAAATCAAAATTGTTATACAACAGTCAAATGTACCTACTCTCAGCAATCTAAGTGACTCAAAGCACAATGAAACAAGATGGCTACTTTTTATTGTAGTTGGTTCATGGTACAAATTCAATGTAATTATCAATAACATTAACTAGATATTTTTGGATCTCGATAGCTAATTGTATCGTTAGCGCCCTGATGTGCCTGATCAGCCTCTAGATACCAAAGCAGACAGGGCCAAACCCATAGTTTAGGTTGTACCAAACTCGTAGCCATATTGTAAGAAAGAAAACTACACAAGATTCTGTGAAAAGCCCTCTATTTCTTAGCCCAGGGCTACATTTGTGAATGCTATTGTTAATCCTGCATTGGGTCTAATCCTGCTTTAGAGCAAGTCTTGCTAGCTCAAGGCTAAAGTCAGGATTATCCCAGTTTAGAACGTGCCAGTGAGAAATCTCTTACAGAAAAGTATCATGGTATTTATGTCAATAAAAAATTATGTAAACACCATATTACCATCAGTACCATCGTTTAAATTGGATTATACAGTGGTATTATTTAACTACAAAGGTGGTACCAAGGCTATACATGCCTTTTACCATGGCAGTAACTGTAGTTCCAATACCAATTAACATGTGATAGGGCAACAAAAAACATCCTTATTCATGTGTTTTTTATTAGATGTTAAGACAATTTCCTCTTTTTACACATAACTCTACACTAACTTCCCTAGTAGTGCAGTTTAGCCCCACATGGTTTATTTTCTTTGATTGTTCATACATTGTTTATTTGAGTTATGTATATTACATCCAGTTGACTGCATCCCTCCTTCATTGTGGTCTGCATTTAGGCCTTGTATGAACACAGCAGAAGAAAGGTCAGAGCAGAGTCATGGACCTGCTGTCTACAACACCTGTTCTACATCTCCTCATGCTGAACATCTCAAACACTTTCACTGTTGCCATCAAACTGAACACAGGGGGAGGTGGGCTAGCTCATTTTAAGGCTGCTAGCCAGCCTTTGAGGGCTAGTTACGTTTGAAAGGCAATGAGTTGTAAATTAAATCAAATGTATTTGTAAAGCCCAAGATCACAAGGTAATGCCCCCATGGGCTGGACCAGTCTTGTCAAGAAGAAACATCACAATCAATCAAGAACAAAAAACACCATACAATCCAAATATGCAACACTCCCAGACAAAATTACCCTTTAAATACACTTTTTGATATTGCAATTGCTGACATGTTCACTAGAGCACATCATAATGAATGGAAACTCCCATAAGAGACTTCACTGTGGATAAAAGCGCTATATAAATGCAGAGTACTTCAGTCTGGAAAACAGCCCGGTTCTCATACAAGCCATTCGAGCCAATAGTTGAGCAGTTAGCTGATTTGAACTGATTGGCCAATCAGAATAGACACCCCATCCATCAAACACAAGGTGATAGGTCCTCTTATAATCATCTAGGAAGACAACTATTATGCTTTGTACAATCACTATGTATGTATACAGTATTTACAACTGCATATATTTTTATACTTTCATTATTTCAATCTTCTCTCTTACAAGATACTGGATGATCAGAATTTTGGATTTAGAACAAATCACAGCACTATTTCAGCAGGTCACATTCATTACAAATTACATTATATCTGCCTTAGATAACAATAAGCATTGGGCTGCTCTTTTTGTAGATATATCTAAAGCATTTTATACAGTGGGTCATCCTTTGCTCTTACAGAAATGATATACCATTGAGTATGAACAGCAAAGTATGAACAAGTATTCATCAAATAGTACAACCATCTCTTATGCATTTCATGATTGTTAAACAAGGTGAAAATGGCCAAGAGAACATTCAATAGTTAATCTATGAACATAATACTGTTCTGACAATATTGATGTAATTAAGTTTGCAGATTTTATTTTGTAATGCATAGGTTTATACAATAGGCAGAATTAATTGGATTTATGTCCAGTATGAATGCGCTGTTGAGTATATAGATTCATGAACGCTTTTGATATTGCAGTTGCTGACATTTTCACTAGAGGGCAGCACATAAGAATGAACGGACACCCCCATGAGAGACTTCATTTAGCACTAAATGCATCCCATTTACACTTTACCATGAGTACAGCCCTGTTCTCATACAATAGAGCCAAGAGTTGAGCAGTTAGCTGCTTGGAACTGATTGGCCAATCAGAAGAAGAATAGACTCCCCATCCATCAAACACATGGTGATATTTCCTCCTCCAATCACCTTGGAAGACAACTATTAGGCTACACTTTGTACAATCACTATGCATCACGGCACTATCTGCATATATTTTAGTTTAATTTGTACATATTTCACTTCAAATATATAAATACTCTTTCTCTTACAATATACTGGTTGAGCTAATCAGAGGCAAATTGAAGTTCAATTTTAAGCTATTGCCCATGAGAGGTATTACCCTAACCCTAATCAACAAGCGAAGAAAATAAACCATGTGGGGCTAGACTGCATTACCAGGGAAGTTAGTGTAGAGTTATGTGTAAAAAGAGGAAATTGTCAAAAAATAAACAGGCAAATTATTAATAAACCACCACTAGACACAAACCAAATCAAAATTGTTATACAACAGTCAAATGTACCTACTCTCAGCAATCTAAGTGACTCAAAGCACAATGAAACAAGATGGCTACTTTTTATTGTAGTTGGTTCATGGTACAAATTCAATGTAATTATCAATAACATTAACTAGATATTTTTGGATCTCGATAGCTAATTGTATCGTTAGCGCCCTGATCAGCCTCTAGATACCAAAGCAGACAGGGCCAAACCCATAGTTTAGGTTGTACCAAACTCGTAGCCATATTGTAAGAAAGAAAACTACACAAGATTCTGTGAAAAGCCCTCGATTTCTTAGCCCAGGGCTACATTTGTGAATGCTATTGTTAATCCTGCATTGGGTCTAATCCTGCTTTAGAGCAAGTCTTGCTAGCTCAAGGCTAAAGTCAGGATTATCCCAGTTTAGAACGTGCCAGTGAGAAATCTCTTACAGAAAAGTATCATGGTATTTATGTCAATAAAAAATTATGTAAACACCATATTACCATCAGTACCATCGTTTAAATTGGATTATACAGTGGTATTATTTAACTACAAAGGTGGTACCAAGGCTATACATGCCTTTTACCATGGCAGTAACTGTAGTTCCAATACCAATTAACATGTGATAGGGCAACAAAAAACATCCTTATTCATGTGTTTTTTATTAGATGTTAAGACAATTTCCTCTTTTTACACATAACTCTACACTAACTTCCCTAGTAGTGCAGTTTAGCCCCACATGGTTTATTTTCTTTGATTGTTCATACATTGTTTATTTGAGTTATGTATATTACATCCAGTTGACTGCATCCCTCCTTCATTGTGGTCTGCATTTAGGCCTTGTATGAACACAGCAGAAGAAAGGTCAGAGCAGAGTCATGGACCTGCTGTCTACAACACCTGTTCTACATCTCCTCATGCTGAACATCTCAAACACTTTCACTGTTGCCATCAAACTGAACACAGGGGGAGGTGGGCTAGCTCGTTTTAAGGCTGCTAGCCAGCCTTTGAGGGCTAGTTACGTTTGAAAGGCAATGAGTTGTAAATTAAATCAAATGTATTTGTAAAGCCCAAGATCACAAGGTAATGCCCCCATGGGCTGGACCAGTCTTGTCAAGAAGAAACATCACAATCAATCAAGAACAAAAAACACCATACAATCCAAATATGCAACACTCCCAGACAAAATTACCCTTTAAATACACTTTTTGATATTGCAATTGCTGACATGTTCACTAGAGCACATCATAATGAATGGAAACTCCCATAAGAGACTTCACTGTGGATAAAAGCGCTATATAAATGCAGAGTACTTCAGTCTGGAAAACAGCCCGGTTCTCATACAAGCCATTCGAGCCAATAGTTGAGCAGTTAGCTGATTTGAACTGATTGGCCAATCAGAATAGACACCCCATCCATCAAACACAAGGTGATAGGTCCTCTTATAATCATCTAGGAAGACAACTATTATGCTTTGTACAATCACTATGTATGTATACAGTATTTACAACTGCATATATTTTTATACTTTCATTATTTCAATCTTCTCTCTTACAAGATACTGGATGATCAGAATTTTGGATTTAGAACAAATCACAGCACTATTTCAGCAGGTCACATTCATTACAAATGACATTATATCTGCCTTAGATAACAATAAGCATTGGGCTGCTCTTTTTGTAGATATATCTAAAGCATTTTATACAGTGGGTCATCCTTTGCTCTTACAGAAATGATATACCATTGAGTATGAACAGCAAAGTATGAACAAGTATTCATCAAATAGTACAACCATCTCTTATGCATTTCATGATTGTTAAACAAGGTGAAAATGGCCAAGAGAACATTCAATAGTTAATCTATGAACATAATACTGTTCTGACAATATTGATGTAATTAAGTTTGCAGATTTTATTTTGTAATGCATAGGTTTATACAATAGGCAGAATTAATTGGATTTATGTCCAGTATGAATGCGCTGTTGAGTATATAGATTCATGAACGCTTTTGATATTGCAGTTGCTGACATTTTCACTAGAGGGCAGCACATAAGAATGAACGGACACCCCCATGAGAGACTTCATTTAGCACTAAATGCATCCCATTTACACTTTACCATGAGTACAGCCCTGTTCTCATACAATAGAGCCAAGAGTTGAGCAGTTAGCTGCTTGGAACTGATTGGCCAATCAGAAGAAGAATAGACTCCCCATCCATCAAACACATGGTGATATTTCCTCCTCCAATCACCTTGGAAGACAACTATTAGGCTACACTTTGTACAATCACTATGCATCACGGCACTATCTGCATATATTTTAGTTTAATTTGTACATATTTCACTTCAAATATATAAATACTCTTTCTCTTACAATATACTGGTTGAGCTAATCAGAGGCAAATTGAAGTTCAATTTTAAGCTATTGCCCATGAGAGGTATTACCCTAACCCTAATCAACAAGCGAAGAAAATAAACCATGTGGGGCTAGACTGCATTACCAGGGAAGTTAGTGTAGAGTTATGTGTAAAAAGAGGAAATTGTCAAAAAATAAACAGGCAAATTATTAATAAACCACCACTAGACACAAACCAAATCAAAATTGTTATACAACAGTCAAATGTACCTACTCTCAGCAATCTAAGTGACTCAAAGCACAATGAAACAAGATGGCTACTTTTTATTGTAGTTGGTTCATGGTACAAATTCAATGTAATTATCAATAACATTAACTAGATATTTTTGGATCTCGATAGCTAATTGTATCGTTAGCGCCCTGATCAGCCTCTAGATACCAAAGCAGACAGGGCCAAACCCATAGTTTAGGTTGTACCAAACTCGTAGCCATATTGTAAGAAAGAAAACTACACAAGATTCTGTGAAAAGCCCTCTATTTCTTAGCCCAGGGCTACATTTGTGAATGCTATTGTTAATCCTGCATTGGGTCTAATCCTGCTTTAGAGCAAGTCTTGCTAGCTCAAGGCTAAAGTCAGGATTATCCCAGTTTAGAACGTGCCAGTGAGAAATCTCTTACAGAAAAGTATCATGGTATTTATGTCAATAAAAAATTATGTAAACACCATATTACCATCAGTACCATCGTTTAAATTGGATTATACAGTGGTATTATTTAACTACAAAGGTGGTACCAAGGCTATACATGCCTTTTACCATGGCAGTAACTGTAGTTCCAATACCAATTAACATGTGATAGGGCAACAAAAAACATCCTTATTCATGTGTTTTTTATTAGATGTTAAGACAATTTCCTCTTTTTACACATAACTCTACACTAACTTCCCTAGTAGTGCAGTTTAGCCCCACATGGTTTATTTTCTTTGATTGTTCATACATTGTTTATTTGAGTTATGTATATTACATCCAGTTGACTGCATCCCTCCTTCATTGTGGTCTGCATTTAGGCCTTGTATGAACACAGCAGAAGAAAGGTCAGAGCAGAGTCATGGACCTGCTGTCTACAACACCTGTTCTACATCTCCTCATGCTGAACATCTCAAACACTTTCACTGTTGCCATCAAACTGAACACAGGGGGAGGTGGGCTAGCTCGTTTTAAGGCTGCTAGCCAGCCTTTGAGGGCTAGTTACGTTTGAAAGGCAATGAGTTGTAAATTAAATCAAATGTATTTGTAAAGCCCAAGATCACAAGGTAATGCCCCCATGGGCTGGACCAGTCTTGTCAAGAAGAAACATCACAATCAATCAAGAACAAAAAACACCATACAATCCAAATATGCAACACTCCCAGACAAAATTACCCTTTAAATACACTTTTTGATATTGCAATTGCTGACATGTTCACTAGAGCACATCATAATGAATGGAAACTCCCATAAGAGACTTCACTGTGGATAAAAGCGCTATATAAATGCAGAGTACTTCAGTCTGGAAAACAGCCCGGTTCTCATACAAGCCATTCGAGCCAATAGTTGAGCAGTTAGCTGATTTGAACTGATTGGCCAATCAGAATAGACACCCCATCCATCAAACACAAGGTGATAGGTCCTCTTATAATCATCTAGGAAGACAACTATTATGCTTTGTACAATCACTATGTATGTATACAGTATTTACAACTGCATATATTTTTATACTTTCATTATTTCAATCTTCTCTCTTACAAGATACTGGATGATCAGAATTTTGGATTTAGAACAAATCACAGCACTATTTCAGCAGGTCACATTCATTACAAATTACATTATATCTGCCTTAGATAACAATAAGCATTGGGCTGCTCTTTTTGTAGATATATCTAAAGCATTTTATACAGTGGGTCATCCTTTGCTCTTACAGAAATGATATACCATTGAGTATGAACAGCAAAGTATGAACAAGTATTCATCAAATAGTACAACCATCTCTTATGCATTTCATGATTGTTAAACAAGGTGAAAATGGCCAAGAGAACATTCAATAGTTAATCTATGAACATAATACTGTTCTGACAATATTGATGTAATTAAGTTTGCAGATTTTATTTTGTAATGCATAGGTTTATACAATAGGCAGAATTAATTGGATTTATGTCCAGTATGAATGCGCTGTTGAGTATATAGATTCATGAACGCTTTTGATATTGCAGTTGCTGACATTTTCACTAGAGGGCAGCACATAAGAATGAACGGACACCCCCATGAGAGACTTCATTTAGCACTAAATGCATCCCATTTACACTTTACCATGAGTACAGCCCTGTTCTCATACAATAGAGCCAAGAGTTGAGCAGTTAGCTGCTTGGAACTGATTGGCCAATCAGAAGAAGAATAGACTCCCCATCCATCAAACACATGGTGATATTTCCTCCTCCAATCACCTTGGAAGACAACTATTAGGCTACACTTTGTACAATCACTATGCATCACGGCACTATCTGCATATATTTTAGTTTAATTTGTACATATTTCACTTCAAATATATAAATACTCTTTCTCTTACAATATACTGGTTGAGCTAATCAGAGGCAAATTGAAGTTCAATTTTAAGCTATTGCCCATGAGAGGTATTACCCTAACCCTAATCAACAAGCGAAGAAAATAAACCATGTGGGGCTAGACTGCATTACCAGGGAAGTTAGTGTAGAGTTATGTGTAAAAAGAGGAAATTGTCAAAAAATAAACAGGCAAATTATTAATAAACCACCACTAGACACAAACCAAATCAAAATTGTTATACAACAGTCAAATGTACCTACTCTCAGCAATCTAAGTGACTCAAAGCACAATGAAACAAGATGGCTACTTTTTATTGTAGTTGGTTCATGGTACAAATTCAATGTAATTATCAATAACATTAACTAGATATTTTTGGATCTCGATAGCTAATTGTATCGTTAGCGCCCTGATCAGCCTCTAGATACCAAAGCAGACAGGGCCAAACCCATAGTTTAGGTTGTACCAAACTCGTAGCCATATTGTAAGAAAGAAAACTACACAAGATTCTGTGAAAAGCCCTCTATTTCTTAGCCCAGGGCTACATTTGTGAATGCTATTGTTAATCCTGCATTGGGTCTAATCCTGCTTTAGAGCAAGTCTTGCTAGCTCAAGGCTAAAGTCAGGATTATCCCAGTTTAGAACGTGCCAGTGAGAAATCTCTTACAGAAAAGTATCATGGTATTTATGTCAATAAAAAATTATGTAAACACCATATTACCATCAGTACCATCGTTTAAATTGGATTATACAGTGGTATTATTTAACTACAAAGGTGGTACCAAGGCTATACATGCCTTTTACCATGGCAGTAACTGTAGTTCCAATACCAATTAACATGTGATAGGGCAACAAAAAACATCCTTATTCATGTGTTTTTTATTAGATGTTAAGACAATTTCCTCTTTTTACACATAACTCTACACTAACTTCCCTAGTAGTGCAGTTTAGCCCCACATGGTTTATTTTCTTTGATTGTTCATACATTGTTTATTTGAGTTATGTATATTACATCCAGTTGACTGCATCCCTCCTTCATTGTGGTCTGCATTTAGGCCTTGTATGAACACAGCAGAAGAAAGGTCAGAGCAGAGTCATGGACCTGCTGTCTACAACACCTGTTCTACATCTCCTCATGCTGAACATCTCAAACACTTTCACTGTTGCCATCAAACTGAACACAGGGGGAGGTGGGCTAGCTCGTTTTAAGGCTGCTAGCCAGCCTTTGAGGGCTAGTTACGTTTGAAAGGCAATGAGTTGTAAATTAAATCAAATGTATTTGTAAAGCCCAAGATCACAAGGTAATGCCCCCATGGGCTGGACCAGTCTTGTCAAGAAGAAACATCACAATCAATCAAGAACAAAAAACACCATACAATCCAAATATGCAACACTCCCAGACAAAATTACCCTTTAAATACACTTTTTGATATTGCAATTGCTGACATGTTCACTAGAGCACATCATAATGAATGGAAACTCCCATAAGAGACTTCACTGTGGATAAAAGCGCTATATAAATGCAGAGTACTTCAGTCTGGAAAACAGCCCGGTTCTCATACAAGCCATTCGAGCCAATAGTTGAGCAGTTAGCTGATTTGAACTGATTGGCCAATCAGAATAGACACCCCATCCATCAAACACAAGGTGATAGGTCCTCTTATAATCATCTAGGAAGACAACTATTATGCTTTGTACAATCACTATGTATGTATACAGTATTTACAACTGCATATATTTTTATACTTTCATTATTTCAATCTTCTCTCTTACAAGATACTGGATGATCAGAATTTTGGATTTAGAACAAATCACAGCACTATTTCAGCAGGTCACATTCATTACAAATGACATTATATCTGCCTTAGATAACAATAAGCATTGGGCTGCTCTTTTTGTAGATATATCTAAAGCATTTTATACAGTGGGTCATCCTTTGCTCTTACAGAAATGATATACCATTGAGTATGAACAGCAAAGTATGAACAAGTATTCATCAAATAGTACAACCATCTCTTATGCATTTCATGATTGTTAAACAAGGTGAAAATGGCCAAGAGAACATTCAATAGTTAATCTATGAACATAATACTGTTCTGACAATATTGATGTAATTAAGTTTGCAGATTTTATTTTGTAATGCATAGGTTTATACAATAGGCAGAATTAATTGGATTTATGTCCAGTATGAATGCGCTGTTGAGTATATAGATTCATGAACGCTTTTGATATTGCAGTTGCTGACATTTTCACTAGAGGGCAGCACATAAGAATGAACGGACACCCCCATGAGAGACTTCATTTAGCACTAAATGCATCCCATTTACACTTTACCATGAGTACAGCCCTGTTCTCATACAATAGAGCCAAGAGTTGAGCAGTTAGCTGCTTGGAACTGATTGGCCAATCAGAAGAAGAATAGACTCCCCATCCATCAAACACATGGTGATATTTCCTCCTCCAATCACCTTGGAAGACAACTATTAGGCTACACTTTGTACAATCACTATGCATCACGGCACTATCTGCATATATTTTAGTTTAATTTGTACATATTTCACTTCAAATATATAAATACTCTTTCTCTTACAATATACTGGTTGAGCTAATCAGAGGCAAATTGAAGTTCAATTTTAAGCTATTGCCCATGAGAGGTATTACCCTAACCCTAATCAACAAGCGAAGAAAATAAACCATGTGGGGCTAGACTGCATTACCAGGGAAGTTAGTGTAGAGTTATGTGTAAAAAGAGGAAATTGTCAAAAAATAAACAGGCAAATTATTAATAAACCACCACTAGACACAAACCAAATCAAAATTGTTATACAACAGTCAAATGTACCTACTCTCAGCAATCTAAGTGACTCAAAGCACAATGAAACAAGATGGCTACTTTTTATTGTAGTTGGTTCATGGTACAAATTCAATGTAATTATCAATAACATTAACTAGATATTTTTGGATCTCGATAGCTAATTGTATCGTTAGCGCCCTGATCAGCCTCTAGATACCAAAGCAGACAGGGCCAAACCCATAGTTTAGGTTGTACCAAACTCGTAGCCATATTGTAAGAAAGAAAACTACACAAGATTCTGTGAAAAGCCCTCTATTTCTTAGCCCAGGGCTACATTTGTGAATGCTATTGTTAATCCTGCATTGGGTCTAATCCTGCTTTAGAGCAAGTCTTGCTAGCTCAAGGCTAAAGTCAGGATTATCCCAGTTTAGAACGTGCCAGTGAGAAATCTCTTACAGAAAAGTATCATGGTATTTATGTCAATAAAAAATTATGTAAACACCATATTACCATCAGTACCATCGTTTAAATTGGATTATACAGTGGTATTATTTAACTACAAAGGTGGTACCAAGGCTATACATGCCTTTTACCATGGCAGTAACTGTAGTTCCAATACCAATTAACATGTGATAGGGCAACAAAAAACATCCTTATTCATGTGTTTTTTATTAGATGTTAAGACAATTTCCTCTTTTTACACATAACTCTACACTAACTTCCCTAGTAGTGCAGTTTAGCCCCACATGGTTTATTTTCTTTGATTGTTCATACATTGTTTATTTGAGTTATGTATATTACATCCAGTTGACTGCATCCCTCCTTCATTGTGGTCTGCATTTAGGCCTTGTATGAACACAGCAGAAGAAAGGTCAGAGCAGAGTCATGGACCTGCTGTCTACAACACCTGTTCTACATCTCCTCATGCTGAACATCTCAAACACTTTCACTGTTGCCATCAAACTGAACACAGGGGGAGGTGGGCTAGCTCGTTTTAAGGCTGCTAGCCAGCCTTTGAGGGCTAGTTACGTTTGAAAGGCAATGAGTTGTAAATTAAATCAAATGTATTTGTAAAGCCCAAGATCACAAGGTAATGCCCCCATGGGCTGGACCAGTCTTGTCAAGAAGAAACATCACAATCAATCAAGAACAAAAAACACCATACAATCCAAATATGCAACACTCCCAGACAAAATTACCCTTTAAATACACTTTTTGATATTGCAATTGCTGACATGTTCACTAGAGCACATCATAATGAATGGAAACTCCCATAAGAGACTTCACTGTGGATAAAAGCGCTATATAAATGCAGAGTACTTCAGTCTGGAAAACAGCCCGGTTCTCATACAAGCCATTCGAGCCAATAGTTGAGCAGTTAGCTGATTTGAACTGATTGGCCAATCAGAATAGACACCCCATCCATCAAACACAAGGTGATAGGTCCTCTTATAATCATCTAGGAAGACAACTATTATGCTTTGTACAATCACTATGTATGTATACAGTATTTACAACTGCATATATTTTTATACTTTCATTATTTCAATCTTCTCTCTTACAAGATACTGGATGATCAGAATTTTGGATTTAGAACAAATCACAGCACTATTTCAGCAGGTCACATTCATTACAAATTACATTATATCTGCCTTAGATAACAATAAGCATTGGGCTGCTCTTTTTGTAGATATATCTAAAGCATTTTATACAGTGGGTCATCCTTTGCTCTTACAGAAATGATATACCATTGAGTATGAACAGCAAAGTATGAACAAGTATTCATCAAATAGTACAACCATCTCTTATGCATTTCATGATTGTTAAACAAGGTGAAAATGGCCAAGAGAACATTCAATAGTTAATCTATGAACATAATACTGTTCTGACAATATTGATGTAATTAAGTTTGCAGATTTTATTTTGTAATGCATAGGTTTATACAATAGGCAGAATTAATTGGATTTATGTCCAGTATGAATGCGCTGTTGAGTATATAGATTCATGAACGCTTTTGATATTGCAGTTGCTGACATTTTCACTAGAGGGCAGCACATAAGAATGAACGGACACCCCCATGAGAGACTTCATTTAGCACTAAATGCATCCCATTTACACTTTACCATGAGTACAGCCCTGTTCTCATACAATAGAGCCAAGAGTTGAGCAGTTAGCTGCTTGGAACTGATTGGCCAATCAGAAGAAGAATAGACTCCCCATCCATCAAACACATGGTGATATTTCCTCCTCCAATCACCTTGGAAGACAACTATTAGGCTACACTTTGTACAATCACTATGCATCACGGCACTATCTGCATATATTTTAGTTTAATTTGTACATATTTCACTTCAAATATATAAATACTCTTTCTCTTACAATATACTGGTTGAGCTAATCAGAGGCAAATTGAAGTTCAATTTTAAGCTATTGCCCATGAGAGGTATTACCCTAACCCTAATCAACAAGCGAAGAAAATAAACCATGTGGGGCTAGACTGCATTACCAGGGAAGTTAGTGTAGAGTTATGTGTAAAAAGAGGAAATTGTCAAAAAATAAACAGGCAAATTATTAATAAACCACCACTAGACACAAACCAAATCAAAATTGTTATACAACAGTCAAATGTACCTACTCTCAGCAATCTAAGTGACTCAAAGCACAATGAAACAAGATGGCTACTTTTTATTGTAGTTGGTTCATGGTACAAATTCAATGTAATTATCAATAACATTAACTAGATATTTTTGGATCTCGATAGCTAATTGTATCGTTAGCGCCCTGATCAGCCTCTAGATACCAAAGCAGACAGGGCCAAACCCATAGTTTAGGTTGTACCAAACTCGTAGCCATATTGTAAGAAAGAAAACTACACAAGATTCTGTGAAAAGCCCTCTATTTCTTAGCCCAGGGCTACATTTGTGAATGCTATTGTTAATCCTGCATTGGGTCTAATCCTGCTTTAGAGCAAGTCTTGCTAGCTCAAGGCTAAAGTCAGGATTATCCCAGTTTAGAACGTGCCAGTGAGAAATCTCTTACAGAAAAGTATCATGGTATTTATGTCAATAAAAAATTATGTAAACACCATATTACCATCAGTACCATCGTTTAAATTGGATTATACAGTGGTATTATTTAACTACAAAGGTGGTACCAAGGCTATACATGCCTTTTACCATGGCAGTAACTGTAGTTCCAATACCAATTAACATGTGATAGGGCAACAAAAAACATCCTTATTCATGTGTTTTTTATTAGATGTTAAGACAATTTCCTCTTTTTACACATAACTCTACACTAACTTCCCTAGTAGTGCAGTTTAGCCCCACATGGTTTATTTTCTTTGATTGTTCATACATTGTTTATTTGAGTTATGTATATTACATCCAGTTGACTGCATCCCTCCTTCATTGTGGTCTGCATTTAGGCCTTGTATGAACACAGCAGAAGAAAGGTCAGAGCAGAGTCATGGACCTGCTGTCTACAACACCTGTTCTACATCTCCTCATGCTGAACATCTCAAACACTTTCACTGTTGCCATCAAACTGAACACAGGGGGAGGTGGGCTAGCTCGTTTTAAGGCTGCTAGCCAGCCTTTGAGGGCTAGTTACGTTTGAAAGGCAATGAGTTGTAAATTAAATCAAATGTATTTGTAAAGCCCAAGATCACAAGGTAATGCCCCCATGGGCTGGACCAGTCTTGTCAAGAAGAAACATCACAATCAATCAAGAACAAAAAACACCATACAATCCAAATATGCAACACTCCCAGACAAAATTACCCTTTAAATACACTTTTTGATATTGCAATTGCTGACATGTTCACTAGAGCACATCATAATGAATGGAAACTCCCATAAGAGACTTCACTGTGGATAAAAGCGCTATATAAATGCAGAGTACTTCAGTCTGGAAAACAGCCCGGTTCTCATACAAGCCATTCGAGCCAATAGTTGAGCAGTTAGCTGATTTGAACTGATTGGCCAATCAGAATAGACACCCCATCCATCAAACACAAGGTGATAGGTCCTCTTATAATCATCTAGGAAGACAACTATTATGCTTTGTACAATCACTATGTATGTATACAGTATTTACAACTGCATATATTTTTATACTTTCATTATTTCAATCTTCTCTCTTACAAGATACTGGATGATCAGAATTTTGGATTTAGAACAAATCACAGCACTATTTCAGCAGGTCACATTCATTACAAATGACATTATATCTGCCTTAGATAACAATAAGCATTGGGCTGCTCTTTTTGTAGATATATCTAAAGCATTTTATACAGTGGGTCATCCTTTGCTCTTACAGAAATGATATACCATTGAGTATGAACAGCAAAGTATGAACAAGTATTCATCAAATAGTACAACCATCTCTTATGCATTTCATGATTGTTAAACAAGGTGAAAATGGCCAAGAGAACATTCAATAGTTAATCTATGAACATAATACTGTTCTGACAATATTGATGTAATTAAGTTTGCAGATTTTATTTTGTAATGCATAGGTTTATACAATAGGCAGAATTAATTGGATTTATGTCCAGTATGAATGCGCTGTTGAGTATATAGATTCATGAACGCTTTTGATATTGCAGTTGCTGACATTTTCACTAGAGGGCAGCACATAAGAATGAACGGACACCCCCATGAGAGACTTCATTTAGCACTAAATGCATCCCATTTACACTTTACCATGAGTACAGCCCTGTTCTCATACAATAGAGCCAAGAGTTGAGCAGTTAGCTGCTTGGAACTGATTGGCCAATCAGAAGAAGAATAGACTCCCCATCCATCAAACACATGGTGATATTTCCTCCTCCAATCACCTTGGAAGACAACTATTAGGCTACACTTTGTACAATCACTATGCATCACGGCACTATCTGCATATATTTTAGTTTAATTTGTACATATTTCACTTCAAATATATAAATACTCTTTCTCTTACAATATACTGGTTGAGCTAATCAGAGGCAAATTGAAGTTCAATTTTAAGCTATTGCCCATGAGAGGTATTACCCTAACCCTAATCAACAAGCGAAGAAAATAAACCATGTGGGGCTAGACTGCATTACCAGGGAAGTTAGTGTAGAGTTATGTGTAAAAAGAGGAAATTGTCAAAAAATAAACAGGCAAATTATTAATAAACCACCACTAGACACAAACCAAATCAAAATTGTTATACAACAGTCAAATGTACCTACTCTCAGCAATCTAAGTGACTCAAAGCACAATGAAACAAGATGGCTACTTTTTATTGTAGTTGGTTCATGGTACAAATTCAATGTAATTATCAATAACATTAACTAGATATTTTTGGATCTCGATAGCTAATTGTATCGTTAGCGCCCTGATCAGCCTCTAGATACCAAAGCAGACAGGGCCAAACCCATAGTTTAGGTTGTACCAAACTCGTAGCCATATTGTAAGAAAGAAAACTACACAAGATTCTGTGAAAAGCCCTCTATTTCTTAGCCCAGGGCTACATTTGTGAATGCTATTGTTAATCCTGCATTGGGTCTAATCCTGCTTTAGAGCAAGTCTTGCTAGCTCAAGGCTAAAGTCAGGATTATCCCAGTTTAGAACGTGCCAGTGAGAAATCTCTTACAGAAAAGTATCATGGTATTTATGTCAATAAAAAATTATGTAAACACCATATTACCATCAGTACCATCGTTTAAATTGGATTATACAGTGGTATTATTTAACTACAAAGGTGGTACCAAGGCTATACATGCCTTTTACCATGGCAGTAACTGTAGTTCCAATACCAATTAACATGTGATAGGGCAACAAAAAACATCCTTATTCATGTGTTTTTTATTAGATGTTAAGACAATTTCCTCTTTTTACACATAACTCTACACTAACTTCCCTAGTAGTGCAGTTTAGCCCCACATGGTTTATTTTCTTTGATTGTTCATACATTGTTTATTTGAGTTATGTATATTACATCCAGTTGACTGCATCCCTCCTTCATTGTGGTCTGCATTTAGGCCTTGTATGAACACAGCAGAAGAAAGGTCAGAGCAGAGTCATGGACCTGCTGTCTACAACACCTGTTCTACATCTCCTCATGCTGAACATCTCAAACACTTTCACTGTTGCCATCAAACTGAACACAGGGGGAGGTGGGCTAGCTCGTTTTAAGGCTGCTAGCCAGCCTTTGAGGGCTAGTTACGTTTGAAAGGCAATGAGTTGTAAATTAAATCAAATGTATTTGTAAAGCCCAAGATCACAAGGTAATGCCCCCATGGGCTGGACCAGTCTTGTCAAGAAGAAACATCACAATCAATCAAGAACAAAAAACACCATACAATCCAAATATGCAACACTCCCAGACAAAATTACCCTTTAAATACACTTTTTGATATTGCAATTGCTGACATGTTCACTAGAGCACATCATAATGAATGGAAACTCCCATAAGAGACTTCACTGTGGATAAAAGCGCTATATAAATGCAGAGTACTTCAGTCTGGAAAACAGCCCGGTTCTCATACAAGCCATTCGAGCCAATAGTTGAGCAGTTAGCTGATTTGAACTGATTGGCCAATCAGAATAGACACCCCATCCATCAAACACAAGGTGATAGGTCCTCTTATAATCATCTAGGAAGACAACTATTATGCTTTGTACAATCACTATGTATGTATACAGTATTTACAACTGCATATATTTTTATACTTTCATTATTTCAATCTTCTCTCTTACAAGATACTGGATGATCAGAATTTTGGATTTAGAACAAATCACAGCACTATTTCAGCAGGTCACATTCATTACAAATGACATTATATCTGCCTTAGATAACAATAAGCATTGGGCTGCTCTTTTTGTAGATATATCTAAAGCATTTTATACAGTGGGTCATCCTTTGCTCTTACAGAAATGATATACCATTGAGTATGAACAGCAAAGTATGAACAAGTATTCATCAAATAGTACAACCATCTCTTATGCATTTCATGATTGTTAAACAAGGTGAAAATGGCCAAGAGAACATTCAATAGTTAATCTATGAACATAATACTGTTCTGACAATATTGATGTAATTAAGTTTGCAGATTTTATTTTGTAATGCATAGGTTTATACAATAGGCAGAATTAATTGGATTTATGTCCAGTATGAATGCGCTGTTGAGTATATAGATTCATGAACGCTTTTGATATTGCAGTTGCTGACATTTTCACTAGAGGGCAGCACATAAGAATGAACGGACACCCCCATGAGAGACTTCATTTAGCACTAAATGCATCCCATTTACACTTTACCATGAGTACAGCCCTGTTCTCATACAATAGAGCCAAGAGTTGAGCAGTTAGCTGCTTGGAACTGATTGGCCAATCAGAAGAAGAATAGACTCCCCATCCATCAAACACATGGTGATATTTCCTCCTCCAATCACCTTGGAAGACAACTATTAGGCTACACTTTGTACAATCACTATGCATCACGGCACTATCTGCATATATTTTAGTTTAATTTGTACATATTTCACTTCAAATATATAAATACTCTTTCTCTTACAATATACTGGTTGAGCTAATCAGAGGCAAATTGAAGTTCAATTTTAAGCTATTGCCCATGAGAGGTATTACCCTAACCCTAATCAACAAGCGAAGAAAATAAACCATGTGGGGCTAGACTGCATTACCAGGGAAGTTAGTGTAGAGTTATGTGTAAAAAGAGGAAATTGTCAAAAAATAAACAGGCAAATTATTAATAAACCACCACTAGACACAAACCAAATCAAAATTGTTATACAACAGTCAAATGTACCTACTCTCAGCAATCTAAGTGACTCAAAGCACAATGAAACAAGATGGCTACTTTTTATTGTAGTTGGTTCATGGTACAAATTCAATGTAATTATCAATAACATTAACTAGATATTTTTGGATCTCGATAGCTAATTGTATCGTTAGCGCCCTGATCAGCCTCTAGATACCAAAGCAGACAGGGCCAAACCCATAGTTTAGGTTGTACCAAACTCGTAGCCATATTGTAAGAAAGAAAACTACACAAGATTCTGTGAAAAGCCCTCTATTTCTTAGCCCAGGGCTACATTTGTGAATGCTATTGTTAATCCTGCATTGGGTCTAATCCTGCTTTAGAGCAAGTCTTGCTAGCTCAAGGCTAAAGTCAGGATTATCCCAGTTTAGAACGTGCCAGTGAGAAATCTCTTACAGAAAAGTATCATGGTATTTATGTCAATAAAAAATTATGTAAACACCATATTACCATCAGTACCATCGTTTAAATTGGATTATACAGTGGTATTATTTAACTACAAAGGTGGTACCAAGGCTATACATGCCTTTTACCATGGCAGTAACTGTAGTTCCAATACCAATTAACATGTGATAGGGCAACAAAAAACATCCTTATTCATGTGTTTTTTATTAGATGTTAAGACAATTTCCTCTTTTTACACATAACTCTACACTAACTTCCCTAGTAGTGCAGTTTAGCCCCACATGGTTTATTTTCTTTGATTGTTCATACATTGTTTATTTGAGTTATGTATATTACATCCAGTTGACTGCATCCCTCCTTCATTGTGGTCTGCATTTAGGCCTTGTATGAACACAGCAGAAGAAAGGTCAGAGCAGAGTCATGGACCTGCTGTCTACAACACCTGTTCTACATCTCCTCATGCTGAACATCTCAAACACTTTCACTGTTGCCATCAAACTGAACACAGGGGGAGGTGGGCTAGCTCGTTTTAAGGCTGCTAGCCAGCCTTTGAGGGCTAGTTACGTTTGAAAGGCAATGAGTTGTAAATTAAATCAAATGTATTTGTAAAGCCCAAGATCACAAGGTAATGCCCCCATGGGCTGGACCAGTCTTGTCAAGAAGAAACATCACAATCAATCAAGAACAAAAAACACCATACAATCCAAATATGCAACACTCCCAGACAAAATTACCCTTTAAATACACTTTTTGATATTGCAATTGCTGACATGTTCACTAGAGCACATCATAATGAATGGAAACTCCCATAAGAGACTTCACTGTGGATAAAAGCGCTATATAAATGCAGAGTACTTCAGTCTGGAAAACAGCCCGGTTCTCATACAAGCCATTCGAGCCAATAGTTGAGCAGTTAGCTGATTTGAACTGATTGGCCAATCAGAATAGACACCCCATCCATCAAACACAAGGTGATAGGTCCTCTTATAATCATCTAGGAAGACAACTATTATGCTTTGTACAATCACTATGTATGTATACAGTATTTACAACTGCATATATTTTTATACTTTCATTATTTCAATCTTCTCTCTTACAAGATACTGGATGATCAGAATTTTGGATTTAGAACAAATCACAGCACTATTTCAGCAGGTCACATTCATTACAAATGACATTATATCTGCCTTAGATAACAATAAGCATTGGGCTGCTCTTTTTGTAGATATATCTAAAGCATTTTATACAGTGGGTCATCCTTTGCTCTTACGGAAATGATATACCATTGAGTATGAACAGCAAAGTATGAACAAGTATTCATCAAATAGTACAACCATCTCTTATGCATTTCATGATTGTTAAACAAGGTGAAAATGGCCAAGAGAACATTCAATAGTTAATCTATGAACATAATACTGTTCTGACAATATTGATGTAATTAAGTTTGCAGATTTTATTTTGTAATGCATAGGTTTATACAATAGGCAGAATTAATTGGATTTATGTCCAGTATGAATGCGCTGTTGAGTATATAGATTCATGAACGCTTTTGATATTGCAGTTGCTGACATTTTCACTAGAGGGCAGCACATAAGAATGAACGGACACCCCCATGAGAGACTTCATTTAGCACTAAATGCATCCCATTTACACTTTACCATGAGTACAGCCCTGTTCTCATACAATAGAGCCAAGAGTTGAGCAGTTAGCTGCTTGGAACTGATTGGCCAATCAGAAGAAGAATAGACTCCCCATCCATCAAACACATGGTGATATTTCCTCCTCCAATCACCTTGGAAGACAACTATTAGGCTACACTTTGTACAATCACTATGCATCACGGCACTATCTGCATATATTTTAGTTTAATTTGTACATATTTCACTTCAAATATATAAATACTCTTTCTCTTACAATATACTGGTTGAGCTAATCAGAGGCAAATTGAAGTTCAATTTTAAGCTATTGCCCATGAGAGGTATTACCCTAACCCTAATCAACAAGCGAAGAAAATAAACCATGTGGGGCTAGACTGCATTACCAGGGAAGTTAGTGTAGAGTTATGTGTAAAAAGAGGAAATTGTCAAAAAATAAACAGGCAAATTATTAATAAACCACCACTAGACACAAACCAAATCAAAATTGTTATACAACAGTCAAATGTACCTACTCTCAGCAATCTAAGTGACTCAAAGCACAATGAAACAAGATGGCTACTTTTTATTGTAGTTGGTTCATGGTACAAATTCAATGTAATTATCAATAACATTAACTAGATATTTTTGGATCTCGATAGCTAATTGTATCGTTAGCGCCCTGATGTGCCTGATCAGCCTCTAGATACCAAAGCAGACAGGGCCAAACCCATAGTTTAGGTTGTACCAAACTCGTAGCCATATTGTAAGAAAGAAAACTACACAAGATTCTGTGAAAAGCCCTCTATTTCTTAGCCCAGGGCTACATTTGTGAATGCTATTGTTAATCCTGCATTGGGTCTAATCCTGCTTTAGAGCAAGTCTTGCTAGCTCAAGGCTAAAGTCAGGATTATCCCAGTTTAGAACGTGCCAGTGAGAAATCTCTTACAGAAAAGTATCATGGTATTTATGTCAATAAAAAATTATGTAAACACCATATTACCATCAGTACCATCGTTTAAATTGGATTATACAGTGGTATTATTTAACTACAAAGGTGGTACCAAGGCTATACATGCCTTTTACCATGGCAGTAACTGTAGTTCCAATACCAATTAACATGTGATAGGGCAACAAAAAACATCCTTATTCATGTGTTTTTTATTAGATGTTAAGACAATTTCCTCTTTTTACACATAACTCTACACTAACTTCCCTAGTAGTGCAGTTTAGCCCCACATGGTTTATTTTCTTTGATTGTTCATACATTGTTTATTTGAGTTATGTATATTACATCCAGTTGACTGCATCCCTCCTTCATTGTGGTCTGCATTTAGGCCTTGTATGAACACAGCAGAAGAAAGGTCAGAGCAGAGTCATGGACCTGCTGTCTACAACACCTGTTCTACATCTCCTCATGCTGAACATCTCAAACACTTTCACTGTTGCCATCAAACTGAACACAGGGGGAGGTGGGCTAGCTCGTTTTAAGGCTGCTAGCCAGCCTTTGAGGGCTAGTTACGTTTGAAAGGCAATGAGTTGTAAATTAAATCAAATGTATTTGTAAAGCCCAAGATCACAAGGTAATGCCCCCATGGGCTGGACCAGTCTTGTCAAGAAGAAACATCACAATCAATCAAGAACAAAAAACACCATACAATCCAAATATGCAACACTCCCAGACAAAATTACCCTTTAAATACACTTTTTGATATTGCAATTGCTGACATGTTCACTAGAGCACATCATAATGAATGGAAACTCCCATAAGAGACTTCACTGTGGATAAAAGCGCTATATAAATGCAGAGTACTTCAGTCTGGAAAACAGCCCGGTTCTCATACAAGCCATTCGAGCCAATAGTTGAGCAGTTAGCTGATTTGAACTGATTGGCCAATCAGAATAGACACCCCATCCATCAAACACAAGGTGATAGGTCCTCTTATAATCATCTAGGAAGACAACTATTATGCTTTGTACAATCACTATGTATGTATACAGTATTTACAACTGCATATATTTTTATACTTTCATTATTTCAATCTTCTCTCTTACAAGATACTGGATGATCAGAATTTTGGATTTAGAACAAATCACAGCACTATTTCAGCAGGTCACATTCATTACAAATGACATTATATCTGCCTTAGATAACAATAAGCATTGGGCTGCTCTTTTTGTAGATATATCTAAAGCATTTTATACAGTGGGTCATCCTTTGCTCTTACAGAAATGATATACCATTGAGTATGAACAGCAAAGTATGAACAAGTATTCATCAAATAGTACAACCATCTCTTATGCATTTCATGATTGTTAAACAAGGTGAAAATGGCCAAGAGAACATTCAATAGTTAATCTATGAACATAATACTGTTCTGACAATATTGGTGTAATTAAGTTTGCAGATTTTATTTTGTAATGCATAGGTTTATACAATAGGCAGAATTAATTGGATTTATGTCCAGTATGAATGCGCTGTTGAGTATATAGATTCATGAACGCTTTTGATATTGCAGTTGCTGACATTTTCACTAGAGGGCAGCACATAAGAATGAACGGACACCCCCATGAGAGACTTCATTTAGCACTAAATGCATCCCATTTACACTTTACCATGAGTACAGCCCTGTTCTCATACAATAGAGCCAAGAGTTGAGCAGTTAGCTGCTTGGAACTGATTGGCCAATCAGAAGAAGAATAGACTCCCCATCCATCAAACACATGGTGATATTTCCTCCTCCAATCACCTTGGAAGACAACTATTAGGCTACACTTTGTACAATCACTATGCATCACGGCACTATCTGCATATATTTTAGTTTAATTTGTACATATTTCACTTCAAATATATAAATACTCTTTCTCTTACAATATACTGGTTGAGCTAATCAGAGGCAAATTGAAGTTCAATTTTAAGCTATTGCCCATGAGAGGTATTACCCTAACCCTAATCAACAAGCGAAGAAAATAAACCATGTGGGGCTAGACTGCATTACCAGGGAAGTTAGTGTAGAGTTATGTGTAAAAAGAGGAAATTGTCAAAAAATAAACAGGCAAATTATTAATAAACCACCACTAGACACAAACCAAATCAAAATTGTTATACAACAGTCAAATGTACCTACTCTCAGCAATCTAAGTGACTCAAAGCACAATGAAACAAGATGGCTACTTTTTATTGTAGTTGGTTCATGGTACAAATTCAATGTAATTATCAATAACATTAACTAGATATTTTTGGATCTCGATAGCTAATTGTATCGTTAGCGCCCTGATGTGCCTGATCAGCCTCTAGATACCAAAGCAGACAGGGCCAAACCCATAGTTTAGGTTGTACCAAACTCGTAGCCATATTGTAAGAAAGAAAACTACACAAGATTCTGTGAAAAGCCCTCTATTTCTTAGCCCAGGGCTACATTTGTGAATGCTATTGTTAATCCTGCATTGGGTCTAATCCTGCTTTAGAGCAAGTCTTGCTAGCTCAAGGCTAAAGTCAGGATTATCCCAGTTTAGAACGTGCCAGTGAGAAATCTCTTACAGAAAAGTATCATGGTATTTATGTCAATAAAAAATTATGTAAACACCATATTACCATCAGTACCATCGTTTAAATTGGATTATACAGTGGTATTATTTAACTACAAAGGTGGTACCAAGGCTATACATGCCTTTTACCATGGCAGTAACTGTAGTTCCAATACCAATTAACATGTGATAGGGCAACAAAAAACATCCTTATTCATGTGTTTTTTATTAGATGTTAAGACAATTTCCTCTTTTTACACATAACTCTACACTAACTTCCCTAGTAGTGCAGTTTAGCCCCACATGGTTTATTTTCTTTGATTGTTCATACATTGTTTATTTGAGTTATGTATATTACATCCAGTTGACTGCATCCCTCCTTCATTGTGGTCTGCATTTAGGCCTTGTATGAACACAGCAGAAGAAAGGTCAGAGCAGAGTCATGGACCTGCTGTCTACAACACCTGTTCTACATCTCCTCATGCTGAACATCTCAAACACTTTCACTGTTGCCATCAAACTGAACACAGGGGGAGGTGGGCTAGCTCGTTTTAAGGCTGCTAGCCAGCCTTTGAGGGCTAGTTACGTTTGAAAGGCAATGAGTTGTAAATTAAATCAAATGTATTTGTAAAGCCCAAGATCACAAGGTAATGCCCCCATGGGCTGGACCAGTCTTGTCAAGAAGAAACATCACAATCAATCAAGAACAAAAAACACCATACAATCCAAATATGCAACACTCCCAGACAAAATTACCCTTTAAATACACTTTTTGATATTGCAATTGCTGACATGTTCACTAGAGCACATCATAATGAATGGAAACTCCCATAAGAGACTTCACTGTGGATAAAAGCGCTATATAAATGCAGAGTACTTCAGTCTGGAAAACAGCCCGGTTCTCATACAAGCCATTCGAGCCAATAGTTGAGCAGTTAGCTGATTTGAACTGATTGGCCAATCAGAATAGACACCCCATCCATCAAACACAAGGTGATAGGTCCTCTTATAATCATCTAGGAAGACAACTATTATGCTTTGTACAATCACTATGTATGTATACAGTATTTACAACTGCATATATTTTTATACTTTCATTATTTCAATCTTCTCTCTTACAAGATACTGGATGATCAGAATTTTGGATTTAGAACAAATCACAGCACTATTTCAGCAGGTCACATTCATTACAAATGACATTATATCTGCCTTAGATAACAATAAGCATTGGGCTGCTCTTTTTGTAGATATATCTAAAGCATTTTATACAGTGGGTCATCCTTTGCTCTTACAGAAATGATATACCATTGAGTATGAACAGCAAAGTATGAACAAGTATTCATCAAATAGTACAACCATCTCTTATGCATTTCATGATTGTTAAACAAGGTGAAAATGGCCAAGAGAACATTCAATAGTTAATCTATGAACATAATACTGTTCTGACAATATTGATGTAATTAAGTTTGCAGATTTTATTTTGTAATGCATAGGTTTATACAATAGGCAGAATTAATTGGATTTATGTCCAGTATGAATGCGCTGTTGAGTATATAGATTCATGAACGCTTTTGATATTGCAGTTGCTGACATTTTCACTAGAGGGCAGCACATAAGAATGAACGGACACCCCCATGAGAGACTTCATTTAGCACTAAATGCATCCCATTTACACTTTACCATGAGTACAGCCCTGTTCTCATACAATAGAGCCAAGAGTTGAGCAGTTAGCTGCTTGGAACTGATTGGCCAATCAGAAGAAGAATAGACTCCCCATCCATCAAACACATGGTGATATTTCCTCCTCCAATCACCTTGGAAGACAACTATTAGGCTACACTTTGTACAATCACTATGCATCACGGCACTATCTGCATATATTTTAGTTTAATTTGTACATATTTCACTTCAAATATATAAATACTCTTTCTCTTACAATATACTGGTTGAGCTAATCAGAGGCAAATTGAAGTTCAATTTTAAGCTATTGCCCATGAGAGGTATTACCCTAACCCTAATCAACAAGCGAAGAAAATAAACCATGTGGGGCTAGACTGCATTACCAGGGAAGTTAGTGTAGAGTTATGTGTAAAAAGAGGAAATTGTCAAAAAATAAACAGGCAAATTATTAATAAACCACCACTAGACACAAACCAAATCAAAATTGTTATACAACAGTCAAATGTACCTACTCTCAGCAATCTAAGTGACTCAAAGCACAATGAAACAAGATGGCTACTTTTTATTGTAGTTGGTTCATGGTACAAATTCAATGTAATTATCAATAACATTAACTAGATATTTTTGGATCTCGATAGCTAATTGTATCGTTAGCGCCCTGATGTGCCTGATCAGCCTCTAGATACCAAAGCAGACAGGGCCAAACCCATAGTTTAGGTTGTACCAAACTCGTAGCCATATTGTAAGAAAGAAAACTACACAAGATTCTGTGAAAAGCCCTCTATTTCTTAGCCCAGGGCTACATTTGTGAATGCTATTGTTAATCCTGCATTGGGTCTAATCCTGCTTTAGAGCAAGTCTTGCTAGCTCAAGGCTAAAGTCAGGATTATCCCAGTTTAGAACGTGCCAGTGAGAAATCTCTTACAGAAAAGTATCATGGTATTTATGTCAATAAAAAATTATGTAAACACCATATTACCATCAGTACCATCGTTTAAATTGGATTATACAGTGGTATTATTTAACTACAAAGGTGGTACCAAGGCTATACATGCCTTTTACCATGGCAGTAACTGTAGTTCCAATACCAATTAACATGTGATAGGGCAACAAAAAACATCCTTATTCATGTGTTTTTTATTAGATGTTAAGACAATTTCCTCTTTTTACACATAACTCTACACTAACTTCCCTAGTAGTGCAGTTTAGCCCCACATGGTTTATTTTCTTTGATTGTTCATACATTGTTTATTTGAGTTATGTATATTACATCCAGTTGACTGCATCCCTCCTTCATTGTGGTCTGCATTTAGGCCTTGTATGAACACAGCAGAAGAAAGGTCAGAGCAGAGTCATGGACCTGCTGTCTACAACACCTGTTCTACATCTCCTCATGCTGAACATCTCAAACACTTTCACTGTTGCCATCAAACTGAACACAGGGGGAGGTGGGCTAGCTCGTTTTAAGGCTGCTAGCCAGCCTTTGAGGGCTAGTTACGTTTGAAAGGCAATGAGTTGTAAATTAAATCAAATGTATTTGTAAAGCCCAAGATCACAAGGTAATGCCCCCATGGGCTGGACCAGTCTTGTCAAGAAGAAACATCACAATCAATCAAGAACAAAAAACACCATACAATCCAAATATGCAACACTCCCAGACAAAATTACCCTTTAAATACACTTTTTGATATTGCAATTGCTGACATGTTCACTAGAGCACATCATAATGAATGGAAACTCCCATAAGAGACTTCACTGTGGATAAAAGCGCTATATAAATGCAGAGTACTTCAGTCTGGAAAACAGCCCGGTTCTCATACAAGCCATTCGAGCCAATAGTTGAGCAGTTAGCTGATTTGAACTGATTGGCCAATCAGAATAGACACCCCATCCATCAAACACAAGGTGATAGGTCCTCTTATAATCATCTAGGAAGACAACTATTATGCTTTGTACAATCACTATGTATGTATACAGTATTTACAACTGCATATATTTTTATACTTTCATTATTTCAATCTTCTCTCTTACAAGATACTGGATGATCAGAATTTTGGATTTAGAACAAATCACAGCACTATTTCAGCAGGTCACATTCATTACAAATGACATTATATCTGCCTTAGATAACAATAAGCATTGGGCTGCTCTTTTTGTAGATATATCTAAAGCATTTTATACAGTGGGTCATCCTTTGCTCTTACAGAAATGATATACCATTGAGTATGAACAGCAAAGTATGAACAAGTATTCATCAAATAGTACAACCATCTCTTATGCATTTCATGATTGTTAAACAAGGTGAAAATGGCCAAGAGAACATTCAATAGTTAATCTATGAACATAATACTGTTCTGACAATATTGATGTAATTAAGTTTGCAGATTTTATTTTGTAATGCATAGGTTTATACAATAGGCAGAATTAATTGGATTTATGTCCAGTATGAATGCGCTGTTGAGTATATAGATTCATGAACGCTTTTGATATTGCAGTTGCTGACATTTTCACTAGAGGGCAGCACATAAGAATGAACGGACACCCCCATGAGAGACTTCATTTAGCACTAAATGCATCCCATTTACACTTTACCATGAGTACAGCCCTGTTCTCATACAATAGAGCCAAGAGTTGAGCAGTTAGCTGCTTGGAACTGATTGGCCAATCAGAAGAAGAATAGACTCCCCATCCATCAAACACATGGTGATATTTCCTCCTCCAATCACCTTGGAAGACAACTATTAGGCTACACTTTGTACAATCACTATGCATCACGGCACTATCTGCATATATTTTAGTTTAATTTGTACATATTTCACTTCAAATATATAAATACTCTTTCTCTTACAATATACTGGTTGAGCTAATCAGAGGCAAATTGAAGTTCAATTTTAAGCTATTGCCCATGAGAGGTATTACCCTAACCCTAATCAACAAGCGAAGAAAATAAACCATGTGGGGCTAGACTGCATTACCAGGGAAGTTAGTGTAGAGTTATGTGTAAAAAGAGGAAATTGTCAAAAAATAAACAGGCAAATTATTAATAAACCACCACTAGACACAAACCAAATCAAAATTGTTATACAACAGTCAAATGTACCTACTCTCAGCAATCTAAGTGACTCAAAGCACAATGAAACAAGATGGCTACTTTTTATTGTAGTTGGTTCATGGTACAAATTCAATGTAATTATCAATAACATTAACTAGATATTTTTGGATCTCGATAGCTAATTGTATCGTTAGCGCCCTGATGTGCCTGATCAGCCTCTAGATACCAAAGCAGACAGGGCCAAACCCATAGTTTAGGTTGTACCAAACTCGTAGCCATATTGTAAGAAAGAAAACTACACAAGATTCTGTGAAAAGCCCTCTATTTCTTAGCCCAGGGCTACATTTGTGAATGCTATTGTTAATCCTGCATTGGGTCTAATCCTGCTTTAGAGCAAGTCTTGCTAGCTCAAGGCTAAAGTCAGGATTATCCCAGTTTAGAACGTGCCAGTGAGAAATCTCTTACAGAAAAGTATCATGGTATTTATGTCAATAAAAAATTATGTAAACACCATATTACCATCAGTACCATCGTTTAAATTGGATTATACAGTGGTATTATTTAACTACAAAGGTGGTACCAAGGCTATACATGCCTTTTACCATGGCAGTAACTGTAGTTCCAATACCAATTAACATGTGATAGGGCAACAAAAAACATCCTTATTCATGTGTTTTTTATTAGATGTTAAGACAATTTCCTCTTTTTACACATAACTCTACACTAACTTCCCTAGTAGTGCAGTTTAGCCCCACATGGTTTATTTTCTTTGATTGTTCATACATTGTTTATTTGAGTTATGTATATTACATCCAGTTGACTGCATCCCTCCTTCATTGTGGTCTGCATTTAGGCCTTGTATGAACACAGCAGAAGAAAGGTCAGAGCAGAGTCATGGACCTGCTGTCTACAACACCTGTTCTACATCTCCTCATGCTGAACATCTCAAACACTTTCACTGTTGCCATCAAACTGAACACAGGGGGAGGTGGGCTAGCTCGTTTTAAGGCTGCTAGCCAGCCTTTGAGGGCTAGTTACGTTTGAAAGGCAATGAGTTGTAAATTAAATCAAATGTATTTGTAAAGCCCAAGATCACAAGGTAATGCCCCCATGGGCTGGACCAGTCTTGTCAAGAAGAAACATCACAATCAATCAAGAACAAAAAACACCATACAATCCAAATATGCAACACTCCCAGACAAAATTACCCTTTAAATACACTTTTTGATATTGCAATTGCTGACATGTTCACTAGAGCACATCATAATGAATGGAAACTCCCATAAGAGACTTCACTGTGGATAAAAGCGCTATATAAATGCAGAGTACTTCAGTCTGGAAAACAGCCCGGTTCTCATACAAGCCATTCGAGCCAATAGTTGAGCAGTTAGCTGATTTGAACTGATTGGCCAATCAGAATAGACACCCCATCCATCAAACACAAGGCGATATGTCCTCCTACAATCCTCTTGGAAGATCATTATTAGGCTACACTTTGTACACTCACTATGCATCACTGCAATATCTGCATATATTTTATTTTAATTCTTCACATATTTTACTTTAAATATAGCAATCTTCTCCCTCTTGCAATAAACTGGGTAAGCTAATCAGAGGCAAATTAAATCATTACGTAAGTCGAACACTGTTGAGAGGGTTGATGGGGACATGTTCAATCACATGTATTTCCTTCTAAAAACACAACATAATAAGCATTTGTATAGCATTTGTATAGCATTTGTATATACTGATGACATACCAGAGCCAATGGCCCGAGCATAACGTAATACGCATTTGTATAGCAGTGGGATACACCTCTTAATTTATTTGCAATTGAAAAGTTAATGGGAGCAGACTGGAGCACCCTACAGATGGTCTAATGGCTGAAATGGTGGTAGTATTGTTCTCACAGAAAAGCTACCAAATACCTCTGATGGGCAATAGCTTAACGTTACGCCTAAATTTACATGACAGTCTGCCATCCTTTCCTTCCAATGCTCGGTGCCGCGCCCCTACTCTGCCTCTGATTGGCCCCAGGTGGGATGACAATAGGGAACATATCACGGCCTGTATTGATTCTAAATGGAACTCAAGATTTAATTGTCAAAGACGGGACAATTCTGTATTTTATGAGAGTCTTCTAGGCACTAGTTCTTGTGTAATATTAGTTGTACTTTAAATAACAAAAGTATAGTTTACTGTTGCAAATTAATAGTTTGTTTCTCACTTGCAAATCTGTTGTTGTATTTGGACTATTGTTCACTATTAAAAATACTGAAATTGTAAAAGGAAAATATCAAAAAAAAATTATCTAAAGCATTTGATACAGTGGATCATCCTTTGCTCTTATGAAATGATATAACATTGATATGAAAAGCCTGTGACTGGTTTCAGAATAATTGAAAAATGCCAAATCAGAATTCTTACAGATAACAAAGGGTGTTCCACAGTGTTCCATCCTGGGTCCAGTCCTCTACACCTTTATATAAATGATATTGTCCATTTACACGTGGATGATACAATTATAACAAGTCCTCCACCTGTCCTAGGAAGGCAGAGTGCATCTCATTCTGTAGTGACAAACCCTCTTCACCCTGAGACCTGAAGACATACAAACGTCTCTTAGGCATTTCCTGGTTGTTAAACAAGGTGAAATGACCAATAAAGAATGTTAAATAATGAATCTACAAAATAACACTGTTCTAACAGGACAGTAATGATGTAAGAGGGAGATTTGCAGATTTTATTTTTTATTTCCATACAGTCATCAAATAGGGAGAGGTAAAGCACAGTCCAGGTTTGATCAACAACAAAAATAAATCATGGAATAATGAGACTGGGCTCTGATAGCACATGGTCTTAAGAAGGTTTGGAAATGTGAAACATAGTGTACATTTTAACCATTTCCAGAGTGACTGAAGCCCATCCTACATTGGTATTTTACGTCTACAAGGCTTACAACTTGTGGGTATAAATCATTTACATATGCAATTAGGTGATCTTACGGTTATTTGGCTTGAAGATGCACTATGGAGTTTTGTTTTCGTTTTTAATAACACAAGAGAGAAGAAAAACAGTAAATGTATTTAGCAGGCTCTGCTAAACCCCTTTCTCAGAAACTGCGTAGTGCCCCTTTAAAATAATATTTCAAATGGAAGAATCATTTCCACAAATCATTCCACAAATCAATGATGGATAAGTACATGCAATAATCTCTTGAAATGTGTATTAGAAAATAATATTAAAGCTGCAATAATTATTTTCTGACAAGTAGAGGGCAGCAATGAGCCATTGTAAACAAAGCATTGCCTCTCTTTCTCCCAAAACAAACACCTTGCTTTGTCTCACTAAAGTGAACATTGTATCATGTATAAACATAACCCTACCTTGGTGGTACAATAGTGTTGTAACTAGAGAACAAAATCAGTGAAAAAAAAGTCAGTTTCATGCATGGATTACTAGATTTCAAATAAAGTATATACAATGTTCTTTTAGGCATTTCCTGGTTGTGGCAAAACATTTTAAATGCATAGGTTTATACAATAGACAGAGGAATGTTTGATTTATGTCCAGTATGAATGCGCTGTTGAATTTGTAAATGTTTTAAGCAGTTTCTACTTATTTTTGGTGTTTGACACCTCTATGAATACGCTGGTGATTCTTTAAGTTTCCAGAGTGAACAAAACTCTTCCCACACTGGTCACAGGGATAGTGCTTCTCTCAAGAATGCATGTTTGGTGTCTCTTTAAGTGTCCAGATGTAATGAAGATCTTCCCACATTGGTCACATTGGCTTCTCTCCTATATGAATACACTGGTGTCTCTTTAAGCTGACAAAGTGTCTGAAGCTCTTCCCACACTGGCCAAAGGGATAGAACTTCTCTCCTGTATGAATGTTCTGGTGTGTCTTTAAGTTACACAGGTGTCTGAAGCTCTTCCCACATTGGTCACAGTGGTAGGGCTTCTCTCCTGTATGAATACGCTGGTGTGTCTTTAAGTTTCCATACCTGCTGAAGCTCTTCCCACACTGGTCACAGGGATAGATCTTCTCTCCTGTATGAATGTGCTGGTGTTTCTTTAAGGTTCCAGACACACTGAAGCTCATCCCACATTGGTCACAGTGGTAGGGCTTCTCTCCTGTATGAATACGCTGGTGTGTCTTTAAGGTTCCAGAGCGACTGAAGCCTTCCCCACACTGGTCACAGTGGTAGGGCTTCTCTCCTGTATGAATACGCTTGTGTGTCTTTAAGGTTCCAGAGTGTCTGAAGCTCTTCCCACACTGGCCACAGGGATATAACTTCTATCCTGTATGAATGTTCTGGTGTCTCTTTAAGTTTCCAGACTCACTGAAGCTCATCCCACATTGGTCACAGTGGTAGGGCTTCTCTCCTGTATGAATACGCTGGTGCGTCTTTAAGCTGCCAGACTGACTGAAGCCTTCCCCACATTGGTCACAGTGGTAGGGCTTCTCTCCTGTATGAATACGCTGGTGTGTCTTTAAGTTTCCAAAGCGACTGAAGCCTTCCCCACATTGGTCACAGTGGTAGGGCTTCTCTCCTGTATGAATACGCTGGGGTGTCTTTAAGCTGCCTAGACTGACTGAAGCCTTCCCCACATTGGTCACAGTGGTAGGGCTTCTCTCCTGTATGAATACGCTGGTGTCTCTTTAAGCTACCAGACTGACTGAAGCTCTTCCCACATTGGTCACAGCAGTGAGGCCTTGACTCAGCCATGATTGTATTTGTTGTTGGGGAACAATTGTATCTGGAATAGAGAGAAACATTGCAATGAAGATTACAGATTGGTAGAATGTGTAATTCCGTATTGTTTATATATTTAGTTTTGGTCTGATGTGTGGGTTGGAGTTTAGTAACATATTATAGTTTCTCCAGACCTCTCTTGGCAGAGCCTGAGGTGTGTCCAGCAATAGCACCTTCCTTATCCCTACTCAATTACAACCCACACATCAGAGAAACATGTGCACTATGGGCAGTGCAGTATCAAGCAGGGCTCATTTACCTAGAGGTCACTGTTTGGTGACATTACAGATTCTACCTTAAGTGAATCTGCTCCATGGATGGGTATTGAAAACAGCATTAGCTAAAATACGGTGCACAACCCAATGGACAGTTATCTTTAATTTGTCATTGTGGTTGTTACTGTACAAATATACCTTTACATATACATATATTGAAGAGAAATAAACAACAGATTCAAACTATTAGACAGCATATTTAAACAGAAAATAAGTGAGACTCTGCAATGCCATGGAAACAATCAAATACATAATTATACTTACTGATGTTATGGTGTCAAAAGTCTGATATATGTTATCAGAAGCAAGTTTCGATCCAGATGGTTTTAGTATAAAGTCTTGTTCCAGTAGAGAATGTGTTCTGCCACAGAGAGGGGTTCAAGTCAACCAGCAGACTATCCAGTGTTTTTGGTTGAATGAGTACTTCAGTCTGGAAAACAGCCTGTTCTTATACAACTGAGCCAATAGTTGAGCAGTTAGCTGCTTTGAACTGATTGGCCAATCAGAATAGACACCCCATCCATCAAACACAAGGTGATAGGTCCTCTTATAATCATCTAGGAAGACAACTGTTGTGATTTGTACAATCACTATGTATGTATACAGTATTTACAACTGCATATATTTTTATACTTTCATTATTTCAATCTTCTCTCTTACAAGATACTGGATGATCAGAATTTTGGATTTAGAACAAATCACAGCACTATTTCAGCGGTCACATTAATTACAAATGACATTATATCTGCCTTAGATAACAATAAGCATTGGGCTGCTCTTTTTGTAGATATATCTAAAGCATTTTATACAGTGGGTCATCCTTTGCTCTTAAAGAAATGATATACCATTGAGTATGAACAGCAAAGTATGAACAAGTATTCATCAAATAGTACAACCATCTCTTATGCATTTCATGATTGTTAAACAAGGTGAAAATGGCCAAGAGAACATTAAATATTTAATCTATGAACATAATACTGTTCTGACAATATTGATGTAATTAAGTTTGCAGATTTTATTTTGTAATGCATAGGTTTATACAATAGGCAGAATTAATTGGATTTATGTCCAGTATGAATGCGCTGTTGAGTATATAGATTCATGAACGCTTTTGATATTGCAGCTGCTGACATTTTCACTAGAGGGCAGCACATAAGAATGAACGGACACCCCCATGAGAGACTTCATTTAGCACTAAATGCAGTCCATTTACACTTTACCATGAGTACAGCCCTGTTCTCATACAATAGAGCCAAGAGTTGAGCAGTTAGCTGCTTGGAACTGATTGGCCAATCAGAAGAAGAATAGACTCCCCATCCATCAAACACATGGTGATATTTCCTCCTCCAATCACCTTGGAAGACAACTATTAGGCTACACTTTGTACAATCACTATGCATCACGGCACTATCTGCATATATTTTAGTTTAATTTGTACATATTTTACTTCAAATATATAAATACTCTTTCTCTTACAATATACTGGTTGAGCTAATCAGAGGCAAATTGAAGTTCAATTTTAAGCTATTGCCCATGAGAGGTATTACCCTAACCCTAATCAACAAGCGAAGAAAATAAACCATGTGGGGCTAGACTGCATTACCAGGGAAGTTAGTGTAGAGTTATGTGTAAAAAGAGGAAATTGTCAAAAAATAAACAGGCAAATTATTAATAAACCACCACTAGACACAAACCAAATCAAAATTGTTATACAACAGTCAAATGTACCTACTCTCAGCAATCTAAGTGACTCAAAGCACAATGAAACAAGATGGCTACTTTTTATTGTAGTTGGTTCATGGTACAAATTCAATGTAACTATCAATAACATTAACTAGATATTTTTGGATCTCGATAGCTAATTGTATCGTTAGCGCCCTGATGTGCCTGATCAGCCTCTAGATACCAAAGCAGACAGGGCCAAACCCATAGTTTAGGTTGTACCAAACTCGTAGCCATATTGTAAGAAAGAAAACTACACAAGATTCTGTGCAAAGCCCTCTATTTCTTAGCCCAGGGCTACATTTGTGAATGCTATTGTTAATCCTGCATTGGGTCTAATCCTGCTTTAGAGCAAGTCTTGCTAGCTCAAGGCTAAAGTCAGGATTATCCCAGTTTAGAACGTGCCAGTGAGAAATCTCTTACAGAAAAGTATCATGGTATTTATGTCAATAAAAAATTATGTAAACACCATATTACCATCAGTATCATTGTTTAAATTGGATTATACAGTGGTATTATTTAACTACAAAGGTGGTACCAAGGCTATACATGCCTTTTACCATGGCAGTAACTGTAGTTCCAATACCAATTAACATGTGATAGGGCAACAAAAAACATCCTTATTCATGTGTTTTTTATTAGATGTTAAGACAATTTCCTCTTTTTACACATAACTCTACACTAACTTCCCTAGTAGTGCAGTTTAGCCCCACATGGTTTATTTTCTTTGATTGTTCATACATTGTTTATTTGAGTTATGTATATTACATCCAGTTGACTGCATCCCTCCTTCATTGTGGTCTGCATTTAGGCCTTGTATGAACACAGCAGAAGAAAGGTCAGAGCAGAGTCATGGACCTGCTGTCTACAACACCTGTTCTACATCTCCTCCTGCTGAACATCTCAAACACTTTCACTGTTGCCATCAAACTGAACACAGGGGGAGGTGGGCTAGCTCGTTTTTTAAGGCTGCTAGCCAGCCTTTGAGGGCTAGTTTACGTTTGAAAGACAATGAGTTGTAAATTAAATCAAATGTATTTGTAAAGCCCAAGATCACAAGGTAATGCCCCCATGGGCTGGACCAGTCTTGTCAAGAAGAAACATCACAATCAATCAAGAACAAAAAAACACCATACAATCCAAATATGCAACACTCCCAGACAAAATTACCATTTAAATACACTTTTTGATATTGCAATTGCTGACATGTTCACTAGAGCACATCATAATGAATGGAAACTCCCATAAGAGACTTCACTGTGGATAAAAGCGCTATATAAATGCAGAGTACTTCAGTCTGGAAAACAGCCCGGTTCTCATACAAGCCATTCAAGCCAATAGTTGAGCAGTTAGCTGATTTGAACTGATTGGCCAATCAGAATAGACACCCCATCCATCAAACACAAGGCGATATTTCCTCCTACAATCCTCTTGGAAGATCATTATTAGGCTACACTTTGTACACTCACTATGCATCACTGCAATATCTGCATATATTTTACTTTAATTCTTCACATATTTTACTTTAAATATAGCAACCTTCTCCCTCTTGCAATAAACTGGGTAAGCTAATCAGAGGCAAATTAAATCATTACGTAAGTCGAACACTGTTGAGAGGCTTGATGGGGACATGTTCAATCACATGTATTTCCTTCTAAAAACACAACAATACTGATGACATACCAGAGCCAATGGCCCGAGCATAACGTAATAAGCATTTGTATAGCAGTGGGATACACTCCTCTTAATTTATTTGCAATTGAAAAGTTAATGGGAGCAGACTGGAGCACCCTACAGATGGTCTAATGGCTGAAATGGTGGTAGTATTGTTCTCACAGAAAAGCTACCAAATACCTCTGATGGGCAATAGCTTAACGTTACGCCTAAATTTACATGACAGTCTGCCATCCTTTCCTTCCAATGCTCGGTGCCGCGCCCCTACTCTGCCTCTGATTGGCCCCAGGTGGGATGACAATAGGGAACATATCACGGCCTGTATTGATTCTAAACGGAACTCAAGATTTAATTGTCAAAGACGGGACAATTCTGTATTTTATGAGAGTCTTCTAGGCACTAGTTCTTGTCTAATATTAGTTGTACTTTAAATAACAAAAGTGTAGTTTACTGTTGCAAATTAATAGTTTGTTTCTCACTTGCAAATATGTTGTTGTATTTGGACTATTGTTCACTATTAAAAATACTGAAATTGTAAAAGGAAAATATCATTTTTTTTTTATCTAAAGCATTTGATACAGTGGATCATCCTTTGCTCTTGTGAAATGATATAACATTGATATGAAAAGCCTGTGACTGGTTTCAGAATAATTGAAAAATGCCAAATCAGAATTCTTACAGATAACAAAGGGTGTTCCACAGTGTTCCATCCTGGGTCCAGTCCTCTACACCTTTATATAAATGATATTGTCCATTTACTCGTGGATGATACAATTATAACAAGTCCTCCACCTGTCCTAGGAAGGCAGAGTGCATCTCATTCTGTAGTGACAAACCCTCTTCACCCTGAGACCTGAAGACATACAAACTTCTCTTAGGGATTTCCTGGTTGTTAAACAAGGTGAAATGGCCAATAGAGAACGTTAAATACTTCATCTACAAAATAACACTGTTCTAACAGGACAGTAATGATGTAAGAGGGAGATTTGCAGATTTTATTTTTTATTTGCATACAGTCATCAAATAGGCAGAGGTAAAGCACAGTCCAGGTTTGCTCAACAACAAAAATAAATGATGGAATAATGACACTGGCCTTAAGAAGGTTTGGAAATGTGAAACATAGTGTCAATTTTAACCATTTCCAGAATGACTGAAGCCCTTCCTACATTTGTCACAGTGGCTCTCTCATGATAATCATCATATTTTGAGTAACATAATGAAACAATTGTAAAAGGCATATTTTATTATTATATTTTATTATAGCATATAGTTATTTGGCTTAAATATGCACTATGGAGTTTTCTTTTCATTTATAATAACACAAGGGAGAAGAAAAACAGTAAATGTATTTAACAAAAAAAACTTTCAGAAACTGCGTAGTGCACCTTTAAAATAATATCTAAAATGGAAGACATTTTCCTTTAAAATGAAACCATTGGCAAATTTTTTTAAATCAATGATGGATTTTAGTGAAAACGGTGAAACAGTGAAAACATTTTAATTTCATGCATGGATTACTAGATTTCAAATAAAGTATATACAGCAGTATTTTAGGCATTTCCTGGTTGTTAAACATGAAAATGGCAAAATAATTTAAATGCATACGTTTATACAATAGACAGAGGAATGTTTGATTTATGTCCAGTCTGAATGCGCTGTTGAGTATGTAAAAGGTTTTAAGCAGATTTCTACTTATTTTTAGTGTTTGACACCTGTATGAATATGCTGGTGATTCTTTACGTTTCCATAGTGAACAAAGCTCTTCCAACACTGGTCACAGATATAGTGCTTCTCTCAAGAATTAATATTCTGTTGTCTCTTTAAGCGTCCAGATGTAATGAAGCTCTTCCCAAATTGGTCACATTGGCTTCTCTCCTGTATGACTACACTGGTGTCTCTTTAAGCTGGAAGGGATAGAACTTCTCTCCTGTATGAATGTTCTGGTGTTTCTTTAAGTTTCCAGACTCACTGAAGCTCTTCCCACATTGGTCACAGTGGTACGGCTTCTCTCCTGTATGAATACGCTGGTGTGTCTTTAAGGTTCCATACCTGCTGAAGCTCATCCCACACTGGTCACAGGGATAGAACTTCTCTCCTGTATGAATGTTCTGGTGTTTCTTTAAGGTTCCAGACTCACTGAAGCTCATCCCACATTGGTCACAGTGGTAGGGCTTCTCTCCTGTATGAATACGCTGGTGTGTCTTTAAGGTTCCAGAGCGACTGAAGCCTTCCCCACACTGGTCACAGTGGTAGGGCTTCTCTCCTGTATGAATACGCTGGTGATTCTTTAAGGTTGCAGACTGACTGAAGCCTTCCCCACATTGGTCACAGTGGTATGGCTTCTCTCCTGTATGAATACGCTGGTGTATTTTTAAGGTTCCAAAGCGACTGAAGCTCTTCCCACATTGGTCACAGCAGTGAGGCCTTGACTCAGCCATTATTGTATTTGTTGTTGGGGAACAATTGTATCTGGAATAGAGAGAAACATTGCAATGACGATTACAGATTGGTAGAATGTGTAATTCCGTATTGTTTATATATTTAGTTTTGGTCTGATGTGTGGGTTGGAGTTTAGTAACATATTATAGTTTCTCCAGACCTCTCTTGGCAGAGCCTGAGGTGTGTCCAGCAATAGCACCTTCCTTATCCCCACTCAAATACAACCCACACATCAGAGAAACATGTGCACTATGGGCAGTGCAGTATCAAGCAGGGCTCTTTTACCTAGAGGTCACTGTTTGGTGGCATTACAGATTCTACCTTTGAAAGTGAATCTGCTCCATGGATGGGTATTGAAAACAGCATTAGCTAAAATACGGTGCACAACCCAATGGACAGTTATCTTTAATTTGTCATTGTGGTTGTTACTGTACAAATATACCTTTACATATACATATATTGAAGAGAAATAAACAACAGATTCAAACTATTAGACAGCATATTTAGACAGAAAATAAGTGAGACTCTGCAATGCCATGGAAACAATCAAATAAATAATTGTACTTACTGATGTTGTGGTGTCAAAAGTCTGATATATGTTATCAGAAGCAAGTTTGGATCCAGATGGTTTTAGTATAAAGTCTTGTTCCAGTAGAGAATGTGTTCTGCCACAGAGAGGGGTTCAAGTCAACCAGCAGACTATCCAGTGTTTTTGGTTGAATGAGTACTTCAGTCTTGAAAACAGCCTGTTCTTATACAACAGAGCCAATAGTTGAGCAGAATAGACACCCCATCCATCAAACACAGGGTGATAGGTCCTCTTATAATCATCTAGGAAGACAACTATTATAATTTGTACAATCACTATGTATGTATACAGTATTTACAACTGCATATATTTTTATACTTTCATTATTTCAATCTTCTCTCTTACAAGATACTGGATGATCAGAATTTTGGATTTAGAACAAATCACAGCACTATTTCAGCAGGTCACATTCATTACAAATGACATTATATCTGCCTTAGATAACAATAAGAATTGGGCTGCTCTTTTTGTAGATATATCTAAAGCATTTTATACAGTGGGTCATCCTTTGCTCTTACAGAAATTATATACCATTGAGTATGAACAGCAAAGTATGAACAAGTATTCATCAAATAGTACAACCATCTCTTATGCATTGCATGATTGTTAAACAAGGTGAAAATGGCCAAGAGAACATTACATATTTAATCTATGAACATAATACTGTTCTGACAATATTGATGTAATTAAGTTTGCAGATTTTATTTTGTAATGCATAGGTTTATACAATAGGCAGAATTAATTGGATTTATGTCCAGTATGAATGCGCTGTTGAGTATATAGATTCATGAACGCTTTTGATATTGCGGTTGCTGACATTTTCACTAGAGGGCAGCACATAAGAATGAACGGACACCCCCATGAGAGACTTCATTTAGCACTAAATACAGTCCATTTACACTTTACCATGAGTACAGCCCTGTTCTCATACAATAGAGCCAAGAGTTGAGCAGTTAGCTGCTTGGAACTGATTGGCCAATCAGAAGAAGAATAGACTCCCCATCCATCAAACACATGGTGATATTTCCTCCTCCAATCACCTTGGAAGACAACTATTAGGCTACACTTTGTACAATCACTATGCATCACGGCACTATCTGCATATATTTTAGTTTAATTTGTACATATTTCACTTCAAATATATAAATACTCTTTCTCTTACAATATACTGGTTGAGCTAATCAGAGGCAAATTGAAGTTCAATTTTAAGCTATTGCCCATGAGAGGTATTACCCTAACCCTAATCAACAAGCGAATAAAATAAACCATGTGGGGCTAGACTGCATTACCAGGGAAGTTAGTGTAGAGTTATGTGTAAAAAGAGGAAATTGTCAAAAAATAAACAGGCAAATTATTAATAAACCACCACTAGACACAAACCAAATCAAAATTGTTATACAACAGTCAAATGTACCTACTCTCAGCAATCTAAGTGACTCAAAGCACAATGAAACAAGATGGCTACTTTTTATTGTAGTTGGTTCATGGTACAAATTCAATGTAACTATCAATAACATTAACTAGATATTTTTGGATCTCGATAGCTAATTGTATCGTTAGCGCCCTGATGTGCCTGATCAGCCTCTAGATACCAAAGCAGACAGGGCCAAACCCATAGTTTAGGTTGTACCAAACTCGTAGCCATATTGTAAGAAAGAAAACTACACAATATTCTGTGCAAAGCCCTCTATTTCTTAGCCCAGGGCTACATTTGTGAATGCTATTGTTAATCCTGCATTGGGTCTAATCCTGCTTTAGAGCAAGTGTTGCTAGCTCAAGGCTAAAGTCAGGATTATCCCAGTTTAGAACATGCCAGTGAGAAATCTCTTACAGAAAAGTATCATGGTATTTATGTCAATAAAAAATTATGTAAACACCATATTACCATCAGTATCATCGTTTAAATTGGATTATACAGTGGTATTATTTAACTACAAAGGTGGTACCAAGGCTATACATGCCTTTTACCATGGCAGTAACTGTAGTTCCAATACCAATTAACATGTGATAGGGCAACAAAAAACATCCTTATTCATGTGTTTTTTATTAGATGTTAAGACAATTTCCTATTTTTACACATAACTCTACACTAACTTCCCTAGTAGTGCAGTTTAGCCCCACATGGTTTATTTTCTTTGATTGTTCATACATTGTTTATTTGAGTTATGTATATTACATCCAGTTGACTGCATCCCTCCTTCATTGTGGTCTGCATTTAGGCCTTGTATGAACACAGCAGAAGAAAGGTCAGAGCAGAGTCATGGACCTGCTGTCTACAACACCTGTTCTACATCTCCTCCTGCTGAACATCTCAAACACTTTCACTGTTGCCATCAAACTGAACACAGGGGGAGGTGGGCTAGCTCGTTTTAAGGCTGCTAGCCAGCCTTTGAGGGCTAGTTTACGTTTGAAAGGCAATGAGTTGTAAATTAAATCAAATGTATTTGTAAAGCCCAAGATCACAAGGTAATGCCCCCATGGGCTGGACCAGTCTTGTCAAGAAGAAACATCACAATCAATCAAGAACAAAAAACACCATACAATCCAAATATGCAACACTCCCAGACAAAATTACCCTTTAAATACACTTTTTGATATTGCAATTGCTGACATGTTCACTAGAGCACATCATAATGAATGGAAACTCCCATAAGAGACTTCACTGTGGATAAAAGCGCTATATAAATGCAGAGTACTTCAGTCTGGAAAACAGCCCGGTTCTCATACAAGCCATTCGAGCCAATTGTTGAGCAGTTAGCTGATTTGAACTGATTGGCCAATCAGAATAGACACCCCATCCATCAAACACAAGGCGATATTTCCTCCTACAATCCTCTTGGAAGATCATTATTAGGCTACACTTTGTACACTCACTATGCATCACTGCAATATCTGCATATATTTTACTTTAATTCTTCACATATTTTACTTTAAATATAGCAATCTTCTCCCTCTTGCAATAAACTGGGTAAGCTAATCAGAGGCAAATTAAATCATTACGTAAGTCGAACACTGTTGAGAGGCTTGATGGGGACATGTTCAATCACATGTATTTCCTTCTAAAAACACAACAATACTGATGACATACCAGAGCCAATGGCCCGAGCATAACGTAATAAGCATTTGTATAGCAGTGGGATACACTCCTCTTAATTTATTTGCAATTGAAAAGTTAATGGGAGCAGACTGGAGCACCCTACAGATGGTCTAATGGCTGAAATGGTGGTAGTATTGTTCTCACAGAAAAGCTACCAAATACCTCTGATGGGCAATAGCTTAACGTTATGCCTAAATTTACATGACAGTCTGCCATCCTTTCCTTCCAATGCTCGGTGCCGCGCCCCTACTCTGCCTCTGATTGGCCCCAGGTGGGATGACAATAGGGAACATATCACGGCCTGTATTGATTCTAAACGGAACTCAAGATTTAATTGTCAAAGACGGGACAATTCTGTATTTTATGAGAGTCTTCTAGGCACTAGTTCTTGTCTAATATTAGTTGTACTTTAAATAACAAAAGTGTAGTTTACTGTTGCAAATTAATAGTTTGTTTCTCACTTGCAAATATGTTGTTGTATTTGGACTATTGTTCACTATTAAAAATACTGAAATTGTAAAAGGAAAATATCAATTTTTTTTAATCTAAAGCATTTGATACAGTGGATCATCCTTTGCTCTTATGAAATGATATAACATTGATATGAAAAGCCTGTGACTGGTTTCAGAATAATTTAAAAATGCCAAATCAGAATTCTTACAGATAACAAAGGGTGTTCCACAGTGTTCCATCCTGGGTCCAGTCCTCTACACATTTATATAAATGATATTGTCCATTTACTCGTGGATGATACAATTATAACAAGTCCTCCACCTGTCCTAGGAAGGCAGAGTGCATCTCATTCTGTAGTGACAAACCCTCTTCACCCTGAGACCTGAAGACATACAAACTTCTCTTAGGGATTTCCTGGTTGTTAAACAAGGTGAAATGGCCAATAGAGAACGTTAAATACTTCATCTACAAAATAACACTGTTCTAACAGGACAGTAATGATGTAAGAGGGAGATTTGAAGATTTTATTTTTTATTTGCATACAGTCATCAAATAGGCAGAGGTAAAGCACAGTCCAGGTTTGCTCAACAACAAAAATAAATGATGGAATAATGACACTGGCCTTAAGAAGGTTTGGAAATGTGAAACATAGTGTCAATTTTAACCATTTCCAGAATGACTGAAGCCCTTCCTACATTTGTCACAGTGGCTCTCTCATGATAATCATCATATTTTGAGTAACATAATGAAACAATTGTAAAAGGCATATTTTATTATTATATTTTATTATAGCATATAGTTATTTGGCTTAAATATGCACTATGGAGTTTTCTTTTCATTTATAATAACACAAGGGAGAAGAAAAACAGTAAATGTATTTAACAAAAAAAACTTTCAGAAACTGCGTAGTGCACCTTTAAAATAATATCTAAAATGGAAGACATTTTCCTTTAAAATGAAACCATTGGCAAATTTTTTTAAATCAATGATGGATTTTAGTGAAAACGGTGAAACAGTGAAAACATTTTAATTTCATGCATGGATTACTAGATTTCAAATAAAGTATATACAGCAGTATTTTAGGCATTTCCTGGTTGTTAAACATGAAAATGGCAAAATAATTTAAATGCATACGTTTATACAATAGACAGAGGAATGTTTGATTTATGTCCAGTCTGAATGCGCTGTTGAGTATGTAAAAGGTTTTAAGCAGATTTCTACTTATTTTTAGTGTTTGACACCTGTATGAATATGCTGGTGATTCTTTACGTTTCCATAGTGAACAAAGCTCTTCCAACACTGGTCACAGATATAGTGCTTCTCTCAAGAATTAATATTCTGTTGTCTCTTTAAGCGTCCAGATGTAATGAAGCTCTTCCCAAATTGGTCACATTGGCTTCTCTCCTGTATGACTACACTGGTGTCTCTTTAAGCTGGAAGGGATAGAACTTCTCTCCTGTATGAATGTTCTGGTGTTTCTTTAAGTTTCCAGACTCACTGAAGCTCTTCCCACATTGGTCACAGTGGTACGGCTTCTCTCCTGTATGAATACGCTGGTGTGTCTTTAAGGTTCCATACCTGCTGAAGCTCATCCCACACTGGTCACAGGGATAGAACTTCTCTCCTGTATGAATGTTCTGGTGTTTCTTTAAGGTTCCAGACTCACTGAAGCTCATCCCACATTGGTCACAGTGGTAGGGCTTCTCTCCTGTATGAATACGCTGGTGTGTCTTTAAGGTTCCAGAGCGACTGAAGCCTTCCCCACACTGGTCACAGTGGTAGGGCTTCTCTCCTGTATGAATACGCTGGTGATTCTTTAAGGTTGCAGACTGACTGAAGCCTTCCCCACATTGGTCACAGTGGTATGGCTTCTCTCCTGTATGAATACGCTGGTGTATTTTTAAGGTTCCAAAGCGACTGAAGCTCTTCCCACATTGGTCACAGCAGTGAGGCCTTGACTCAGCCATTATTGTATTTGTTGTTGGGGAACAATTGTATCTGGAATAGAGAGAAACATTGCAATGACGATTACAGATTGGTAGAATGTGTAATTCCGTATTGTTTATATATTTAGTTTTGGTCTGATGTGTGGGTTGGAGTTTAGTAACATATTATAGTTTCTCCAGACCTCTCTTGGCAGAGCCTGAGGTGTGTCCAGCAATAGCACCTTCCTTATCCCCACTCAAATACAACCCACACATCAGAGAAACATGTGCACTATGGGCAGTGCAGTATCAAGCAGGGCTCTTTTACCTAGAGGTCACTGTTTGGTGGCATTACAGATTCTACCTTTGAAAGTGAATCTGCTCCATGGATGGGTATTGAAAACAGCATTAGCTAAAATACGGTGCACAACCCAATGGACAGTTATCTTTAATTTGTCATTGTGGTTGTTACTGTACAAATATACCTTTACATATACATATATTGAAGAGAAATAAACAACAGATTCAAACTATTAGACAGCATATTTAGACAGAAAATAAGTGAGACTCTGCAATGCCATGGAAACAATCAAATAAATAATTGTACTTACTGATGTTGTGGTGTCAAAAGTCTGATATATGTTATCAGAAGCAAGTTTGGATCCAGATGGTTTTAGTATAAAGTCTTGTTCCAGTAGAGAATGTGTTCTGCCACAGAGAGGGGTTCAAGTCAACCAGCAGACTATCCAGTGTTTTTGGTTGAATGAGTACTTCAGTCTTGAAAACAGCCTGTTCTTATACAACAGAGCCAATAGTTGAGCAGAATAGACACCCCATCCATCAAACACAGGGTGATAGGTCCTCTTATAATCATCTAGGAAGACAACTATTATAATTTGTACAATCACTATGTATGTATACAGTATTTACAACTGCATATATTTTTATACTTTCATTATTTCAATCTTCTCTCTTACAAGATACTGGATGATCAGAATTTTGGATTTAGAACAAATCACAGCACTATTTCAGCAGGTCACATTCATTACAAATGACATTATATCTGCCTTAGATAACAATAAGAATTGGGCTGCTCTTTTTGTAGATATATCTAAAGCATTTTATACAGTGGGTCATCCTTTGCTCTTACAGAAATTATATACCATTGAGTATGAACAGCAAAGTATGAACAAGTATTCATCAAATAGTACAACCATCTCTTATGCATTGCATGATTGTTAAACAAGGTGAAAATGGCCAAGAGAACATTACATATTTAATCTATGAACATAATACTGTTCTGACAATATTGATGTAATTAAGTTTGCAGATTTTATTTTGTAATGCATAGGTTTATACAATAGGCAGAATTAATTGGATTTATGTCCAGTATGAATGCGCTGTTGAGTATATAGATTCATGAACGCTTTTGATATTGCGGTTGCTGACATTTTCACTAGAGGGCAGCACATAAGAATGAACGGACACCCCCATGAGAGACTTCATTTAGCACTAAATACAGTCCATTTACACTTTACCATGAGTACAGCCCTGTTCTCATACAATAGAGCCAAGAGTTGAGCAGTTAGCTGCTTGGAACTGATTGGCCAATCAGAAGAAGAATAGACTCCCCATCCATCAAACACATGGTGATATTTCCTCCTCCAATCACCTTGGAAGACAACTATTAGGCTACACTTTGTACAATCACTATGCATCACGGCACTATCTGCATATATTTTAGTTTAATTTGTACATATTTCACTTCAAATATATAAATACTCTTTCTCTTACAATATACTGGTTGAGCTAATCAGAGGCAAATTGAAGTTCAATTTTAAGCTATTGCCCATGAGAGGTATTACCCTAACCCTAATCAACAAGCGAATAAAATAAACCATGTGGGGCTAGACTGCATTACCAGGGAAGTTAGTGTAGAGTTATGTGTAAAAAGAGGAAATTGTCAAAAAATAAACAGGCAAATTATTAATAAACCACCACTAGACACAAACCAAATCAAAATTGTTATACAACAGTCAAATGTACCTACTCTCAGCAATCTAAGTGACTCAAAGCACAATGAAACAAGATGGCTACTTTTTATTGTAGTTGGTTCATGGTACAAATTCAATGTAACTATCAATAACATTAACTAGATATTTTTGGATCTCGATAGCTAATTGTATCGTTAGCGCCCTGATGTGCCTGATCAGCCTCTAGATACCAAAGCAGACAGGGCCAAACCCATAGTTTAGGTTGTACCAAACTCGTAGCCATATTGTAAGAAAGAAAACTACACAATATTCTGTGCAAAGCCCTCTATTTCTTAGCCCAGGGCTACATTTGTGAATGCTATTGTTAATCCTGCATTGGGTCTAATCCTGCTTTAGAGCAAGTGTTGCTAGCTCAAGGCTAAAGTCAGGATTATCCCAGTTTAGAACATGCCAGTGAGAAATCTCTTACAGAAAAGTATCATGGTATTTATGTCAATAAAAAATTATGTAAACACCATATTACCATCAGTATCATCGTTTAAATTGGATTATACAGTGGTATTATTTAACTACAAAGGTGGTACCAAGGCTATACATGCCTTTTACCATGGCAGTAACTGTAGTTCCAATACCAATTAACATGTGATAGGGCAACAAAAAACATCCTTATTCATGTGTTTTTTATTAGATGTTAAGACAATTTCCTATTTTTACACATAACTCTACACTAACTTCCCTAGTAGTGCAGTTTAGCCCCACATGGTTTATTTTCTTTGATTGTTCATACATTGTTTATTTGAGTTATGTATATTACATCCAGTTGACTGCATCCCTCCTTCATTGTGGTCTGCATTTAGGCCTTGTATGAACACAGCAGAAGAAAGGTCAGAGCAGAGTCATGGACCTGCTGTCTACAACACCTGTTCTACATCTCCTCCTGCTGAACATCTCAAACACTTTCACTGTTGCCATCAAACTGAACACAGGGGGAGGTGGGCTAGCTCGTTTTAAGGCTGCTAGCCAGCCTTTGAGGGCTAGTTTACGTTTGAAAGGCAATGAGTTGTAAATTAAATCAAATGTATTTGTAAAGCCCAAGATCACAAGGTAATGCCCCCATGGGCTGGACCAGTCTTGTCAAGAAGAAACATCACAATCAATCAAGAACAAAAAACACCATACAATCCAAATATGCAACACTCCCAGACAAAATTACCCTTTAAATACACTTTTTGATATTGCAATTGCTGACATGTTCACTAGAGCACATCATAATGAATGGAAACTCCCATAAGAGACTTCACTGTGGATAAAAGCGCTATATAAATGCAGAGTACTTCAGTCTGGAAAACAGCCCGGTTCTCATACAAGCCATTCGAGCCAATTGTTGAGCAGTTAGCTGATTTGAACTGATTGGCCAATCAGAATAGACACCCCATCCATCAAACACAAGGCGATATTTCCTCCTACAATCCTCTTGGAAGATCATTATTAGGCTACACTTTGTACACTCACTATGCATCACTGCAATATCTGCATATATTTTACTTTAATTCTTCACATATTTTACTTTAAATATAGCAATCTTCTCCCTCTTGCAATAAACTGGGTAAGCTAATCAGAGGCAAATTAAATCATTACGTAAGTCGAACACTGTTGAGAGGCTTGATGGGGACATGTTCAATCACATGTATTTCCTTCTAAAAACACAACAATACTGATGACATACCAGAGCCAATGGCCCGAGCATAACGTAATAAGCATTTGTATAGCAGTGGGATACACTCCTCTTAATTTATTTGCAATTGAAAAGTTAATGGGAGCAGACTGGAGCACCCTACAGATGGTCTAATGGCTGAAATGGTGGTAGTATTGTTCTCACAGAAAAGCTACCAAATACCTCTGATGGGCAATAGCTTAACGTTATGCCTAAATTTACATGACAGTCTGCCATCCTTTCCTTCCAATGCTCGGTGCCGCGCCCCTACTCTGCCTCTGATTGGCCCCAGGTGGGATGACAATAGGGAACATATCACGGCCTGTATTGATTCTAAACGGAACTCAAGATTTAATTGTCAAAGACGGGACAATTCTGTATTTTATGAGAGTCTTCTAGGCACTAGTTCTTGTCTAATATTAGTTGTACTTTAAATAACAAAAGTGTAGTTTACTGTTGCAAATTAATAGTTTGTTTCTCACTTGCAAATATGTTGTTGTATTTGGACTATTGTTCACTATTAAAAATACTGAAATTGTAAAAGGAAAATATCAATTTTTTTTAATCTAAAGCATTTGATACAGTGGATCATCCTTTGCTCTTATGAAATGATATAACATTGATATGAAAAGCCTGTGACTGGTTTCAGAATAATTTAAAAATGCCAAATCAGAATTCTTACAGATAACAAAGGGTGTTCCACAGTGTTCCATCCTGGGTCCAGTCCTCTACACATTTATATAAATGATATTGTCCATTTACTCGTGGATGATACAATTATAACAAGTCCTCCACCTGTCCTAGGAAGGCAGAGTGCATCTCATTCTGTAGTGACAAACCCTCTTCACCCTGAGACCTGAAGACATACAAACTTCTCTTAGGGATTTCCTGGTTGTTAAACAAGGTGAAATGGCCAATAGAGAACGTTAAATACTTCATCTACAAAATAACACTGTTCTAACAGGACAGTAATGATGTAAGAGGGAGATTTGAAGATTTTATTTTTTATTTGCATACAGTCATCAAATAGGCAGAGGTAAAGCACAGTCCAGGTTTGCTCAACAACAAAAATAAATGATGGAATAATGACACTGGCCTTAAGAAGGTTTGGAAATGTGAAACATAGTGTCAATTTTAACCATTTCCAGAATGACTGAAGCCCTTCCTACATTGGTCACAGTGGCTCTCTCATGATAAGCATCATATTTTGAGTAACATAATGAAACAATTGTAAAAGGCATATTTTATTATTATATTTTATTATAGCATATAGTTATTTGGCTTAAAGATGCACTATGGAGTTTTCTTTTCATTTATAATAACACAAGAGAGAAGAAAAACAGTAAATGTATTTAACAAAAAAAACGTTCAGAAACTGCGTAGTGCACCTTTAAAATAATATCTAAAATGGAAGACATTTTCCTTTAAAATGAAACCATTGGCACATTTTTTTAAATCAATGATGGATTTTAGTGAAAACGGTGAAACAGTGAAAACATTTTAATTTCATGCATGGATTACTAGATTTCAAATAAAGTATATACAGCAGTATTTTAGGCATTTCCTGGTTGTTAAACATGAAAATGGCAAAATAATTTAAATGCATACGTTTATACAATAGACAGAGGAATGTTTGATTTATGTCCAGTCTGAATGCGCTGTTGAGTATGTAAAAGGTTTTAAGCAGATTTCTACTTATTTTTAGTGTTTGACACCTGTATGAATATGCTGGTGATTCTTTACGTTTCCATAGTGAACAAAGCTCTTCCAACACTGGTCACAGATATAGTGCTTCTCTCAAGAATTAATATTCTGTTGTCTCTTTAAGCGTCCAGATGTAATGAAGCTCTTCCCAAATTGGTCACATTGGCTTCTCTCCTGTATGACTACACTGGTGTCTCTTTAAGCTGGAAGGGATAGAACTTCTCTCCTGTATGAATGTTATGGTGTTTCTTTAAGTTACAAACGTTTCTGAAGCTCTTCCCACATTGGTCACAGTGGTATGGCTTCTCTCCTGTATGAATGTTCTTGTGTTTCTTTAAGTTACCAACGTTTCTGAAGCTCTTCCCACATTGGTCACAGTGGTATGGCTTCTCTCCTGTATGAATGTTCTTGTGTTTCTTTAAGTTACCAACGTTTCTGAAGCTCTTCCCACATTGGTCACAGTGGTACGGCTTCTCTCCTGTATGAATACGCTGGTGTGTCTTTAAGGTTCCAGACTCACTGAAGCTCATCCCACACTGGTCACAGGGATAGAACTTCTCTCCTGTATGAATGTTCTGGTGTTTCTTTAAGTTTCCAGACTCACTGAAGCTCTTCCCACATTGGTCACAGTGGTACGGCTTCTCTCCTGTATGAATACGCTGGTGTGTCTTTAAGGTTCCATACCTGCTGAAGCTCATCCCACACTGGTCACAGGGATAGAACTTCTCTCCTGTATGAATGTTCTGGTGTTTCTTTAAGGTTCCAGACTCACTGAAGCTCATCCCACATTGGTCACAGTGGTAGGGCTTCTCTCCTGTATGAATACGCTGGTGTGTCTTTAAGGTTCCAGAGCGACTGAAGCCTTCCCCACACTGGTCACAGTGGTAGGGCTTCTCTCCTGTATGAATACGCTGGTGATTCTTTAAGGTTGCAGACTGACTGAAGCCTTCCCCACATTGGTCACAGTGGTATGGCTTCTCTCCTGTATGAATACGCTGGTGTATTTTTAAGGTTCCAAAGCGACTGAAGCTCTTCCCACATTGGTCACAGCAGTGAGGCCTTGACTCAGCCATTATTGTATTTGTTGTTGGGGAACAATTGTATCTGGAATAGAGAGAAACATTGCAATGACGATTACAGATTGGTAGAATGTGTAATTCCGTATTGTTTATATATTTAGTTTTGGTCTGATGTGTGGGTTGGAGTTTAGTAACATATTATAGTTTCTCCAGACCTCTCTTGGCAGAGCCTGAGGTGTGTCCAGCAATAGCACCTTCCTTATCCCCACTCAAATACAACCCACACATCAGAGAAACATGTGCACTATGGGCAGTGCAGTATCAAGCAGGGCTCTTTTACCTAGAGGTCACTGTTTGGTGGCATTACAGATTCTACCTTTGAAAGTGAATCTGCTCCATGGATGGGTATTGAAAACAGCATTAGCTAAAATACGGTGCACAACCCAATGGACAGTTATCTTTAATTTGTCATTGTGGTTGTTACTGTACAAATATACCTTTACATATACATATATTGAAGAGAAATAAACAACAGATTCAAACTATTAGACAGCATATTTAGACAGAAAATAAGTGAGACTCTGCAATGCCATGGAAACAATCAAATAAATAATTGTACTTACTGATGTTGTGGTGTCAAAAGTCTGATATATGTTATCAGAAGCAAGTTTGGATCCAGATGGTTTTAGTATAAAGTCTTGTTCCAGTAGAGAATGTGTTCTGCCACAGAGAGGGGTTCAAGTCAACCAGCAGACTATCCAGTGTTTTTGGTTGAATGAGTACTTCAGTCTTGAAAACAGCCTGTTCTTATACAACAGAGCCAATAGTTGAGCAGAATAGACACCCCATCCATCAAACACAGGGTGATAGGTCCTCTTATAATCATCTAGGAAGACAACTATTATAATTTGTACAATCACTATGTATGTATACAGTATTTACAACTGCATATATTTTTATACTTTCATTATTTCAATCTTCTCTCTTACAAGATACTGGATGATCAGAATTTTGGATTTAGAACAAATCACAGCACTATTTCAGCAGGTCACATTCATTACAAATGACATTATATCTGCCTTAGATAACAATAAGAATTGGGCTGCTCTTTTTGTAGATATATCTAAAGCATTTTATACAGTGGGTCATCCTTTGCTCTTACAGAAATTATATACCATTGAGTATGAACAGCAAAGTATGAACAAGTATTCATCAAATAGTACAACCATCTCTTATGCATTGCATGATTGTTAAACAAGGTGAAAATGGCCAAGAGAACATTACATATTTAATCTATGAACATAATACTGTTCTGACAATATTGATGTAATTAAGTTTGCAGATTTTATTTTGTAATGCATAGGTTTATACAATAGGCAGAATTAATTGGATTTATGTCCAGTATGAATGCGCTGTTGAGTATATAGATTCATGAACGCTTTTGATATTGCGGTTGCTGACATTTTCACTAGAGGGCAGCACATAAGAATGAACGGACACCCCCATGAGAGACTTCATTTAGCACTAAATACAGTCCATTTACACTTTACCATGAGTACAGCCCTGTTCTCATACAATAGAGCCAAGAGTTGAGCAGTTAGCTGCTTGGAACTGATTGGCCAATCAGAAGAAGAATAGACTCCCCATCCATCAAACACATGGTGATATTTCCTCCTCCAATCACCTTGGAAGACAACTATTAGGCTACACTTTGTACAATCACTATGCATCACGGCACTATCTGCATATATTTTAGTTTAATTTGTACATATTTCACTTCAAATATATAAATACTCTTTCTCTTACAATATACTGGTTGAGCTAATCAGAGGCAAATTGAAGTTCAATTTTAAGCTATTGCCCATGAGAGGTATTACCCTAACCCTAATCAACAAGCGAATAAAATAAACCATGTGGGGCTAGACTGCATTACCAGGGAAGTTAGTGTAGAGTTATGTGTAAAAAGAGGAAATTGTCAAAAAATAAACAGGCAAATTATTAATAAACCACCACTAGACACAAACCAAATCAAAATTGTTATACAACAGTCAAATGTACCTACTCTCAGCAATCTAAGTGACTCAAAGCACAATGAAACAAGATGGCTACTTTTTATTGTAGTTGGTTCATGGTACAAATTCAATGTAACTATCAATAACATTAACTAGATATTTTTGGATCTCGATAGCTAATTGTATCGTTAGCGCCCTGATGTGCCTGATCAGCCTCTAGATACCAAAGCAGACAGGGCCAAACCCATAGTTTAGGTTGTACCAAACTCGTAGCCATATTGTAAGAAAGAAAACTACACAATATTCTGTGCAAAGCCCTCTATTTCTTAGCCCAGGGCTACATTTGTGAATGCTATTGTTAATCCTGCATTGGGTCTAATCCTGCTTTAGAGCAAGTGTTGCTAGCTCAAGGCTAAAGTCAGGATTATCCCAGTTTAGAACATGCCAGTGAGAAATCTCTTACAGAAAAGTATCATGGTATTTATGTCAATAAAAAATTATGTAAACACCATATTACCATCAGTATCATCGTTTAAATTGGATTATACAGTGGTATTATTTAACTACAAAGGTGGTACCAAGGCTATACATGCCTTTTACCATGGCAGTAACTGTAGTTCCAATACCAATTAACATGTGATAGGGCAACAAAAAACATCCTTATTCATGTGTTTTTTATTAGATGTTAAGACAATTTCCTATTTTTACACATAACTCTACACTAACTTCCCTAGTAGTGCAGTTTAGCCCCACATGGTTTATTTTCTTTGATTGTTCATACATTGTTTATTTGAGTTATGTATATTACATCCAGTTGACTGCATCCCTCCTTCATTGTGGTCTGCATTTAGGCCTTGTATGAACACAGCAGAAGAAAGGTCAGAGCAGAGTCATGGACCTGCTGTCTACAACACCTGTTCTACATCTCCTCCTGCTGAACATCTCAAACACTTTCACTGTTGCCATCAAACTGAACACAGGGGGGGGTGGGCTAGCTCGTTTTAAGGCTGCTAGCCAGCCTTTGAGGGCTAGTTTACGTTTGAAAGGCAATGAGTTGTAAATTAAATCAAATGTATTTGTAAAGCCCAAGATCACAAGGTAATGCCCCCATGGGCTGGACCAGTCTTGTCAAGAAGAAACATCACAATCAATCAAGAACAAAAAACACCATACAATCCAAATATGCAACACTCCCAGACAAAATTACCCTTTAAATACACTTTTTGATATTGCAATTGCTGACATGTTCACTAGAGCACATCATAATGAATGGAAACTCCCATAAGAGACTTCACTGTGGATAAAAGCGCTATATAAATGCAGAGTACTTCAGTCTGGAAAACAGCCCGGTTCTCATACAAGCCATTCGAGCCAATTGTTGAGCAGTTAGCTGATTTGAACTGATTGGCCAATCAGAATAGACACCCCATCCATCAAACACAAGGCGATATTTCCTCCTACAATCCTCTTGGAAGATCATTATTAGGCTACACTTTGTACACTCACTATGCATCACTGCAATATCTGCATATATTTTACTTTAATTCTTCACATATTTTACTTTAAATATAGCAATCTTCTCCCTCTTGCAATAAACTGGGTAAGCTAATCAGAGGCAAATTAAATCATTACGTAAGTCGAACACTGTTGAGAGGCTTGATGGGGACATGTTCAATCACATGTATTTCCTTCTAAAAACACAACAATACTGATGAAATACCAGAGCCAATGGCCCGAGCATAACGTAATAAGCATTTGTATAGCAGTGGGATACACTCCTCTTAATTTATTTGCAATTGAAAAGTTAATGGGAGCAGACTGGAGCACCCTACAGATGGTCTAATGGCTGAAATGGTGGTAGTATTGTTCTCACAGAAAAGCTACCAAATACCTCTGATGGGCAATAGCTTAACGTTACGCCTAAATTTACATGACAGTCTGCCATCCTTTCCTTCCAATGCTCGGTGCCGCGCCCCTACTCTGCCTCTGATTGGCCCCAGGTGGGATGACAATAGGGAACATATCACGGCCTGTATTGATTCTAAACGGAACTCAAGATTTAATTGTCAAAGACGGGACAATTCTGTATTTTATGAGAGTCTTCTAGGCACTAGTTCTTGTCTAATATTAGTTGTACTTTAAATAACAAAAGTGTAGTTTACTGTTGCAAATTAATAGTTTGTTTCTCACTTGCAAATATGTTGTTGTATTTGGACTATTGTTCACTATTAAAAATACTGAAATTGTAAAAGGAAAATATCAATTTTTTTTAATCTAAAGCATTTGATACAGTGGATCATCCTTTGCTCTTATGAAATGATATAACATTGATATGAAAAGCCTGTGACTGGTTTCAGAATAATTTAAAAATGCCAAATCAGAATTCTTACAGATAACAAAGGGTGTTCCACAGTGTTCCATCCTGGGTCCAGTCCTCTACACATTTATATAAATGATATTGTCCATTTACTCGTGGATGATACAATTATAACAAGTCCTCCACCTGTCCTAGGAAGGCAGAGTGCATCTCATTCTGTAGTGACAAACCCTCTTCACCCTGAGACCTGAAGACATACAAACTTCTCTTAGGGATTTCCTGGTTGTTAAACAAGGTGAAATGGCCAATAGAGAACGTTAAATACTTCATCTACAAAATAACACTGTTCTAACAGGACAGTAATGATGTAAGAGGGAGATTTGAAGATTTTATTTTTTATTTGCATACAGTCATCAAATAGGCAGAGGTAAAGCACAGTCCAGGTTTGCTCAACAACAAAAATAAATGATGGAATAATGACACTGGCCTTAAGAAGGTTTGGAAATGTGAAACATAGTGTCAATTTTAACCATTTCCAGAATGACTGAAGCCCTTCCTACATTGGTCACAGTGGCTCTCTCATGATAAGCATCATATTTTGAGTAACATAATGAAACAATTGTAAAAGGCATATTTTATTATTATATTTTATTATAGCATATAGTTATTTGGCTTAAAGATGCACTATGGAGTTTTCTTTTCATTTATAATAACACAAGAGAGAAGAAAAACAGTAAATGTATTTAACAAAAAAAACGTTCAGAAACTGCGTAGTGCACCTTTAAAATAATATCTAAAATGGAAGACATTTTCCTTTAAAATGAAACCATTGGCACATTTTTTTAAATCAATGATGGATTTTAGTGAAAACGGTGAAACAGTGAAAACATTTTAATTTCATGCATGGATTACTAGATTTCAAATAAAGTATATACAGCAGTATTTTAGGCATTTCCTGGTTGTTAAACATGAAAATGGCAAAATAATTTAAATGCATACGTTTATACAATAGACAGAGGAATGTTTGATTTATGTCCAGTCTGAATGCGCTGTTGAGTATGTAAAAGGTTTTAAGCAGATTTCTACTTATTTTTAGTGTTTGACACCTGTATGAATATGCTGGTGATTCTTTACGTTTCCATAGTGAACAAAGCTCTTCCAACACTGGTCACAGATATAGTGCTTCTCTCAAGAATTAATATTCTGTTGTCTCTTTAAGCGTCCAGATGTAATGAAGCTCTTCCCAAATTGGTCACATTGGCTTCTCTCCTGTATGACTACACTGGTGTCTCTTTAAGCTGGAAGGGATAGAACTTCTCTCCTGTATGAATGTTATGGTGTTTCTTTAAGTTACAAACGTTTCTGAAGCTCTTCCCACATTGGTCACAGTGGTATGGCTTCTCTCCTGTATGAATGTTCTTGTGTTTCTTTAAGTTACCAACGTTTCTGAAGCTCTTCCCACATTGGTCACAGTGGTATGGCTTCTCTCCTGTATGAATGTTCTTGTGTTTCTTTAAGTTACCAACGTTTCTGAAGCTCTTCCCACATTGGTCACAGTGGTACGGCTTCTCTCCTGTATGAATACGCTGGTGTGTCTTTAAGGTTCCAGACTCACTGAAGCTCATCCCACACTGGTCACAGGGATAGAACTTCTCTCCTGTATGAATGTTCTGGTGTTTCTTTAAGTTTCCAGACTCACTGAAGCTCTTCCCACATTGGTCACAGTGGTACGGCTTCTCTCCTGTATGAATACGCTGGTGTGTCTTTAAGGTTCCATACCTGCTGAAGCTCATCCCACACTGGTCACAGGGATAGAACTTCTCTCCTGTATGAATGTTCTGGTGTTTCTTTAAGTTTCCAGACTCACTGAAGCTCTTCCCACATTGGTCACAGTGGTACGGCTTCTCTCCTGTATGAATACGCTGGTGTGTCTTTAAGGTTCCATACCTGCTGAAGCTCATCCCACACTGGTCACAGGGATAGAACTTCTCTCCTGTATGAATGTTCTGGTGTTTCTTTAAGGTTCCAGACTCACTGAAGCTCATCCCACATTGGTCACAGTGGTAGGGCTTCTCTCCTGTATGAATACGCTGGTGTGTCTTTAAGGTTCCAGAGCGACTGAAGCCTTCCCCACACTGGTCACAGTGGTAGGGCTTCTCTCCTGTATGAATACGCTGGTGATTCTTTAAGGTTGCAGACTGACTGAAGCCTTCCCCACATTGGTCACAGTGGTATGGCTTCTCTCCTGTATGAATACGCTGGTGTATTTTTAAGGTTCCAAAGCGACTGAAGCTCTTCCCACATTGGTCACAGTAGTGAGGCCTTGACTCAGCCATTATTGTATTTGTTGTTGGGGAACAATTGTATCTGGAATAGAGAGAAACATTGCAATGAAGATTACAGATTGGTAGAATGTGTAATTCCGTATTGTTTATATATTTAGTTTTGGTCTGATGTGTGGGTTGGAGTTTAGTAACATATTATAGTTTCTCCAGACCTCTCTCTGAGGTGTGTCCAGCAATAGCACCTTCCTTATCCCCACTCAATTACAACCCACACATCAGAGAAACATGTGCACTATGGGCAGTGCAGTATCAAGCAGGGCTCTTTTACCTAGAGGTCACTGTTTGGTGGCATTACAGATTCTACCTTTGAAAGTGAATCTGCTCCATGGATGGGTATTGAAAACAGCATTAGCTAAAATACGGTGCACAACCCAATGGACAGTTATCTTTAATTTGTCATTGTGGTTGTTACTGTACAAATATACCTTTACATATACATATATTGAAGAGAAATAAACAACAGATTCAAACTATTAGACAGCATATTTAGACAGAAAATAAGTGAGACTCTGCAATGCCATGGAAACAATCAAATAAATAATTGTACTTACTGATGTTGTGGTGTCAAAAGTCTGATATATGTTATCAGAAGCAAGTTTGGATCCAGATGGTTTTAGTATAAAGTCTTGTTCCAGTAGAGAATGTGTTCTGCCACAGAGAGGGGTTCAAGTCAACCAGCAGACTATCCAGTGTTTTTGGTTGAATGAAAGTAGGTACAACAGTCTGGAAAACAGCCCGTTCTTATACAACAGAGCCAATAGTTGAGCAGTTAGCTGCTTTGAACCGATTGGCCAATCAGAATAGACACCCCATCCATCAAACACAAGGTGATAGGTCCTCTTATAATCATCCAGGAAGACAACTGTTATGATTTGTACAATCGCTATGTATGTATACAGTATTTACAACTGCATATAGTTTTATACTTTCATTATTTCAATCTTCTCTCTTACAAGATACTGGATGATCAGAATTTTGGATTTAGAACAAATCACAGCACTATTTCAGCAGGTCACATTCATTACAAATGACATTATATCTGCCTTAGATAACAATAAGCATTGGGCTGCTCTTTTTGTAGATATATCTAAAGCATTTTATACAGTGGGTCATCCTTTGCTCTTACAGAAATTATATACCATTGAGTATGAACAGCAAAGTATGAACAAGTATTCATCAAATAGTACAACCATCTCTTATGCATTTCATGATTGTTAAACAAGGTGAAAATGGCCAAGAGAACATTAAATATTTAATCTATGAACATAATACTGTTCTGACAATATTGATGTAATTAAGTTTGCAGATTTTATTTTGTAATGCATAGGTTTATACAATAGGCAGAATTAATTGGATTTATGTCCAGTATGAATGCGCTGTTGAGTATATAGATTCATGAACGCTTTTGATATTGCAGTTGCTGACATTTTCACTAGAGGGCAGCACATAAGAATGAACGGACACCCACATGAGAGACTTCATTTAGCACTAAATGCAGTCCATTTACACTTTACCATGAGTACAGCCCTGTTCTCATACAATAGAGCCAAGAGTTGAGCAGTTAGCTGCTTGGAACTGATTGGCCAATCAGAAGAAGAATAGACTCCCCATCCATCAAATACATGGTGATATTTCCCCCTCCAATCACCTTGGAAGACAACTATTAGGCTACACTTTGTACAATCACTATGCATCACGGCACTATCTGCATATATTTTAGTTTAATTTGTACATATTTCACTTCAAATATATAAATACTCTTTCTCTTACAATATACTGGTTGAGCTAATCAGAGGCAAATTGAAGTTCAATTTTAAGCTATTGCCCATGAGAGGTATTACCCTAACCCTAATCAACAAGCGAAGAAAATAAACCATGTGGGGCTAGACTGCATTACCAGGGAAGTTAGTGTAGAGTTATGTGTAAAAAGAGGAAATTGTCAAAAAATAAACCGGCAAATTATTAATAAACCACCACTAGACACAAACCAAATCAAAATTGGTATACAACAGTCAAATGTACCTACTCTCAGCAATCTAAGTGACTCAAAGCACAATGAAACAAGATGGCTACTTTTTATTGTAGTTGGTTCATGGTACAAATTCAATGTAACTATCAATAACATGAACTAGATATTTTTGGATCTCGATAGCTAATTGTATCGTTAGCGCCCTGATGTGCCTGATCAGCCTCTAGATACCAAAGCAGACAGGGCCAAACCCATAGTTTAGGTTGTACCAAACTCGTAGCCATATTGTAAGAAAGAAAACTACACCAGATTCTGTGCAAAGCCCTCTATTTCTTAGCCCAGGGCTACATTTGTGAATGATATTGTTAATCCTGCATTGGGTCTAATCCTGCTTTAGAGCAAGTCTTGCTAGCTCAAGGCTAAAGTCAGGATTATCCCAGTTTAGAACGTGCCAGTGAGAAATCTCTTACAGAAAAGTATCATGGTATTTATGTCAATAAAAAATTATGTAAACACCATATTACCATCAGTATCATCGTTTAAATTGGATTATACAGTGGTATTATTTAACTACAAAGGTGGTACCAAGGCTATACATGCCTTTTACCATGGCAGTAACTGTAGTTCCAATACCAATTAACATGTGATAGGGCAACAAAAAACATCCTTATTCATGTGTTTTTTATTAGATGTTAAGATAATTTCCTCTTTTTACACATAACTCTACACTAACTTCCCTAGTAGTGCAGTTTAGCCCCACATGGTTTATTTTCTTTGATTGTTCATACATTGTTTATTTGAGTTATGTATATTACATCCAGTTGACTGCATCCCTCCTTCATTGTGGTCTGCATTTAGGCCTTGTATGAACACAGCAGAAGAAAGGTCAGAGCAGAGTCATGGACCTGCTGTCTACAACACCTGTTCTACATCTCCTCCTGCTGAACATCTCAAACACTTTCACTGTTGCCATCAAACTGAACACAGGGGGAGGTGGGCTAGCTCGTTTTAAGGCTGCTAGCCAGCCTTTGAGGGCTAGTTTACGTTTGAAAGGCAATGAGTTGTAAATTAAATCAAATGTATTTGTAAAGCCCAAGATCACAAGGTAATGCCCCCATGGGCTGGACCAGTCTTGTCAAGAAGAAACATCACAATCAATCAAGAACAAAAAACACCATACAATCCAAATATGCAACACTCCCAGACAAAATTACCCTTTAAATACACTTTTTGATATTGCAATTGCTGACATGTTCACTAGAGCACATCATAATGAATGGAAACTCCCATAAGGATGGCGCCGCAACGAACGGCTGCCTGTCTGTGCGCTCCGTCGAGACTGTGTTTACTTTTGTTAATATTTATAGTTTTTAGAGTTTTGTTTGTACCAACTGTTGGTGCATTTAATGTATATGACCGTCAGTCACTCATAGACATTGGATTACGGGAAACTTACCAACTGGATTACTCACTGGACCAGCTTTCCGAACCGCAACAATGGCCTGAAGAAATTCTCCGGAGATTAGGACTAGATCCTTTGTTCCTTGATCCCAGGAAAAGAGGACCCAGACGACGAGGAAAGAGAGCTGGAGTCCGTAACAGGCTGAGAACCAGGCGGCACAGGACACCACTACCCAGTATATTGCTAGCCAATGTACAATCAATTGACAATAAACTGGATGACATCCGAGCAAGGATTCAATATCAAAGAGACGTTAGGGACTGCAACGTTCTCTGCTTCACCGAAACGTGGCTCACGCCGGAGGTTCCAGACCACGCAATTCAACCGGCAGATCACTTCTTTATCCATCGCAAGGATCGGACAGCAGCAGAGTCCGGTAAACAACGTGGAGGAGGTATTGCCTTCATGTTTAACAAAAATTGGAGCGATCCAACTAACGTGAAGGAATTATCCAACCACTGCTCCCCAGAACTGGAATATATAACCATCAAGTGTCGTCCTTTCTTCCTCCCGAGGGAGTTAACGGCGATCGTCCTGATCGGAGTGTATATTACACCGCAAGCCAGCAACAAGGTTGCGCTCTCCAGACTACACGACAAGGTAAATAGAATACAAGTGGCGAACGTTAACGCCGCCATTTTAGTGCTGGGTGATTTCAATAGCGCCAATCTGAGAAAGGTATTACCTGACTTCTATCAGCATGTCCTAGATCACTGTTACACGCAATTTAAAGGTGGCTACAAGGCTCATTCTGATAGTGGCTTTGGTAAATCAGATCACGCGTCAATCTTTCTTTCACCAAAGTACAAACAGAGAATTAAAAGTACTCCTGTAGTCTCGCGAGAGGTGCAGAAATGGGATTTGACGTCAGAGGAGACGCTCCGGTCTGTGTTTCACGGCACAGACTGGAATGTGTTCCGCGACACAGATAACATTAATGTCTACACGGAGACAGTGCTGGACTATGTTTGTACTAGGGTGAAAGAAACAATCCCCACTACCACAATGAGAGTTTACCCAAATCAAAAACCCTGGGTAGACAAATCCGTCCGTGAAGCTCTGAGAGAGCGCACCAAAGCATACAACGACGGCCTAGTGGCAGGCAACATGAATGACCACAAGGTGGCGCGATACAACGTAAGGAGGACAGTGTCAGAGGCCAAACGGCGCTACAGGGATAAAATTGAACTCCAGTTTGAACAAGCTGACTCTAGAGCTATGTGGCAGGGGCTCAAAACGATGACAGACTACAAAGGCGCCTCCCTCAAACTGAACAGTGACATCTCCTTAGCAAATGACCTCAATACCTTCTATGCGAGGTTTGATGCTGGTAATAACAACACCAGCTCACAAGCCACGGCAATGGGGGGGGGGGGGGGGGGGGGTCGGCTGCTGATGGAGGCGCAGTGTTCAGGGTAACAGAGCATGAGGTGAGGCGGACCTTTAAAAAAGTGAATATCAGGAAGGCAGCAGGTCCGGACGGCATCCCCGGCCGCGTCCTAAAAGTCTGTGCCGACCAACTGGCCCCAGTATTCACTGACATATTTAACCTGTCCTTAGAACAGGCTGTCATCCCCACCTGCCTGAAGAAGTCCACTATTATCCCTGTACCCAAAAAATCCAAGCCTGCTTGCCTCAACGACTACCGCCCTGTAGCTCTCACCTCCATAGCCATGAAGTGCTTTGAGAAGCTAGTAAAGGGCTACATCTGCTCCTCCCTCCCCATCAACATGGACCCCCTGCAATTTGCATACCGCCCCAACAGGTCCACGGAGGACGCCATAGCCCATGTGCTGCACACAGCAGCATCACACCTGGACAAGAGGCAGGGGAACTATGTGAGAATGCTATTCATCGACTACAGCTCGGCATTCAATACCATAGTCCCCTCCATACTCATAGCCAAGCTCAGGGACCTGGGCTTGGGCTATGACCTCTGCCAGTGGGTCTTGGACTTCCTGACTGGCAGACCCCAGGTGGTGAGAGCAGGCAACTGCACCTCCTCATCCATCACCCTCAACATAGGGGCCCCCCAGGGCTGTGTTCTGAGTCCCCTCCTCTACTCCCTGTACACACACGACTGTGTGGCTCAGCGGAGTAGCAATACAATCATCAAATTTGCTGACGACACAGTGGTGGTGGGCCTGATCTCTGCCAACAACGAGAGGGCCTACCTGGAAGAGGTCAAGGTCCTGGCGGGATGGTGCCAGGAAAACAGCCTCTCCCTGAACGTCAGCAAAACAAAGGAGATGATTGTGGACTTCAGGAGGTCGGGGGTCAAGGACTACAGCCCCCTCAGCATCGACGGGGCACCGGTTGAGAGAGTCAACAGCTTTAAGTACCTCGGAGCCTACATATCCGAGGACTTGACATGGACCACACACATTGACAGTGTTGTGAAGAAGGCACGACAACGCCTCTACTTCCTCAGGCGCCTAAGGAAGTTCCAAGTCAGTCAGAAGATCCTTAAGAACTTCTACTCATGTACAATAGAGAGCATCTTGACCGGCAACATCACCTCCTGGTTTGGGAATAGCACTGCACAAGACCGAAGCAGACTACAAAGAGTGACACGTTCAGCCGAACGCACAATTGGAGGGGGGCTCCCCACCCTCCAGAACATTTACAACAAGCGTTGCACGGGCAAGGCTAAGAGAATCATTAAAGACTCCAGTCACCCGAACAACTGCCTCTTTGAACTGCTGCGGTCAGGCAAGCGATACCGGAGTCTCAAGGCGAGCACAGAAAGACTCAGAAGAAGCTTCTATCCCCAGGCCATCAGGCTGCTAAACGAACAATGAATGAACACTACACAACAACAACCACCATAGATCCTCCCCTACACAACAACAACCACCAAACGCACATAGCACACACATCCACACGCACACACTCAATTTAAACAAACACACTGTAGCACCCACTCCACACACTTTATAGCACACACCCACTTTAAACAAACACACTGTAGCACCCACTCCCCACACTTTATATTTATTGATGAAGGATTGCACTACAACTCGTACACCTTACTGTAAATTGTACCTAAAATTGTACCTCATCCCATTTCTGCTTTGCACTAGATAGTACTGTACATTAGTACACTGCATAGTATTGTATATTATATGGTAACTCAGAACATTGTACATATGTCTATACCGAACACTGTGACCTCATTTTTCTTCTTCTAAACTACATGCTATATTATGTTATTTGATACTATCTTGTCTAGCACAGTCTCTGGAGCGTAACAGTAAGAAGCATTTTGTATGAAAGTATTCTGTACTTCTGTATGACAACTATTAAAGAACTTGAACATAAGAGACTTCACCGTGGATAAAAGCGCTATATAAATGCAGAGTACTTCAGTCTGGAAAACAGCCCGGTTCTCATACAAGCCATTCGAGCCAATAGTTGAGCAGTTAGCTGATTTGAACTGATTGGCCAATCAGAATAGACACCCCATCCATCAAACACAAGGCGATATTTCCTCCTACAATCCTCTTGGAAGATCATTATTAGGCTACACTTTGTACACTCACTATGCATCACTGTGATATCTGCATATATTTTACTTTAATTCTTCACATATTTTACTTTAAATATAGCAATCTTCTCCCTCTTGCAATAAACTGGGTAAGCTAATCAGAGGCAAATTAAATCATTACGTAAGTCGAACACTGTTGAGAGGGTTGATGGGGACATGTTCAATCACATGTATTTCCTTCTAAAAACACAACAATACTGATGACATACCAGAGCCAATGGCCCGAGCATAACGTAATAAGCATTTGTATAGCAGTGGGATATTAATTTATTTGCAATTGAAAAGTTAATGGGAGCAGACTGGAGCACCCTACTAATGGCTGAAATGGTGGTAGTATTGTTCTCACAGAAAAGCTACCAAATACCTCTGATGGGCAATAGCTTAACATTACGCCTAAATTTACATGACAGTCTGCCATCCTTTCCTTCCAATGCTCGGTGCCGCGCCCCTACTCTGCCTCTGACCCTCATCCCTGGGTGGGATGACAATAGGGAACATATCACGGCCTGTATTGATTCTAAACGGAACTCAAGATTTAATTGTCAAAGACGGGACAATTCTGTATTTTATGAGAGTCTTCTAGGCACTAGTTCTTGTCTAATATTAGTTGTACTTTAAATAACAAAAGTGTAGTTTACTGTTGCAAATTAATAGTTTGTTTCTCACTTGCAAATCTGTTGTTGTATTTGGACTATTGTTCACTATTAAAAATACTGAAATTGTAAAAGGAAAATATCAAAAAAAAAATATCTAAAGCATTTGATACAGTGGATCATCCTTTGCTCTTATGAAATGATATAACATTGATATGAAAAGCCTGTGACTTGTTTCAGAATAATTTAAAAATGCCAAATCAGAATTCTTACAGATAACAAAGGGTGTTGCACAGTGTTCCATCCTGGGTCCAGTCCTCTACACCTTTATATAAATGATATTGTCCATTTACACGTGGATGATGGCCTGGGGATAGAAGCTCCTTCTGAGTCTCTGTGCTTGCCATGAGACTCCGGTATCGCTTGCCTGACCGCAGCAGTTCAAAGAGGCAGTTGTTTGGGTGGCTGGAGTCTTTGATTATTCTCTTAGCCTTCCCCCTGCACCGCTTGTTGTAAATGTCCTGGAGAGTGGGAAGCCCCCCTCCAATTGTGCGTTCGGCTGAACGGGCCACTCTCTGTAGTCTGCTACGGTCTTGTGCAGTGCTATTCCCAAACCAGGAGGTGATATTGCCAGTCAGGATGCTCTCTATTGTGCATGAGTAGAAGTTCTTAAGGATCTTCTGGGTACAATGGGTACAATAGAGTACGGCTCATTACAGACAATTGTTAAGGGGATGCAGACCAGAGAAAGACTTTCATCTTGTTTACATTAGGTAACGTTTAACTTATCATCTAAGCATTCTCTCTTGTTTGCTTATGAATGTCTCTGCTAAGTAAACAACTTTATCTTCCTCATTTATATATTAGATTTGATTATAATTGTATAGGGTACAATGAGTATGAAGTGTACATCTAACCAGACTAAGGAACAGCAAAGTGCATTGTAGTAAATAGGAGTAAATATGCTAAGCTAATGTGTGTACAGTATTATTATAAACAGTAGGATGAATATGCATACACTATAACCAATCTAGCCAGTGGTTTAAATAATAGAGTAAGAGTATATATATGTATATACAGTGTGTACAGTGTTACATGGATAAGCTATAGCTCTGTTGCCTATACTCAATTTAAATACCTACCTACTGCTTTCACTGTCTACAGCTGCCCTACACTGTCATCATAACAATCACAACTACCTGCCTCATACTATAGTCTAACCATATAACTCTCCAAAGACTCTGTAATGAAGCATGTGGCAATACAGGCCAAGGATGTTTAGGGTTTCCACCCGTCTCATAAAATACAGAATTGTATTTGACAATTAAATCTTGAGTTCTTAAAACATGTACAAAAGTAAGAACTAATGTAAAAGCTAGATGTGTTTACATTTTGGGAGTTAAACTATGGAATAGCCTTAGTGACGGGTTGTTGAAGTTCAAAATAAACTATATAAATTCAGTTCCATTTAGAATCAATACAGGATGTGATATGTTCCCTATTGTGATCCCAGCTGGGGATGATGGTCAGAGACAATCAGAGGCAGAGTAGGGGCAGATTGTAGGATGGCAGATTGTCATGTAAATTGAGGCGTAACGTTAAGCTATTGCCCATCAGAGGTATTTGGGTAGCTTTTCAGTGCGAACAATGCTACCACAATTTCAGCCTGGTTTGGTTTCAGTGCCATTAAACCATCTGTAGGGTGCTCCAGTCTGCTCCCATTGACTTTTCAATTGCAAATAAATTAAGAGGAGTGTATCCCACTGCTATACAAATGAGTATTACATTATGCTTGGGCCATTGGCTCTGGTATGTCATCAGTATTGTTGTGTTTTTAGAAGGAAATACATGTGATTGAACATGTCCCCATGAATCCTCTCAACAAAACGAAAACAAATAAAAAATGCTTTATAAAACATCAATAATCTAATGGAATCTTTAACTTGTTCAACATAGTACTTACATATTTTCATCCTAAATCTAGTAATACTGAGTTGAGACTTTTCAATGGAAGAACCAAGAACATATCATTCATCAATTATGTAATTTTACATAATGAATAAATGTGAGGCTTAACAAGTCCTCCACCTGTCCTAGGAAGGCAGAGTGCATCTCATTCTGTAGTGACAAACCCTCTTCACCCTGAGACCTGAAGACATACAAACTTCTCTTAGGCATTTCCTGGTTGTTAAACAAGGTGAAATGGCCAATAGAGAACGTTAAATACTTCATCTACAAAATAACACTGTTCTAACAGGACAGTAATGATGTAAGAGGGAGATTTGCAGATTTTATTTTTAATTTGCATACAGTCATCAAATAGGCAGAGGTAAAGCACAGTCCAGGTTTGCTCAACAACAAAAATAAATGATGGAATAATGACACTGGCCTCTGATAGCACATGGTCTTAAGAAGGTTTGGAAATGTGAAACATAGTGTCAATTTTAACCATTTCCAGAATGACTGAAGCCCTTCCTACATTGGTCACAGTGGTAGGGACTCTCTCATGATAAGCATCATATTTTGAGTAACATAATGAAACAATTGTAAAAGGCATATTTTATTATTATATTTTATTATAGCATAGTTATTTGGCTTAAAGATGCACTATGTAGTTTTCTTTTCATTTATAATAACACAAGAGAGAAGAAAAACAGTAAATGTATTTAGCAGGCTCTGCAAACAAACAAAAAACTTTCAGAAACTGCGTAGTGCACATTTAAAATAATATCTAAAATGGACATTTTCCTTTAAAATGAAACCATTGGCACATTTTTTTAAATCAATGATGGATTTTAGTGAAAACAGTGAAAACATTTTAATTTCATGCATGGATTACTAGATTTCAAATAAAGTATATAAAGCAGTATTTTAGGCATTTCCTGGTTGTTAAACATGAAAATGGCAAAATAATTTAAATGCATACGTTTATACAATAGACAGAGGAATGTTTGATTTATGTCCAGTCTGAATGTGCTGTTGAGTATGTAAAAGGTTTTAAGCAGATTTCTACTTATTTTTAGTGTTTGACACCTGTATGAATATGCTGGTGATTCTTTACGTTTCCATAGTGAACAAAGCTCTTCCAACACTGGTCACAGATATAGTGCTTCTCTCAAGAATGAATATTCTGTTGTCTCTTTAAGCGTCCAGATGTAATGAAGCTCTTCCCAAATTGGTCACATTGGCTTCTCTCCTGTATGACTACACTGGTGTCTCTTTAAGCTGGAAGGGATAGAACTTCTCTCCTGTATGAATGTTCTGGTGTTTCTTTACGTTACCAACGTTTCTGAAGCTCTTCCCACATTGGTCACAGTGGTATGGCTTCTCTCCTGTATGAATGTTCTTGTGTTTCTTTAAGTTACCAACGTTTCTGAAGCTCTTCCCACATTGGTCACAGTGGTACGGCTTCTCTCCTGTATGAATACGCTGGTGTGTCTTTAAGATTCCATACCTGCTGAAGCTCATCCCACACTGGTCACAGGGATAGAACTTCTCTCCTGTATGAATGTTCTGGTGTTTCTTTAAGGTTCCAGTCTCACTGAAGCTCATCCCACATTGGTCACAGTGTTAGGGCTTTTCTCCTGTATGAATACGCTGGTGTGTCTTTAAGGTTCCAGAGCGACTGAAGCCTTCCCCACACTGGTCACAGTGGTAGGGCTTCTCTCCTGTATGAATACGCTGGTGATTCTTTAAGGTTGCAGACTGACTGAAGCCTTCCCCACATTGGTCACAGTGGTATGGCTTCTCTCCTGTATGAATACGCTGGTGTATTTTTAAGGTTCCAAAGCGACTGAAGCTCTTCCCACATTGGTCACAGCAGTGAGGCCTTGACTCAGCCATTATTGTATTTGTTGTTGGGGAACAATTGTATCTGGAATAGAGAGAAACATTGCAATGAAGATTACAGATTGGTAGAATGTGTAATTCCATATTGTTTATATATTTAGTTTTGGTCTGATGTGTGGGTTGGAGTTTAGTAACATATTATAGTTTCTCCAGACCTCTCTTGGCAGAGCCTGAGGTGTGTCCAGCAATAGCACCTTCCTTATCCCCACTCAATTACAACCCACACATCAGAGAAACATGTGCACTATGGGCAGTGCAGTATCAAGCAGGGCTCTTTTACCTAGAGGTCACTGTTTGGTGGCATTACAGATTCTACCTTTGAAAGTGAATCTGCTCCATGGATGGGTATTGAAAACAGCATTAGCTAAAATACGGTGCACAACCCAATGGACAGTTATCTTTAATTTGTCATTGTGGTTGTTACTTTACAAATATACCTTTACATATACATATATTGAAGAGAAATAAACAACAGATTCAAACTATTAGACAGCATATTTAGACAGAAAATAAGTGAGACTCTGCAATGCCATGGAAACAATCAAATAAATAATTGTACTTACTGATGTTGTGGTGTCAAAAGTCTGATATATGTTATCAGAAGCACGTTTGGATCCAGATGGTTTTAGTATAAAGTCTTGTTCCAGTAGAGAATGTGTTCTGCCACAGAGAGGGGTTCAAGTCAACCAGCAGACTATCCAGTGTTTTTGGTTGAATGAAAGTAGGTACAACAGTCTGGAAAACAGCCCGTTCTTATACAACAGAGCCAATAGTTGAGCAGTTAGCTGCTTTGAACCGATTGGCCAATCAGAATAGACACCCCATCCATCAAACACAAGGTGATAGGTCCTCTTATAATCATCCAGGAAGACAACTGTTATGATTTGTACAATCACTATGTATGTATACAGTATTTACAACTGCATATAGTTTTATACTTTCATTATTTCAATCTTCTCTCTTACAAGATACTGGATGATCAGAATTTTGGATTTAGAACAAATCACAGCACTATTTCAGCAGGTCACATTCATTACAAATGACATTATATCTGCCTTAGATAACAATAAGCATTGGGCTGCTCTTTTTGTAGATATATCTAAAGCATTTTATACAGTGGGTCATCCTTTGCTCTTACAGAAATTATATACCATTGAGTATGAACAGCAAAGTATGAACAAGTATTCATCAAATAGTACAGCCATCTCTTATGCATTTCATGATTGTTAAACAAGGTGAAAATGGCCAAGAGAACATTACATATTTAATCTATGAACATAATACTGTTCTGACAATATTGATGTAATTAAGTTTGCAGATTTTATTTTGTAATGCATAGGTTTATACAATAGGCAGAATTAATTGGATTTATGTCCAGTATGAATGCGCTGTTGAGTATATAGATTCATGAACGCTTTTGATATTGCAGTTGCTGACATTTTCACTAGAGGGCAGCACATAAGAATGAACGGACACCCACATGAGAGACTTCATTTAGCACTAAATGCAGTCCATTTACACTTTACCATGAGTACAGCCCTGTTCTCATACAATAGAGCCAAGAGTTGAGCAGTTAGCTGCTTGGAACTGATTGGCCAATCAGAAGAAGAATAGACTCCCCATCCATCAAACACATGGTGATATTTCCCCCTCCAATCACCTTGGAAGACAACTATTAGGCTACACTTTGTACAATCACTATGCATCACGGCACTATCTGCATATATTTTAGTTTAATTTGTACATATTTCACTTCAAATATATAAATACTCTTTCTCTTACAATATACTGGTTGAGCTAATCAGAGGCAAATTGAAGTTCAATTTTAAGCTATTGCCCATGAGAGGTATTACCCTAACCCTAATCAACAAGCGAAGAAAATAAACAATGTGGGGCTAGACTGAATTACCAGGGAAGTTAGTGTAGAGTTATGTGTAAAAAGAGGAAATTGTCAAAAAATAAACAGGCAAATTATTAATAAACCACCACTAGACACAAACCAAATCAAAATTGTTATACAACAGTCAAATGTACCTACTCTCAGCAATCTAAGTGACTCAAAGCACAATGAAACAAGATGGCTACTTTTTATTGTAGTTGGTTCATGGTACAAATCCAATGTAACTATCAATAACATGAACTAGATATTTTTGGATCTCGATAGCTAATTGTATCGTTAGCGCCCTGATGTGCCTGATCAGCCTCTAGATACCAAAGCAGACAGGGCCAAACCCATAGTTTAGGTTGTACCAAACTCGTAGCCATATTGTAAGAAAGAAAACTACACAAGATTCTGTGCAAAGCCCTCTATTTCTTAGCCCAGGGCTACATTTGTGAATGCTATTGTTAATCCTGCATTGGGTCTAATCCTGCTTTAGAGCAAGTCTTGCTAGCTCAAGGCTAAAGTCAGGATTATCCCAGTTTAGAACGTGCCAGTGAGAAATCTCTTACAGAAAAGTATCATGGTATTTATGTCAATAAAAAATTATGTAAACACCATATTACCATCAGTATCATCGTTTAAATTGGATTATACAGTGGTATTATTTAACTACAAAGGTGGTACCAAGGCTATACATGCCTTTTACCATGGCAGTAACTGTAGTTCCAATACCAATTAACATGTGATAGGGCAACAAAAAACATCCTTATTCATGTGTTTTTTATTAGATGTTAAGACAATTTCCTCTTTTTACACATAACTCTACACTACCTTCCCTAGTAGTGCAGTTTAGCCCCACATGGTTTATTTTCTTTGATTGTTCATACATTGTTTATTTGAGTTATGTATATTACATCCAGTTGACTGCATCCCTCCTTCATTGTGGTCTGCATTTAGGCCTTGTATGAACACAGCAGAAGAAAGGTCAGAGCAGAGTCATAGATAGATAGATAGATAGATAGATAGATAGATAGATAGATAGATAGATAGATAGATAGATAGATAGATAGATAGATAGATAGATAGATAGATAGATAGATAGATAGATAGATAGATAGATAGATAGATAGATAGATAGATAGATAGATAGATAGATAGATAGATAGATAGATAGATAGATAGATAGATAGATAGATACTTTATTAATCCCCTTTGGGAAATTCAGGGTATCTCGCAGCTCACATAGCATACAGACATTTGACCATTCCCAAACAGTAGTTACACATTATGTCTGTATCATGAATTAAAATAAGTACATGATAAAATTCAATCAAATCATACCCATCAATATTAAAATTAAAATTAAAATAGGAGCGTGATTAGATAAAAGCAGGTGTATAAAAACAGGTGTAAAAACAGATGTAAAAAAACAGGTGTAAAAACAGGTGTAAAAACAGGTGTAACTATAATACGCTGTTGTACAGTCTGATGGCTGTGGGGACAAAGGACCTCCTGTGCCGCTCAGTCCGTGAGTGCAGGGAGATGAGCCGTCCGCTGCGACTGCTGCTCTGCCCCACCAGGGTGTGGTGGAGAGGGTGGTTGATATTGCCCATGATGGCCAGCAGCTTGCTCTGAGTGCGGCTCTCCACCACGGTCCCCAGTGGGTCCAGTCTCCTCCCTACCACTGAGCCAGCCTTCTTGACCAGCTTATCCAGCCGTCTGGTATCCCTGGCCGTGGTATTACCACCCCAACAGACAGCGGCGTAGAGGAGCACACTTGACACCACTGCCTGATAGAACATGAACAACATTTCCCCACATACATTAAAAGACCTGAGCCTCCTAAGGAAGAACAGCCTGCTCTGTCCTTTCTTGTAAAGTGCTTCCGCATTAGCAGCCCAGGCCAGCTTATCATCTAGGTGCACTCCTAAATATTTGTATGATTGCACCGTCTCAATGTTGTTTCCCCGTATGCTGACTGGTTGCAGAGGTGGTTTCGACCTGCGGAAGTCCAGTACCATCTCCTTGGTCTTTTTTGCGTTCAGAAGAAGGCCGTTCCGTTCGCTCCAGTCGCTGAAGGCTCCCACCTGGTCCCTGTACTCTCCCTCCTGTCCCTTCCTCACACACGCCACAATCGCTGTGTCGTCCGAATATTTTTGGACGTGGCAAGACTCAGAGTTGTAATTGAAGTCTGCCGTGTAGAGGGTGAACAAGAACGGAGCGAGAACAGTCCCCTGTGGGGCCCCAGTGCTGCTGACCACTGTCTCCGAGACACAGTTGCCCATTCTGACAAACTGTGGTCGATCTGTCAGGTAATCTGTGATCCAGGAAGTGAAGGAGGGATCCACCCCCATCTTCCTGAGCTTGTCTTTTAGTATGGGAGGTTGAATAGTATTAAAAGCGCTCGAAAAATCAAAAAACATAATCCTCACATAACTCCCCGGCTCATCCAGGTAGGAGTAGGCCCGATGTAGCATGTAGAGGACCGCATCGTCCACCCCGATGCTCTCCTGATACCCAAACTGCAGGGGGTCAAGGGCGTGTTCAGTCTGTGGCCTCAGATGGTCTACAACACCTGTTCTACATCTCCTCCTGCTGAACATCTCAAACACTTTCACTGTTGCCATCAAACTGAACACATGGGGAGGTGGGCTAGCTCGTTTTAAGGCTGCTAGCCAGCCTTTGAGGGCTAGTTTACGTTTGAAAGGCAATGAGTTGTAAATTAAATCAAATGTATTTGTAAAGCCCAAGATCACAAGGTAATGCCCCCATGGGCTGGACCAGTCTTGTCAAGAAGAAACATCACAATCAATCAAGAACAAAAAACACCATACAATCCAAATATGCAACACTCCCAGACAAAATTACCCTTTAAATACACTTTTTGATATTGCAATTGCTGACATGTTCACTAGAGCACATCATAATGAATGGAAACTCCCATAAGAGACTTCACTGTGGATAAAAGCGCTATATAAATGCAGAGTACTTCAGTCTGGAAAACAGCCCGGTTCTCATACAAGCCATTCGAGCCAATAGTTGAGCAGTTAGCTGATTTGAACCGATTGGCCAATCAGAATAGACACCCCATCCATCAAACACAAGGTGATAGGTCCTCTTATAATCATCCAGGAAGACAACTGTTATGATTTGTACAATCACTATGTATGTATACAGTATTTACAACTGCATATAGTTTTATACTTTCATTATTTCAATCTTCTCTCTTACAAGATACTGGATGATCAGAATTTTGGATTTAGAACAAATCACAGCACTATTTCAGCAGGTCACATTCATTACAAATGACATTATATCTGCCTTAGATAACAATAAGCATTGGGCTGCTCTTTTTGTAGATATATCTAAAGCATTTTATACAGTGGGTCATCCTTTGCTCTTACAGAAATTATATACCATTGAGTATGAACAGCAAAGTATGAACAAGTATTCATCAAATAGTACAACCATCTCTTATGCATTTCATGATTGTTAAACAAGGTGAAAATGGCCAAGAGAACATTAAATATTTAATCTATGAACATAATACTGTTCTGACAATATTGATGTAATTAAGTTTGCAGATTTTATTTTGTAATGCATAGGTTTATACAATAGGCAGAATTAATTGGATTTATGTCCAGTATGAATGCGCTGTTGAGTATATAGATTCATGAACGCTTTTGATATTGCAGTTGCTGACATTTTCACTAGAGGGCAGCACATAAGAATGAACGGACACCCACATGAGAGACTTCATTTAGCACTAAATGCAGTCCATTTACACTTTACCATGAGTACAGCCCTGTTCTCATACAATAGAGCCAAGAGTTGAGCAGTTAGCTGCTTGGAACTGATTGGCCAATCAGAAGAAGAATAGACTCCCCATCCATCAAACACATGGTGATATTTCCCCCTCCAATCACCTTGGAAGACAACTATTAGGCTACACTTTGTACAATCACTATGCATCACGGCACTATCTGCATATATTTTAGTTTAATTTGTACATATTTCACTTCAAATATATAAATACTCTTTCTCTTACAATATACTGGTTGAGCTAATCAGAGGCAAATTGAAGTTCAATTTTAAGCTATTGCCCATCAGAGGAATTACCCTAAACCTAACCCTAATCAACAAGCGAAGAAAATAAACCATGTGGGGCTAGACTGCATTACCAGGGAAGTTAGTGTAGAGTTATGTGTAAAAAGAGGAAATTGTCAAAAAATAAACAGGCAAATTATAAATAAACCACCACTACACACACACCAAATCAAAATGGTTATACAACAGTCAAATGTACCTACTCTCAGCAAGCTAAGTGACTCAAAGCACAATGAAACAAGATGGCTACTTTTTATTGTAGTTGGTTCATGGTACAAATTCAATTTAACTATCAATAACCTATAGATATTTTTGGATCTCGATAGCTAATTGTATCGTTACCGCCCTGATGTGCCTGATCAGCCTCTAGATACCAAAGCAGACAGGGCCAAACCCATAGTTTAGGTTGTACCAAACTCGTAGCCATATTGTAAGAAAGAAAACTACACAAGATTCTGTGCAAAGCCCTCTATTTCTTAGCCCAGGGCTACATTTGTGAATGCTATTGTTAATCCTGCATTGGGTCTAATCCTGCTTTAGAGCAAGTCTTGCTAGCTCAAGGCTAAAGTCAGGATTATCCCAGTTTAGAACGTGCCAGTGAGAAATCTCTTACAGAAAAGTATCATGGTATTTATGTCAATAAAAAATTATGTAAACACCATATTACCATCAGTATCATCGTTTAAATTGGATTATACAGTGGTATTATTTAACTACAAAGGTGGTACCAAGGCTATACATGCCTTTTACCATGGCAGTAACTGTAGTTCCAATACCAATTAACATGTGATAGGGCAACAAAAAACATCCTTATTCATGTGTTTTTTATTAGATGTTAAGACAATTTCCTCTTTTTACACATAACTCTACACTAACTTCCCTAGTAGTGCAGTTTAGCCCCACATGGTTTATTTTCTTTGATTGTTCATACATTGTTTATTTGAGTTATGTATATTACATCCAGTTGACTGCATCCCTCCTTCACTGTGGTCTGCATTTAGGCCTTGTATGAACACAGCAGAAGAAAGGTCAGAGCAGAGTCATGGACCTGCTGTCTACAACACCTGTTCTACATCTCCTCCTGCTGAACATCTCAAACACTTCCACTGTTGCCATCAAACTGAACACAGGGGGAGGTGGGCTAGCTCGTTTTAAGGCTGCTAGCCAGCCTTTGAGGGCTAGTTTACGTTTGAAAGGCAATGAGTTGTAAATTAAATCAAATGTATTTGTAAAGCCCAAGATCACAAGGTAATGCCCCCATGGGCTGGACCAGTCTTGTCAAGAAGAAACATCACAATCAATCAAGAACAAAAAACACCATACAATCCAAATATGCAACACTCCCAGACAAAATTACCCTTTAAATACACTTTTTGATATTGCAATTGCTGACATGTTCACTAGAGCACATCATAATGAATGGAAACTCCCATAAGAGACTTCACTGTGGATAAAAGCGCTATATAAATGCAGAGTACTTCAGTCTGGAAAACAGCCCGGTTCTCATACAAGCCATTCGAGCCAATAGTTGAGCAGTTAGCTGATTTGAACTGATTGGCCAATCAGAATAGACACCCCATCCATCAAACACAAGGCGATATTTCCTCCTACAATCCTCTTGGAAGATCATTATTAGGCTACACTTTGTACACTCACTATGCATCACTGCAATATCTGCATATATTTTACTTTAATTCTTCACATATTTTACTTTAAATATAGCAATCTTCTCTCTCTTGCAATAAACTGGGTAAGCTAATCAGAGGCAAATTAAATCATTACGTAAGTCGAACACTGTTGAGAGGGTTGATGGGGACATGTTCAATCACATGTATTTCCTTCTAAAAACACAACAATACTGATGACAGAGCCAATGGCCCGAGCATAACGTAATACGCATTTGTATAGCAGTGGGATATTAATTTATTTGAAATTGAAAAGTTAATGGGAGCAGACTGGAGCACCCTACAGATGGTCTAATGGCTGAAATGGTGGTAGTATTGTTCTCACAGAAAAGCTACCAAATACCTCTGATGGGCAATAGCTTAACGTTACGCCTAAATTTACATGACAGTCTGCCATCCTTTCCTTCCAATGCTTGGTGCCGCGCCCCTACTCTGCCTCTGATTGGCCCCAGGTGGGATGACAATAGGGAACATATCACCTGTATTGATTCTAAACGGAACTCAAGATTTAATTGTCAAAGACGGGACAATTCTGTATTTTATGAGAGTCTTCTAGGCACTAGTTCTTGTCTAATATTAGTTGTACTTTAAATAACAAAAGTGTAGTTTACTGTTGCAAATTAATAGTTTGTTTCTCACTTGCAAATCTGTTGTTGTATTTGGACTATTGTTCACTATTAAAAATACTGAAATTGTAAAAGGAAAATATCAAAAAAAATGTATCTAAAGCATTTGATACAGTGGATCATCCTTTGCTCTTATGAAATGATATAACATTGATATGAAAAGCCTGTGACTGGTTTCAGAATAATTGAAAAATGCCAAATCAGAATTCTTACAGATAACAAAGGGTGTTCCACAGTGTTCCATCCTGGGTCCAGTCCTCTACACCTTTATATAAATGATATTGTCCATTTACACGTGGATGATACAATTATAACAAGTCCTCCACCTGTCCTAGGAAGGCAGAGTGCATCTCATTCTGTAGTGACAAACCCTCTTCACCCTGAGACCTGAAGACATACAAACGTCTCTTAGGCATTTCCTGGTTGTTAAACAAGGTGAAATGGCCAATAGAGAACGTTAAATACTTCATCTACAAAATAACACTGTTCTAACAGGACAGTAATGATGTAAGAGGGAGATTTGCAGATTTTATTTTTTATTTGCATACAGTCATCAAATAGGCAGAGGTAAAGCACAGTCCAGGTTTGCTCAACAACAAAAATAAATGATGGAATAATGACACTGGCCTCTGATAGCACATGGTCTTAAGAAGGTTGACTGAAGCCCTTCCTACATTGGTCACAGTGGTAGGGACTCTCTCATGATAAGCATCATATTTTGAGTAACATAATGAAACAATTGTAAAAGGCATATTTTATTATTATATTTTATTATAGCATATAGTTATTTGGCTTAAAGATGTACTATGGAGTTTTCTTTTCATTTATAATAACACAAGAGAGAAGAGAAACAGTAAATGTATTTAGCAGGCTCTGCTAAACCCCTTTCTCAGAAACTGCGTAGTGCCCCTTTAAAATAATATTTCAAATGGAAGAATCATTTCCACAAATCATTCCACAAATCAATGATGGATAAGTACATGCAATAATCTCTTGAAATGTGTATTAGAAAATAATATTAAAGCTGCAATAATTATTTTCTGACAAGTAGAGGGCAGCAAGGAGCCATTGTAAACAAAGCATTGCCTCTCTTTCTCCCAAAACAAACACCTTGCTTTGTCTCACTAAAGTGAACATTGTATCATGTATAAACATAACCCTACCTTGGTGGTACAATAGTGTTGTAACTAGCGAACAAAATCAGTGAAAAAAAGTCAGTTTCATGCATGGATTACTAGATTTCAAATAAAGTATATACAATGTTCTTTTAGGCGTTTCCTGGTTGTGGCAAAACATTTTAAATGCATAGGTTTATACAATAGACAGAGGAATGTTTGATTTATGTCCAGTATGAATGCGCTGTTGAATTTGTAAATGTTTTAAGCAGTTTCTACTTATTTTTGGTGTTTGACACCTCTATGAATACGCTGGTGATTCTTTAAGTTTCCAGAGTGAACAAAGCTCTTCCCACACTGGTCACAGGGATAGTGCTTCTCTCAAGAATGCATGTTTGGTGTCTCTTTAAGTGTCCAGATGTAATGAAGATCTTCCCACATTGGTCACATTGGCTTCTCTCCTGTATGAATACACTGGTGTTTCTTTAAGCTGACAAAGTGTCTGAAGCTCTTCCCACACTGGCCACAGGGATAGAACTTCTCTCCTGTATGAATGTTCTGGTGTGTCTTTAAGTTACACAGGTGTCTGAAGCTCTTCCCACACTGGTCACAGTGGTACGGCTTCTCTCCTGTATGAATACGCTGGTGTGTCGTTAAGGTTCCAGGCAGACTGAAGCATTCCCCACATTGGTCACAGTGGTATGGCTTCTCTCCTGTATGAATATGTTGATGTATTTTTAAGGTTCCAGAGTGACTGAAGCCTTCCCCACATTGGTCACAGTGATAGGGCTTCTCTCCTGTATGAATACGCTGGTGTCTCTTTAAGTTTCCAGACTGACTGAAGCTCTTCCCACATTGGTCACAGCATTGAGGCCTTGACTCAGCCATTATTGTATTTGTTGTTGGGGAACAATTGTATCTGAAATAGAGAGAAACATTGCAATGAAGATTTCAGATTGGTAGAACCTGTAATTCCGTATTGTTTATATATTTAGTTTTGGTCTGATGTGTGGGTTGGAGTTTAGTAACATATTATAGTTTCTCCAGACCTCTCTTGGCAGAGCCTGAGGTGTGTCCAGCAATAGCACCTTCCTTATCCCCACTCAATTACAACCCACACATCAGAGAAACATGTGCACTATGGGCAGTGCAGTATCAAGCAGGGCTCATTTACCTAGAGGTCACTGTTTGGTGGCATTACAGATTCTACCTTTGAAAGTGAATCTGCTCCATGGATGGGTATTGAAAACAGCATTAGCTAAAATACGGTGCACAACCCAATGGACAGTTATCTTTAATTTGTCATTGTGGTTGTTACTGTACAAATATACCTTTACATATACATATATTGAAGAGAAATAAACAACAGATTCAAACTATTAGACAGCATATTTAGACAGAAAATAAGTGAGACTCTGCAATGCCATGGAAACAATCAATTACATAATTATACTTACTGATGTTGTGGGGTCAAAAGTCTGATATATGTTATCAGAAGCAAGTTTGGATCCAGATGGTTTTAGTATAAAGTCTTGTTCCAGTAGAGAATGTGTTCTGCCACAGAGAGGGGTTCAAGTCAACCAGCAGACTATCCAGTGTTTTTGGTTGAATGAGTAGTTCAGTCTGGAAAACAGCTTATACAACTGAGCCAATAGTTGAGCAGTTAGCTGCTTTGAACTGATTGGCCAATCAGAATAGACACCCCATCCATCAAACACAAGGTGATAGGTCCTCTTATAATCATCTAGGAAGACAACTGTTATGATTTGTACAATCACTATGTATGTATACAGTATTTACAACTGCATATATTTTTATACTTTCATTATTTCAATCTTCTCTCTTACAAGATACTGGATGATCAGAATTTTGGATTTAGAACAAATCACAGCACTATTTCAGCAGGTCACATTCATTACAAATTACATTATATCTGCCTTAGATAACAATAAGCATTGGGCTGCTCTTTTTGTAGATATATCTAAAGCATTTTATACAGTGGGTCATCCTTTGCTCTTACAGAAATGATATACCATTGAGTATGAACAGCAAAGTATGAACAAGTATTCATCAAATAGTACAACCATCTCTTATGCATTTCATGATTGTTAAACAAGGTGAAAATGGCCAAGAGAACATTAAATATTTAATCTATGAACATAATACTGTTCTGACAATATTGATGTAATTAAGTTTGCAGATTTTATTTTGTAATGCATAGGTTTATACAATAGGCAGAATTAATTGGATTTATGTCCAGTATGAATGCGCTGTTGAGTATATAGATTCATGAACGCTTTTGATATTGCAGTTGCTGACATTTTCACTAGAGGGCAGCACATAAGAATGAACGGACACCCCCATGAGAGACTTCATTTAGCACTAAATGCAGTCCATTTACACTTTACCATGAGTACAGCCCTGTTCTCATACAATAGAGCCAAGAGTTGAGCAGTTAGCTGGGGGGGGGGGGGTAGCTTAGGATGATTCCAAGGGCCCAGCACTGGGGGGGGCCAAAAAAAAGAAAAAGAAAAATTTACCAGACATCACACAGGTGTATTATTGATGCTCTCATTGATACTATGTTTCTTTCTGAAGTGTGTGTGTGTGTGTGTGTGTGTGTGTGTGTGTGTGTGTGTGTGTGTGTGTGTGTGTGTGTGTGTGTGTGTGTGTGTGTGTGTGTGTGTGTGTGTGTGTGTGTGTGTGTGTGTGTGTGAGATATATATAGAGAGAGGGGGGGCTTTGGTAGACTATTGAATTGGTCCATTCATTGAAGATGAACGCAATGCGACATCCTTTACTAGGCTCACCCACCAACAGTGCAGGTGCTGAACTGCTGATCCGAATGTCTAGGTGAAAACCATATTATGCGTTTTCATCAATAAAAAAATGGCAAAAAAAAAATCCTACAAATACATTCTTTCATGGGGCCCAGATTCTGGAGCTACACCCCTGCCTCCACCTGTCCTAGGAAGGGATAGTGCATCTCATTCTGTAGTGACAAACCCTCTTCACCCTGAGACCTGAAGACATACAAACGTCTCTTAGGCATTTCCTGGTTGTTAAACAAGGTGAAATGACCAATAAAGAATGTTAAATAATGAATCTACAAAATAACACTGTTCTAACAGGACAGTAATGATGTAAGAGGGAGATTTGCAGATTTTATTTTTTATTTCCATACAGTCATCAAATAGGGAGAGGTAAAGCACAGTCCAGGTTTGATCAACAACAAAAATAAATCATGGAATAATGAGACTGGGCTCTGATAGCACATGGTCTTAAGAAGGTTTGGAAATGTGAAACATAGTGTAAATTTTAACCATTTCCAGAGTGACTGAAGCCCATCCTACATTGGTATTTTACATCTACAAGGCTTACAACTTGTGGGTATAAATCATTTACATATGCAATTAGGTGATCTTACGGTTATTTGGCTTGAAGATGCACTATGGAGTTTTGTTTTTGTTTTTAATAACACAAGAGAGAAGAAAAACAGTAAATGTATTTAGCAGGCTCTGCTAAACCCCTTTCTCAGAAACTGCGTAGTGCCCCTTTAAAATAATATTTCAAATGGAAGAATCATTTCCACAAATCATTCCACAAATCAATGATGGATAAGTACATGCAATAATCTCTTGAAATGTGTATTAGAAAATAATATTAAAGCTGCAATAATTATTTTCTGACAAGTAGAGGGCAGCAAGGAGCCATTGTAAACAAAGCATTGCCTCTCTTTCTCCCAAAACAAACACCTTGCTTTGTCTCACTAAAGTGAACATTGTATCATGTATAAACATAACCCTACCTTGGTGGTACAATAGTGTTGTAACTAGAGAACAAAATCAGTGAAAAAAAAGTCAGTTTCATGCATGGATTACTAGATTTCAAATAAAGTATATACAATGTTCTTTTAGGCGTTTCCTGGTTGTGGCAAAACATTTTAAATGCATAGGTTTATACAATAGACAGAGGAATGTTTGATTTATGTCCAGTATGAATGCACTGTTGAATTTGTAAATGTTTTAAGCAGTTTCTTTTTATTTTTGGTGTTTGACACCTCTATGAATACGCTGGTGATTCTTTAAGTTTCCAGAGTGAACAAAGCTCTTCCCACAGAAACCCAAGGGGCCAGGGGCCGGTCTGCCACGGCGCCTCCCTGTGCTATGAATATATGTACACTTGACACAACACGCAACCACATTTTCACAACCTTTATTTAATGGGAGCAGACTGGAGCACCCTACAGATGGTTTAATACTTTAATGGCACTGAAACCAAACCAGGCTGAATGGTGGTAGTAATGTTCTCACTGAAAACCTACCCAAATACCTCTGATGGGCAATAGCTTAACATTGAACATCAATTTGCCTCTGATTAGCTTACCCAGTATATTGTAAGAGAGAATATTGATATATTCTAAGTAAAATATGTACAAATTAAACTCAATATATATGCAGGTGCAGATATTGCAGTGACACATAGTGATTATACAAAGTGTATCCTAATAATTATCTTCCAAGATGATTGGAGGAGAAAATATCACCTTGTGTTTGATTGAGGGGGAGTCTATTGTTCTTCTGATTGGCCAATCAGTTCCAAGCTGCTAACTGCTTAACTCTTGGCTCTATTGTATATGAGAACAGGGCTGTTTTACTGAAGTACTCATGGTAAAGGGTAAATGGGCTGCATTTAGCGCTGTTATCCAAAGTGCTAAGTGAAGTCTCTCACGGGGGTGTCCATTCATTATTATGTGCTGTCCTCTAGTGAACATGTCAGCAACTGCAATATCATGAGGTGTATTTAAAGGGTTATTCTACTGAAATCTACTTTTAGGTTGTAATTCCAAGGACATGTTACTCTTTGATATTGTAAACAGTTGCACAATAATAATGTGTCAGAGCCAGGAGTGAAATCATTGAAAAGTCAGACAATATAGGGGGAACTTTGTCAGACATTAGTCCATTTTCTTTTGCAAAACAGAAACACTTTGTATTTCTGTAACTCATTCATTTGGAAACACTCATAGCATGCAGTGTAAATGGGCAATATAATTTATATAAAGGTGAAGAGGACTGGACCCAGTATGGCAGTATGAAACACCCATTGTTATCTGTAATAATTCTGATTGGGCATTTTTCAATTATTCTGTCACAAAAAAGTCACAGGCTTTTCTACCCATATCAATGTTATATAATTTATGTAAGAGCAAAGGATGATCCACTGTATCAAATGCTTTAGATCGATCTACAAAAGGAGCAGAACAATTCTTCTTGTTATCTAATGCAGATATAATGTAATTTGTAATTAAGGTGACTGCTATCCAGATTGATGCAGATTTAAAACTGAATGAGTTGAAAGGCAGAATCCCTGTCTCTAAGCAGAGTTGTTAGTTGGCCTGGCATAACGTAATAAGCATTTGATTTGCAATTAAAAGCCAATGGGAGCAGACTGGAGCACCCTACAGATTGTTTAATGACTCGGAATACTGTGCACAGGCTGAAATGGAGGTGGCATTGTTCTCACTGAAAACCTACCAAATACCTCTGAATGGCAATAGCTTAACGTTATGCTGCAATTTACATGACCGTCTGCCATCCTTTCCTTCCAATGCTCGGTGCAGCGCCCCTACTCTGCCTCTGATTGGCTCTGACCCTCATCCCTGGGTGGGATGACAATAGGGAGCATATCACATCCTGTATTGATTCTAAAGGGAACTCAAGATTAAATGGTCAAAGACGGAACAATTCTGTATTTTATGAGATGGGTGGAAACCCTAAACATCCTTGGCCTGTATTGCAACATGCTTCATTACAGAGTATTTGGAACAGAGTGTCCACATAGTTTGTAATAGCAGCAGCTTTCATAAATCTTGAAATAAAATCTGCAACCAGATTACTCCCTGTTAGACAATATCCTGGTTTGACAAATTCATTTTTTTTGTAATCTGATGCCATAATCCAAGAATCATAATTTCAGTCACCAGCCAACTGCATGGTCAGTAATGTCAGACTCAATGTTTATTAAAAAAAAAACATGGAATACATCAAATCAATACATTTCCTAAAGACACTTATACGTCCCACTGAGGATTGTGTTTGGTTTGGAACTTGAAATATGTCAATATTTAAGGAATTGGGCTAAATTCTGATCATCCAGTATCTTGTAAGAGAGAGAATATTGAAATAATGAAAGTATGATAAGTACAAATAAAACAAATATATATACAAGTGCAAATACTGCAAACATACATAGTGATTGTACAAAGTGTAGCATAATAGCTGTCTTCCAAGATAATTATAAGAGGGCCTTGTGTTTGATGGATGGGGTGTCTATTCTGATTGGCCTGGGAGATACCCCACCTGGGTACCTGGCATCATGGAAACATGGTCCCCAAGCAGGAATCGAACCCTGGACCTTCCTGCTGTGAGGCGACAGTGTTAACCACTACACCACCATGCCACACCAGGGATTACTAGATTTAAAATAAAGTATATACAATGTTCTTTTAGGCATTTCCTGGTTATTAAACATGACAGAGATGAAGAGAACATTAAATATTAAATCTACAAACATAACACTGTTCTGACAGCACAATAGTGATTAGGAGATTATTTACAGATACAAATGTTTAAATGCATAGGTTTATACAATAGACAGAATAATGTTTGATTTATGTCCAGTATGAATGCGCTGTTGAGTATGTAAATGTTTTAAGAAGATTTCTAATTATTATTTTTTTTTTTTATATTTTTTTTATTATTGCAAAACAAAAAATTATTAAAAGTCAGTACTCAACACACAATGCATAATGAAACTTTCAGTAAAGGTGGTTATAATATATGCAAGTACAGAAACAGGATAAAACAAAAATAGTCTATAATAACATTTTAGCCGTATACAGTGTATATCCAGCGAAATTACAATTATATAAATGTTAGTATATAATATACCCCTAATACCTATTTTCTAAAACCCTACACACATATGCTCCAGCTCAAACCCCCCCCTCCCGGACCCCCTCTTGGATAGTACCTCCATTATCCCTCACTCCTAACCAGACACCACCATTATAAGCTAGCTTTTATTCTCTCCACCACTTCTAACCACATTGACATTTTGGATTCATTGAGCCCCAGAATTCTTGCTGTAGATATTTCTTGATATATCACATCAAGATATGTAAGAAACCACACTTTTCGGCACATTTTTTCCGGTTGAAACCAACGTGATGCGATCAGTTTTTTAGCTACTGTGATACCCGATAAAACCAATCTTTTTAGTTGTGGATTCACTGCAAACTCAAAAACATCATTCAATAGTAATACCGCGGGGTGTACAGGTATATTCCAAAATACGAGTGTTGATAATTGTTGGGACACATCTTTCCAGAATGCCTTAACTGGTGGGCAGTCCCAATACATGTGCATAAATGTTCCTTCGTCCCCATTTGTACATTGGGAGCATTTGGAGTCTTGTATAAGCCCCATTTTGCACAGCCTTATAGGAGTCAAGTATGTCCTGTGAATATAGTTCAGATTGATTTGTTGATGATCCGGGTTCCTTGATGTAAGTCGGACATTTGCCCAGGCTCCTTGCCAATCAAAGTCATATTCCAGGTCTGGTATATCCCTCCTCCAGACAGTGTCTATTTGAAGGGTTTCATACGAGGACGTTAGTAATTGATAATAAAAACTTGATACAAAACCTCCCAATGTATCTCTTTCATAGAAAAATGTGTGGTATCTGTGGTGTTCAATTGGTCCGAGTAATGGAACACAGTGAGATCTCATACAAAGTCATAACTGTATGTAAAAAAGCCATGTGGACTCGGTGAGGTTAAACTTTATAATAATAATAATGACTTGGATTTATATAGCGCTCTTCATGACACCCAGAGCGCTTCACAGAGTCCATTATTCGTTCATACACAGTCATACCGGTGGTGGTAAGCTACAATTGCAGCCAGAGCTGCCCTGAGGCAGACTCACGGAAGCGTGGCGAATAATCAACGCCTACGGCCCCTCCGACCACCACCAACATTCATTCACATGTATACACATTCATACGAGGCAAGTAGGTTAAGTGTCTTGCCCAAGGACACAACGGCAGTGGGATGGACATGGGCTTGAGCGGGATTCGAACCACCAACGCTTCGATCATTGGACGACCCGCTCTACCCCTGAGCCACGCCGCCCCACGGCGTGCATATTTCGACATAACTACAGAGGCCCTTGTTATTAAAAATATCCCCTAGTGAGTGTATGCCTTTCTCTTCCCATATAGGGAATCTTATAGGTCGTTTTCCCATTAAGAGTGCATTGTTATTGAATATGGGAGTGTGATTATGCCATTCTTGAGGGTTAGGATATTTCTTTTGTGTTTCCCGCCATGTTCTGATTGCATGGGTAATTATTGGGCCAAATTCTCGCTCACAATGCTTGATTGAAAGTTTAGTGTGTGCTATGTCTTTCAGTCTCTGTGGGGCTACCATGTTTTCTTCCAATTCTCTCCAGGATACCAAAGCCTGGGGGTCAAACCATATCTTCACTGGTCTTAATGTGAAGGCCTTAAAATATTGTAAAAAATCTGGGACTGCCATGCCACCGTCTGCTTTATTTCTCTGTGCGGTGGATCTTTTTATGCGAGGTGGTTTGTTATTCCAAATAAATTTGTATGTGGAGGTTTGTAATCTTTTCCAGTAGCCCTCTGGAGGAGGTAACGGAAGCATTGAGCTGAAGAAATTGATTCTTGGTAATACATCCATCTTAACTATTGATACCCTTGCCTGTACTGAGTTTTTAAGTTTTGCCCACCTGTCCAGGTCGTCTTTGATTTTGTTCTGTATTTTTGTGTAATTGTGCTTCACCGTTTGTCTTATGGTGGGAAGTATTTCCACACCCAAGCATCTGAAATGTTTGACCATGGGTATCGCACCTGGGAGGGTTGTGTCTTTTTTTGCACTGGTGTTAAGAGGAAGAAAAGCCGACTTAGGCCAATTTATTTTAAATCCCGATAAATCACCAAAGTTTTCTATCAACTTGAGTATATGCGGCAATGTGTTGTTGGGGTTTTGCATGAACAATATTACGTCGTCCGCATATAAACTAATTTTAAGATGTGTGCCCTTGATTACTATTGGTTCTATGTGTTGGGATTGTCTTATAAATTGTGCTAAAGGTTCTAATGATAGATCGAATAGTCCGGGACTAAGAGGGCAACCCTGTCTGGCTGAGCGTGATACCGGAAAGATATCGGAGATGAATGTGCCTGTTGTAATCCTGGCCGATGGGTCCTTGTATAGTACTTTAATCATATCAATGAATCCTTTTCCTAACCCCATCCTTTCTAATACTGCCCATAGAAACGACCATTCCAACCTGTCAAATGCTTTCAGAGCATCCAGGGATAGTATCGCCTTAGGTGTGGTGTCCTCTTTGTCTGCATCTAGTACGTGCAGTATTCGCCTTATGTTATCATTGATCAGGCGACCTTTTATGAAGCCTGTTTGGTCCGGATGAACTAAAGACGTCATATGCGTCATTCTGAGGACAACAGCAGAGAGGGTAGGATCTTTTAACTGAATACTGTGTACATCATTTTGAAGTGTGTGACTAAATTGTGTTGTGGAAATTGTTTGTAATTAGTTTCACCCAGCTGACAGAAACTGGAGGTGTGGCCTTTGTGCATGTAGTTAAGTGGGCACTTGTGACAGTTTTTCTGCTTAAATACCAGCTTTTTCTCTGTTGGATTCATTCTGAGGACAACAGCAGAGAGGGTAGGATCTTTTAACTGAATACTGTGTACATCATTTTGAAGTGTGTGACTAAATTGTGTTGTGGAAATTGTTTGTAATTAGTTTCACCCAGCTGACAGAAACTGGAGGTGTGGCCTTTGTGCATGTAGTTAAGTGGGCACTTGTGACAGTTTTTCTGCTTAAATACCAGCTTTTTCTCTGTTGGATTCATTCTGAGGACAACAGCAGAGAGGGTAGGATCTTTTAACTGAATACTGTGTACATCATTTTGAAGTGTGTGACTAAATTGTGTTGTGGAAATTGTTTGTAATTAGTTTCACCCAGCTGACAGAAACTGGAGGTGTGGCCTTTGTGCATGTAGTTAAGTGGGCACTTGTGACAGTTTTTCTGCTTAAATACCAGCTTTTTCTCTGTTGGATTCATTCTGAGGACAACAGCAGAGAGGGTAGGCTCTTTTAACTGAATACTGTGTACATCATTTTGAAGTGTGTGACTAAATTGTGTTGTGGAAATTGTTTGTAATTAGTTTCACCCAGCTGACAGAAACTGGAGGTGTGGCCTTTGTGCATGTAGTTAAGTGGGCACTTGTGACAGTTTTTCTGCTTAAATACCAGCTTTTTCTCTGTTGGATTCATTCTGAGGACAACAGCAGAGAGGGTAGGATCTTTTAACTGAATACTGTGTACATCATTTTGAAGTGTGTGACTAAATTGTGTTGTGGAAATTGTTTGTAATTAGTTTCACCCAGCTGACAGAAACTGGAGGTGTGGCCTTTTTCTGCAGGTGTCACTCATCAGTAATTAGTGATAGTGATTTAAAGACTTGCTGGCATAGCGTCAGCGAAGCGTCGAGAAACGAAGAGGGACAAAGAGGAGGAGTTTTCCTGGAGTTCACCGCAGAGGGATCCACCGATCCACCCAGTGCTAAGTACACCATAATCCCATATTCCCGTCCCACTCTGCTATTTCCCTACTATCTCGCTTCCTCCCTAGCCCCTTCAACCTCCTCCTACCACTCTTGACACCACAATGTGCCTCATACCTATATCCACAATCTGCTCCTCAAGAACAGAATCAACCCATCCACGCCAGTTTGCTAGCAACCCGGCTAATCTCTCCTACCCTCCTACAGCCACTAATACACCTGTCACAGTACAGGGAGGCTTATGGAATTGTCAATCAGCAGTCAAGAAAGCTGACTTCATTACTGCCTACGCCCATAGTCTAAATCTGCAGCTCCTGGCTCTAACTGAGACCTGGATAACCCCCAATAACTCGTCAACACCTGCAGCATTATCTACAAACTATAACTTCACTCACACACCTCGACCCTCCAGACGGGGTGGATGCACTGGCCTCATGACATCTCCTTCATGGGCTACAAACCTAACGCAACTCCCAGAACTGTCACTCTCCTCCCTCGAATATCATGCAGTATCTGTCTCTAATCCTTTCAATCTCACCATTGTTACACTCTATCGCCCTCCAGGTCCCCTCGATCACTTCACAGATGAGCTGGACATGCTTCTAAGCTCCTTACCGGAAGATGGTACCCCGCTCCTTCTATTGGGCGACTTCAACCTGCCTGACTCATCTCAGTCGGTCCCAGTGGTCTCCCTCCTACAACAATTTGACCTGACTCCCACTGCCATGCCTCCCACCCACAAAGCAGGCAACTCCTTGGATCTCATATTTTCCCGTAACTCCAGCATCATTAACACCACGGTAACTCCCCTACATGTATCTGACCATTCCTTCATATCCTTCTCACTAACTCTCATGCTTAACCGAAAAGTCTTCACCCCAACTCAAACCGTCTCACTCAGACGCAACCTGCCCTCCCTATCCCCCTCCACCCTCTCCTCTGACATAATATCCGCTCTACCTTTGAGTGACACCTTCTCTGCTCTCCCCACAGAGATGGCAACCTCCACCCTCCTCTCAGCCCTTGCAACCTCCTTCGACAAGCTCTGTCCCCTCGTTGAGAAACCTGCCCGCCGTTCCCCACCCAGTCCATGGCTGACGGATGCAGTGAGAGAACAAAGACAGGTCCTGAGAGCGGCTGAGAGGAAGTATAGAAAGTCACGCCTCACTGCTGACATCGACACATATCACAACCTCTTGTTAACATTCTCCAAAACCATTACTAATGCCAAAGCTTCTTTCTTTCACCATAGGATCGAGGCCTCTGCCAAGAATCTTCGCAAACTGCATGCTACCATGTCCTCCCTCCTCACTCCCCCCCCACCTCCTCCTCCCTCATCTTTTTCTGCCGAAGACTTTGCGATCTTCTTTGAGGAAAAAGTGGAGAACATCCGCAGCTCCTTCTCCCAACCCCCACCCATTCCAAACGCTGAATCGAGAACCTCATCCTTCACTCTGTCATCTTTCTCTCCCATTAAAGAAGCCGAGACCCTGACACTGGTAACGTCGAACCGTCCGACTACATGCCAGCTGGACCAGCTACCCTCCCCACTCCTCCAGACCATAGCACCGGACATCCTCCCATTCCTAACTGCAACCATCAACTCCTCACTCAACTCGGGGGTGGTCCCCACCTCCCTAAAACAAGCCAGAGTCACGCCCCTCATAAAAAAACCAACCCTGAACCCCACCGTCATAGCCAACTATCGCCCTGTCTCTCTTCTCTCCTTCCTTTCTAAAACACTTGAACGTGCTGTATCCAACCAACTTACTGCTTATCTCTTACAGAATGACCTCCTAGACCCCAATCAGTCTGGCTTCCGGACTGGCCACTCCACAGAAACGGCCCTCATTGCGGTCACAGAGGCACTTCACTTAGCAAAAGCGAAAGGCCTCTCCTCTGTCCTGATTCTCCTAGATCTATCTGCAGCCTTCGACACAGTCAACCATCAGATCCTCCTCGCGGCCCTCGCAGGAATGGGAGTGGCTGGATCTGCGCTGACATGGCTGACATCATACCTCAATGACCGCTCCTACCAAGTGTCATGGAGAGGGACTCTGTCGGCCACCCGCCCCCTCCGGACGGGTGTCCCCCAGGGCTCGGTCCTAGGACCCCTTCTCTTCTCCCTCTACACTAAATCACTGGGTAACATTATCACATCTCATGGCTTCTCATATCATTGTTATGCCGATGATACTCAACTCTTCCTCTCCTTCCCTCCCTCAGATATCCACGTCTCTGAGCGGATCTCGGCCTGTCTGTCCGACATCTCCGCCTGGATGACGACCAACCACCTCAAACTGAACCTAAGCAAAACAGAATTGCTCCACCTGCCGGCCAAATCCTCCCCCCTGACCGACCTCTCCATCACAGTCGAGAATGCAGCTGTGACCGCGTCGCCGACCGCCAAGAACCTTGGTGTTGTCCTCGACGACCAGTTGAACTTCTCTGCTCACATCGCAGCGACAACCAGAACCTGCAGATTCCTCCTGAGCAACGTCAGAAGGATACGCCCCTTCCTGACAAAAGAAGCCACCCAACTCCTCGTCCAATCAACAGTCATCTCCCGCCTCGACTACTGCAACGCACTGCTAGCTGGCCTCCCGGCCACTGCCACCAAGCCTCTTCAACTCATTCAAAATGCAGCGGCCCGCCTGATCTCAAACCTACCGAAGTCAGCCCATGTCACCCCACTTCTTAGGGACCTGCACTGGCTCCCCATTGCTGCACGTATCCGCTTCAAGGCCCTCGACCTAGCATACCGTGCGGCAAAGGGAACCGCTCCCGCCTACCTCCGGTCAATGGTCTCTAACTACACACCCTCAAGACCCCTACGCTCTGCGTCTTCTGGCCGCCTCAGATCTACTCCTATCCAAGCTCCCGGAGGGTCATCAAAGAGAAGCCGCCTATTCTCAGTCCTTGCCCCACAATGGTGGAATGAACAACCCATCCCAGTTAGGACAGCCGAATCCCGTCCAATCTTTCGCCGTCGACTAAAGACTCACTTCTTCAACCATTATCTGAAATGATAAAAAAAAAAAAAAAATCTAACCCCGACTAACCTTAATGTCATGCACTTGTCCTAATAAACTAACCTACACTGTAACACGCAACACTTTGATGAACATTGTTACTCAGCTGATAGAGTTATACCCTTCTTGCTGTCTTGTCGCACAGAACTTGTAAGTGGCTTTGGATAAAAGCGTCAGCTAAATGACTAAATGTAAATGTAAATGTAAATATGCTTTTGCAATCTGATGGCTAATATCTTAGAGTACAGTTTGACATCGGTTCCGAGGAGGCTTAAAGGACGGTAACTACCGCACTCAGTGGGGTCTTTGTCTTTTTTTGTGAAGAACTGAAATGAGTGCGGTATTTTGGTGTTTATGGAAGCTTCCCTCTTTGACTGAGTATAAGATCATATTTAGTAATAAGGGTCCAAATATGTCCCAGCTAGAAATGTACATTTCTGATGGGATACCGTCAATTCCCGGAGCCTTGCCGTTTTTCATTCCGGATATGGCCTAGAAGAACTTCTAATTATTTTTTGTGTTTGACACCTGTATGAATCTGAACCTGTTCACTGGTTCTTTAAGAGTGAACAAAGCTCTTCCCACACTGGTCACAGGATAGTGCTTCTCTCAAGAATGAATGTTCTGGTGTCTCTTTAAGTGTCCAGATGTACTGAAGCTCTTCCCATATTGGTCACATTGGTTTCTCTCCTGTATGAATACGCTGGTGTCTCTTTAAGTTTCCATACAGACTGAAGCTCTTGCCACACTGGTCACAGGGATAGAACTTCTCTCCTGTATGAATGTTCTGGTGTTTCTTTAAGTTACTCAATTGTCTGAAGCTCTTCCCACATTGGTCACAGTGGTATGGCTTCTCTCCTGTATGAATACGCTGGTGTGTCTTTAAGGTTCCAGAGCGACTGAAGCCTTCCCCACACTGGTCACAGTGGTAGGGCTTCTCTCCTGTATGAATACGCTTGTGTGTCTTTAAGTTTCCAGACAGACTGAAGCCTTCCCCACATTGGTCACAGTGGTAGGGCTTCTCTCCTGTATGAGTACGCTGGTGTGTCTTTAAGGTTCCAGAGCGACTGAAGCCTTCCCCACATTGGTCACAGTGATAGGGCTTCTCTCCTGTATGAATACGCTGGTGATTCTTTAAGGTTCCAGAGCAACTGAAGCCTTCCCCACATTGGTCACAGTGGTATGGCTTCTCTCCTGTATGAATACGCTGGTGTATTTTTAAGGTTCCAAAGCGACTGAAGCCTTCCCCACATTGGTCACAGTGGTAGGGCTTCTCTCCTGTATGAATACGCTGGTGTCTCTTTAAGTTTCCAGACTGACTGAAGCTCTTCCCACATTGGTCACAGCATTGAGGCCTTGACTCAGCCATTATTGTATTTGTTGTTGGGGAACAATTGTATCTGAAATAGAGAGAAACATTGCAAGATTACAGATTGGTAGAATGTGTAATTCCGTATTGTTTATATGTTTAGTTTTGGTCTGATGTGTGGGTTGGAGTTTAGTAACATATTATAGTTTCTCCAGACCTCTCTTGGCAGAGCCTGAGGTGTGTCCAGCAATAGCAACACCTTCCTTATCCCCACTCAATTACAACCCACACATCAGAGAAACATGTGCACTATGGGCAGTGCAGTATCAAGCAGGGCTCTTTTACCTAGAGGTCACTGTTTGGTGGCATTACAGATTCTACCTTTGAAAGTGAATCTGCTCCATGGATGGGTATTGAAAACAGCATTAGCTAAAATACGGTGCACAACCCAATGGACAGTTATCTTTAATTTGTCATTGTGGTTGTTACTGTACAAATATACCTTTACATATACATATATTGAAGAGAAATAAACAACAGATTCAAACTATTAGACAGCATATTTAGACAGAAAATAAGTGAGACTCTGCAATGCCATGGAAACAATCAAATAAATAATTGTACTTACTGATGTTGTGGTGTCAAAAGTCTGATATATGTTATCAGAAGCAAGTTTGGATCCAGATGGTTTTAGTATAAAGTCTTGTTCCAGTAGAGAATGTGTTCTGCCACAGAGAGGGGTTCAAGTCAACCAGCAGACTATCCAGTGTTTTTGGTTGAATGAGTAGTTCAGTCTGGAAAACAGCCTGTTCTTATACAACTGAGCCAATAGTTGAGCAGTTAGCTGCTTTGAACTGATTGGCCAATCAGAATAGACACCCCATCCATCAAACACAAGGTGATAGGTCCTCTTATAATCATCTAGGAAGACAACTGTTATGATTTGTACAATCACTATGTATGTATACAGTATTTACAACTGCATATATTTTTATACTTTCATTATTTCAATCTTCTCTCTTACAAGATACTGGATGATCAGAATTTTGGATTTAGAACAAATCACAGCACTATTTCAGCAGGTCACATTCATTACAAATGACATTATATCTGCCTTAGATAACAATAAGCATTGGGCTGCTCTTTTTGTAGATATATCTAAAGCATTTTATACAGTGGGTCATCCTTTGCTCTTACAGAAATGATATACCATTGAGTATGAACAGCAAAGTATGAACAAGTATTCATCAAATAGTACAACCATCTCTTATGCATTTCATGATTGTTAAACAAGGTGAAAATGGCCAAGAGAACATTAAATATTTAATCTATGAACATAATACTGTTCTGACAATATTGATGTAATTAAGTTTGCAGATTTTATTTTGTAATGCATAGGTTTATACAATAGGCAGAATTAATTGGATTTATGTCCAGTATGAATGTGCTGTTGAGTATATAGATTCATGAACGCTTTTGATATTGCAGTTGCTGACATTTTCACTAGAGGGCAGCACATAAGAATGAACGGACACCCCCATGAGAGACTTCATTTAGCACTAAATGCAGTCCATTTACACTTTACCATGAGTACAGCCCTGTTCTCATACAATAGAGCCAAGAGTTGAGCAGTTAGCTGGGGGGGGGGGTAGCTTAGGATGATTCCAAGGGCCCAGCACTGGGGGGGGGGGGCAAAAAAAAAAAAAAAAAATTACCAGACATCACCCAGGTGTATTATTGATGCTCTCATTGATACTATGTTTCTTTCTGAAGTGTGTGTGTGTGTGTGTGTGTGTGTGTGTGTGTGTGTGTGTGTGTGTGTGTGTGTGTGTGTGTGTGTGTGAGATATATAGAGAGAGAGGGGGGGCTTTGGTAGACTATTGAATTGGTCCATTCATTGAAGATGAACGCAATGCGACATCCTTTACTAGGCTCACCCACCAACAGTGCAGGTGCTGAACTGCTGATCCGAATGTATAGGTGAAAACCATATTATGCGTTTTCATCAATAAAAAAATTGCCAAAAAAAAATCCTACAAATACATTCTTTCATGGGGCCCAGATTCTGGAGCTACACCCCTGCCTCCACCTGTCCTAGGAAGGCAGAGTGCATCTCATTCTGTAGTGACAAACCCTCTTCACCCTGAGACCTGAAGACATACAAACGTCTCTTAGGCATTTCCTGGTTGTTAAACAAGGTGAAATGACCAATAAAGAATGTTAAATAATGAATCTACAAAATAACACTGTTCTAACAGGACAGTAATGATGTAAGAGGGAGATTTTGCAGATTTTATTTTTTATTTCCATACAGTCATCAAATAGGGAGAGGTAAAGCACAGTCCAGGTTTGATGAACAACAAAAATAAATCATGGAATAATGAGACTGGGCTCTGATAGCACATGGTCTTAAGAAGGTTTGGAAATGTGAAACATAGTGTACATTTTAACCATTTCCAGAGTGACTGAAGCCCATCCTACATTGGTATTTTACATCTACAAGGCTTACAACTTGTGGGTATAAATCATTTACATATGCAATTAGGTGATCTTACGGTTATTTGGCTTGAAGATGCACTATGGAGTTTTGTTTTCGTTTTTAATAACACAAGAGAGAAGAAAAACAGTAAATGTATTTAGCAGGCTCTGCTAAACCCCTTTCTCAGAAACTGCGTAGTGCCCCTTTAAAATAATATTTCAAATGGAAGAATCATTTCCACAAATCATTCCACAAATCAATGATGGATAAGTACATGCAATAATCTCTTGAAATGTGTATTAGAAAATAATATTAAAGCTGCAATAATTATTTTCTGACAAGTAGAGGGCAGCAAGGAGCCATTGTAAACAAAGCATTGCCTCTCTTTCTCCCAAAACAAACACCTTGCTTTGTCTCACTAAAGTGAACATTGTATCATGTATAAACATAACCCTACCTTGATGGTACAATAGTGTTGTAACTAGAGAACAAAATCAGTGAAAAAAAAGTCAGTTTCATGCATGGATTACTAGATTTCAAATAAAGTATATACAATGTTCTTTTAGGCGTTTCCTGGTTGTGGCAAAACATTTTAAATGCATAGGTTTATACAATAGACAGAGGAATGTTTGATTTATGTCCAGTATGAATGCGCTGTTGAATTTGTAAATGTTTTAAGCAGTTTCTTCTTATTTTTGGTGTTTGACACCTCTATGAATACGCTGGTGATTCTTTAAGTTTCCAGAGTGAACAAAGCTCTTCCCACACTGGTCACAGGGATAGTGCTTCTCTCAAGAATGCATGTTTGGTGTCTCTTTAAGTGTCCAGATGTAATGAAGATCTTCCCACATTGGTCACATTGGCTTCTCTTCTGTATGAATACACTGGTGTTTCTTTAAGCTGACAAAGTGTCTGAAGCTCTTCCCACACTGGCCACAGGGATAGAACTTCTCTCCTGTATGAATGTTCTGGTGTGTCTTTAAGTTACACAGGTGTCTGAAGCTCTTCCCACACTGGTCACAGTGGTACGGCTTCTCTCCTGTATGAATACGCTGGTGGAGGGAAGGAGAGGAAGAGTTGAGTATCGTCGGCATAACAATGATACGAGAAGCCATGAGACGTGATAATGTTACCCAGTGATTTAGTGTAGAGCAGGGCTATTCAACTAAATTGTCAGGGGGTCACATTGTCAGAAACCCAAGGGGCCAGGGGCCGGACTGCCACGGCGCCTCCCTGTGCTATGAATATATGTACACTTGACACAACACGCAACCACATTTTCACAACTTTTATTTAATGGGAGCAGACTGGAGCACCCTACAGATGGTTTAATACTTTAATGGCACTGAAACCAAACCAGGCTGAATGGTGGTAGTAATGTTCTCACTGAAAACCTACCCAAATACCTCTGATGGGCAATAGCTTAACATTGAACATCAATTTGCCTCTGATTAGCTTACCCAGTATATTGTAAGAGAGAATATTGATATATTCTAAGTAAAATATGTACAAATTAAACTCAAATATATGCAGGTGCAGATATTGCAGTGACACATAGTGATTATACAAAGTGTATCCTAATAATTATCTTCCAAGATGATTGGAGGAGAAAATATCACCTTGTGTTTGATTGAGGGGGAGTCTATTGTTCTTCTGATTGGCCAATCAGTTCCAAGCTGCTAACTGCTTAACTCTTGGCTCTATTGTATATGAGAACAGGGCTGTTTTACTGAAGTACTCATGGTAAAGGGTAAATGGGCTGCATTTAGCGCTGTTATCCAAAGTGCTAAGTGAAGTCTCTCACGGGGGTGTCCATTCATTATTATGTGCTGTCCTCTAGTGAACATGTCAGCAACTGCAATATCATGAGGTGTATTTAAAGGGTTATTCTACTGAAATCTACTTTTAGGTTGTAATTCCAAGGACATGTTACTCTTTGATATTGTAAACAGTGCATAATAATAATGTGTCAGAGCCAGGAGTGAAATCATTGAAAAGTCAGACAATATAGGGGGAACTTTGTCAGACATTATTCCAATTTATTTTGCAAATCAGAAACACTTTGTAAACTTTGGAAACACTCAAATAACATGCAGTGTCAGCTATACAGTATATAATTGTATCATCCACCTGTAAATTGACAATATAATTTATATAAAGGTGAAGAGGACAGGACCCAGGATGGAACCCTGTGGAACACCCTTTGTTATCTGTAAGAATACTGATTGGGCATTTTTCAATTATTCTGAAACCAGTCACAGGCTTTTCTACCCATACCAATGTCATATAATTTCATAAGAGCAAAGGATGATCCACTGTATCAAATGCTTTAGATATATCTACATAAAGAGCAGCCCAATGCTTCTTGTTATCTAATGCAGATATAATGTAATTTGTAATGAATGTGAAATAGTGCTGTGATTTGTTCTAAATCCAGATTGATGCAGATTTAAAACTGAATGAGTTGAAATAAATGATTTGAGTTAGTTCTCAATCAAGGATTCCATGATTTTAGACAAGCAATGTAGAATATTGGGCCTTATTGTTTAAGTAACTTATATCTTCACTCTTATGAATGTGGGTCACATTGGCTAATTTCCAAGCATAAGGACACTCACCCGTTGAAATAGAAAGATTAAATACATGTGCTGACTGTTCTGAACTGTTCTGCAATAACTGTGTGGAAAGTCCATCCAATCCACCTGTAGTCCATGGAGTGCAAACAGCCACCATATTCAACCTGTGTATAGTTGGTCCTGTTTTTGCTAGATGAACCACCTTCCACAATTTTGTCAGGTTTGTATATGAGGGTGTGAATTGGTCCAATTATAAGCTAAATGTTGCTGTTGTTCTAGCAGAGGTACATTTATTTCGTGAAAATTAACCAATGAGCATGATCCCCCGAGTGTCAGGCTTGAGCCCAGGCAGAATCCCTGTCTCTAAGCAGAGTTGTTAGTTGTCCCGGCATAACGTAATAAGCTTTTGTATAGCAGTGGGATACACTCCTCCTTTGAGGGCTAGTTTACGTTTGAAAGGCAATGAGTTGTAAATTAAATCAAATGTATTTGTAAAGCCCAAGATCACAAGGTAATGCCCCCATGGGCTGGACCAGTCTTGTCAAGAAGAAACATCACAATCAATCAAGAACAAAAAACACCATACAATCCAAATATGCAACACTCCCAGACAAAATTACCCTTTAAATACACTTTTTGATATTGCAATTGCTGACATGTTCACTAGAGCACATCATAATGAATGGAAACTGCCATAAGAGACTTCACTGTGGATAAAAGCGCTATATAAATGCAGAGTACTTCAGTCTGGAAAACAGCCCGGTTCTCATACAAGCCATTCGAGCCAATAGTTGAGCAGTTAGCTGATTTGAACTGATTGGCCAATCAGAATAGACACCCCATCCATCAAACACAAGGCGATATTTCCTCCTACAATCCTCTTGGAAGATCATTATTAGGCTACACTTTGTACACTCACTATGCATCACTGCAATATCTGCATATATTTTACTTTAATTCTTCACATATTTTACTTTAAATATAGCAATCTTCTCCCTCTTGCAATAAACTGGGTAAGCTAATCAGAGGCAAATTAAATCATTACGTAAGTCGAACACTGTTGAGAGGGTTGATGGGGACATGTTCAATCACATGTATTTCCTTCTAAAAACACAACAATACTGATGACATACCAGAGCCAATGGCCCGAGCATAACGTAATAAGCATTTGTATAGCAGTGGGATACACTCCTCTTAATTTATTTGCAATTGAAAAGTTAATGGGAGCAGACTGGAGCACCCTACAGATGGTCTAATGGCTGAAATGGTGGTAGTATTGTTCTCACAGAAAAGCTACCAAATACCTCTGATGGGCAATAGCTTAACGTTACGCCTAAATTTACATGACAGTCTGCCATCCTTTCCTTCCAATGCTCGGTGCCGCGCCCCTACTCTGCCTCTGATTGGCCCCAGGTGGGATGACAATAGGGAACATATCACGGCCTGTATTGATTCTAAACGGAACTCAAGATTTAATTGTCAAAGACGGGACAATTCTGTATTTTATGAGAGTCTTCTAGGCACTAGTTCTTGTCTAATATTAGTTGTACTTTAAATAACAAAAGTGTAGTTTACTGTTGCAAATTAATAGTTTGTTTCTCACTTGCAAATCTGTTGTTGTATTTGGACTATTGTTCACTATTAAAAATACTGAAATTGTAAAAGGAAAATATCAAACTTTTTTTTTTACCTGCATTCCAGCAACTTAAAGGGGAATACCACCAATTTTCAACACTGAAATATGTATTTGTTTGTTCATTATTATCCTCTAGTGAAAATGTCAGCAACTGCAATATAGAAAGCTGTATTTAAAGGGCTATTCTACTGAAATCTACTCTTAGGTTGTAATTCCAAGTACATGTAGTAATAATAATAATAATATAATACAATTGTATTTGTATAGCACGTTTCATACAGAAACTGCAGTTCAAATAGCTTCACAACAGAAAAAATACAGGAAAATGAGCACATAAAGTGCAGATATATAAAATCACAGTTTTTCACATTAGGATAGGACTGATATTGTAAACAGTTGCATAATAATAGTGTGTCAGAGCCATGAGTGAAATCATTGAAAAGTCAGACAATATAGGGGGAACTTTGTCAGACATTATTCCAATTTATTTTGCAAATCAGAAACACTTTGGAAACTTTGGAAACACTCAAATAACATGCAGTGTCAGCTATACAGTATATAATTGTATCATCCACATGTAAATTGACAATATAATTTATATAAAGGTGAAGAGTACAGGACCCAGGATGGAACCCTGTGGAACACCCTTTGTTATCTGTAAGAATTCTGATTGGGCATTTTTCAATTATTCTGAAACCAGTCACAGGCTTTTCTACCCATACCAATGTCATATAATTTCATAAGAGCAAAGGATGATCCACTGTATCAAATGCTTTAGATATATCTACATAAAGAGCAGCCCAATGCTTCTGTTATGGTTTGTAACCGACCCCAATCGCACAACACAAGACAAAAAACACCATACAATCCAAATATGCAACACTCCCAGACAAGATTACCCTTTAAATACACTTTTTGATATTGCAATTGCTGACATTTTCACTAGAGCACATCATAATGAACGGAAACCCCCATAAGAGACTTCCAGTACTTCAGTCTGGAAAACAGCCCTGTTCTCATACAAGCCATTCGAGCCAATAGTTGAGCAGATAGCTGATTTGAACTGATTGGCCAATCAGAATAGACACCCCATCCATCAAACACAAGGTGATATTTCCTCCTCCAATCCTCTTGGAAGACTATTATTAGGCTACACTTTGTACACTCACTATGCATCACTGTGATATCTGCATATTACTTTAATTCTTCACATATTTTACTTTAAATATAGCAATCTTCTCTCTCTTGCAATAAACTGGGTAAGCTAATCAGAGGCAATTTAAAGTTCAATGTTAAGCTATTGCTCATCAGTGGTATTTGGGTAGCTATTCAGTGAGAACAATACTACCACCATTTCAGCCTCTGCACACCTGTGTGTACAGTGTCCAGTCCCATGAATATGTCCATGAGGTCCTACAATCTGCTCCCATTGACTTTTCAATTGCAAATCAATTAGTAGCAGTGTATCCCACTGCTATACAAATGCTTATTACGTTATGCCCGGGCCATTGGCTCTGGTATGTCATCAGTGTTGTTGTGTTTTATTTGTAAATTGATCTGTGGCTAGACATATAGCCAGGTAAATTAAGTTTGGGCAGCATTGAGTTATAGGAAGGGAAGTTCAAGTTCTTTATAAAAGTTCTTTATTTGTCAAATATACAACAATACAGGCACATTGCAACAATGCACAATTAATAAACAATGCATACAAGAATGGTAACAATAAGTAATAGTAGTAAGATCAAATAAAATATGAAATGAGGTAATATAAAATTAAATAGTCAATGTTTACAGAAAGTGTCTTGCATGTGCATATTAATGTGAAGTGCAGGGTGTGTGTGTTTGTGTTTGTGTGTGTTCAAGAGTTTTTATCAGGTGTGTGTTCAAGAGTCTTTAATAGGGATATCTCCTGTTCTTGTCCTTGTTCAGGAGTCTTGTGGCTTGTGGGAAAAAACTGCCCCTGAACCTACTGGTTCTTGTGCAGATGTTCTGGTTTCTCAACTAGGGATTTATTCATGCATGGATAAAATAAAGTACATAAAACCATCTCTTAGGCATTTTTTGGTTAGTTAAACAAGGTGAAAAACGCCAAGAGAACATTACATATTTAATCTACAAACATAATACTGTTCTGACAATATTGATGTGATTACGTTTGCAGATTTGATCTCTTATCGCATAGGTTTATACAATACATTACTTAAAGTACCAATAAGTTGAAAACAGATCAAGTACCTTTTAACATCACTTTTACTCTAGGATCCAGTAAAACTTATGGTGCCTTACAGAAAAAGTGTAAATTGTTATTTTATGTCTACATGGCTTACAACTCAAGAATGTATGGGTATATACAATTTATATATTCAAGATTATGTTACAGTTATTTGGTTTAAAGGTGCACTATGTAATTTTGTGAGTAAGATAAGTTAATAATGTTCTGACAGCACAATAATGTTGTAATTAGGACGAAAAAATGCATAGGTTTATACAATAGACTATTGTCTAATATGTAAACGTTTTTAAGCAGATTTCTACTTATTTACAGTTTTTGACAACTGTATGAATACGATGGTTCTTTAAGTTTCCAGAGTGACCAAAGCTCTTCCCACACTGGTCACAGGGATAGTGCTTCTCTCAAGAATGAATATTCTGTTGTCTATTTAAGTGTCCAGATGTAATGAAGATATTCCCACATTGGTCACATTGGATTCTCTCCTGTGAATGAATACACTGGTGTCTCTTTAAGCTGAAGCTCTTCCCACACTGGCCACATGGATAGAACTGCTCTCCTGTATGAATGTTCTGGTGTGTCTTTAAGTTATTAAAGTGTCTGAAGCTCTTCCCACACTGGTCACAGTGGTATGGCTTCTCTCCTGTATGAATACGCTGGTGTATCTTTAAGGTTCCAGAGCAACTGAAGCCTTCCCCACATTGGTCACAGTGGTAGGGCTTCTCCCCTGTATGAATATACTGGTGTCTCTTTAAGCTGAAAAAGTGTCTGAAGCTCTTCCCACACTGGCCACAGGGATAGAACTTCTCTCCTGTATGAATGTTCTGGTGTTTCTTTAAGATACTCAATTGTCTGAAGCTCTTCCCACACTGGTCACAGTGGTAGGGCTTCTCTCCTGTATGAATACGCTGGTGTGTCTTTAAGGTTCCAGAGTGACTGAAGCCTTCCCCACACTGGTCACAGTGGTAGGGCTTCTCTCCTGTATGAATACGCTGGTGTTTCTTTAAGGTTCCAGAGTGACTGAAGCCTTCCCCACATTGGTCACAGTGGTACGGCTTCTCTCTTGTATGAATACGCTGGTGTTCCTTTAAGTTTCCAGAGCGACTGAAGCCTTCCCCACATTGGTCACAGTAGTACAGCTTCTCTCCTGTATGAATACGCTGGTGTCTCTTTAAGTCTCCAGACTTACTGAAGCTCTTCCCACATTGGTCACAGCAGTGACGCCTTGACTCAGCCATGATTGTATTTGTTGTTTGGGAACAATTGTATCTGGAATAGAGAGAAACATTGCAATGAAGATTTCAGAATCTGTAATACCATATTGTTATTTAGTTTTGGTCTCATGTGTGGATTGGAGTTTAGTAACTTAATATAGTGTGAGTTTCTTGGCAGAGCCTGAGGTGTGTCCAGCAATAGCAACACCTTCCTTATCCCTACTCAATTACAACCCACACATCAGAGAAACATGTGCAGTATGGGCAGTGCAGTATCAAGCAGGGCTCTTTTACCTAGAGGTCACTGTTTGGTGGCATTACAGATTCTACCTTTGAAAGTGAATCTGCTCCATGGATGGGTATTGCATAATAATAATAATAATAATAATAATAATAATAATAATAATAATAATAATAATAATAATAATAATAATAATAATAATAATAATAATAATAATAATAATAATAATAATAATAATAATAATAATAATAATAATTGGTCAGCATTAGCTAAAATACGGGTGCACAACCGAATGGACAGATACATATATTGAAGAGAAATAAACAACATTCAAAATATTAGACAGCATATTTAGACAGAAAATAGGAGAGACTATGCAATGCCATCGAAACAATCAAATAAATAATTGTACTTACTGATGTTGTGGTGTCAAAAGTCTGATATATGTTATCAGAAGCAAGTTTGGATCCAGTAGAGAATGTGTTCTGCCACAGAGAGGGGTTCAAGTCAACCAGCAGACTATCCAGTGTTTTTGGTTGAATGAGTACTTCAGTCTGGATAACAGCCTGTTCTTATACAACGGAGCCAATAGTTGAGCAGTTAGCTGCTTTGAACTGATTGGCCAATCAGAATAGACACCCCATCCATCAAACACAAGGTGATATTTCCTCTTATAGTCATCTAGGAAGACAACTATTATTCTTTGTACAATCACTATGTATGTATACACTATTTACAACTGCATATATTTTTATACTTTCATTATTTCAATCTTCTCTCTTACAAGATACTGGATGATCAGAATTTTGGATTTAGAACAAATCACAGCACTATTTCAGCTGTCACATTCATTACAAATGACATTATAATAGTATTGAGATCTGAGTATTGAGATCCCAATCAGCCCGACTGCCATAACTGCTTGCTTTGGTGTCTCTATTTCCCCTACTACCCTGTCTCTGCCACGATATAAAGCTGACCTGGTGGCATTTGTTACTCTCCTGGCTAGATGTCTCATTCTACTGCATTGGAAGTCACACACTCCTCCATCTCACTCTATGTGGCTCAGGGATATTTTGCACTTCCTTAAGATGGAGAAAATAAGGTGTGTCATAAGGCAGTGGTTCTCAACTGGTCTAGCCTCGGGACCCAACATTTTCCTTAGTCATTAAGTCGCGACCCAAAATTTTGAACCACTATGATTTATGTAAAAAAAAAAAGATATTTGCAGTAATACGCAATCGTTCAAAACATGAAATAAACACAAAAAAGTGCAACAAAAGTGCAACTATTGCTAAAAACCCAATGAAATAAAAGAATAATAAATAATATATGCTTCTTAGCAGATTTCTTAGCTTAACATAACAGACCTACATTTGGGGGAACTAATGGGATAACTGAGTTTGCAACAAAAGTGCAACTAGGGCTAAAACCCAATGAAATAAAATAATAATAAATAATATGCTTCTTAGCAGATTTCTTAGCTTAACATAACAGACCTAAGTTTGGGGGAACTAATTGGATAACTGGGGTTGCAACAAAAGTGCAACTAGGGCTAAAAACCCAATGAAATTAAATAATAATAATAAATAATTATGCTTCTTAGCAGACTTCTTAGCTTAACATAACAGACCTAAGTTTGGGGGAACTAATGTGATAACTGGGATTGCAATAAAAGTGCAACTAGGGCTAAAAACCCAATGAAATAAAATAATAATAAATAATATGCTTCTTAGCAGATTTCTTAGCTTAACATAACAGACCTACGTTTGGGGGAACTAAGGGGATAACTGGGGTTGCAACAAAAGTGCAACTAAGGGCTAAAAACACAATGAAATAAAATAATAATAATAAATAATATATCCTTCTTAGCAGAATTCTTAGCTTAACATGCAGGGGACTAATGGGATAACTGGGGATGATGTTTGCTCCTGACAAGAGTCTCAAAGTCTGGGGTGATTGTAGACAAAGCAACTCTGAGGTCATGCTCAATGTCCAATCTGTTCCTCCGCTTTGTCTTCAGCTGGACCAGAGCTGAGAAGCCACTTTAACAAAGATAGGTAGTGGGAAAAAAAAGTTAAAAAAAAATGGCCCGCGACCCACTTTTGGGTCGCGACCCACCAGTTGAGAAACACTGTCATAAGGGGTTCTACAGCTAGATTTTATAAAACATGGGGTGCAAATGTAACCTGATGTCTACCTTCTCATTTAATTGACTGTATGCCCGAAACAATATCTATATTTATTTTGTGGTGTACTATCCTTAGTCTATACATTCAACAGACCTATACTTTGACTACTTATACGTAGCCATGTGCAATATGTATATTATTTACATTCAACAGACCTATATTTTGTTTATTTATACATAGCTTTGTGCAATAGGTATATTGTTTATCCAACATACCTATATTTTGACTAACTATATGTAGCTTTGTGCAATATGTATATTGTCTACATTCAACAGACCTATATTTTGACTACTTATATGTAGATATGTGCAATATGTCTGGCATATATGTGTACAATTTGACCTTGTGCTCATCTCATATTGCAATGAAAAAACTTCAATAAACAAAGTTTTGAAAAAAACAAATGACATTATATCTGCATTAGATAACAAGAAGCATTGGGCTGCTCTTTTTGTAGATATATCTAAAGCATTTTATACAGTGGATCATCCTTTGCTCTTACAGACATGATATACCATTGGTATGGATAGAAAAGCCTCTGACTGGTACAACTGGGCAAGATGTGGTCAAAGATGGGCAAGATGTGGTCAAGTATATACGCTAATTAGAATGAAATAACAATACAGTGGGATGGGATAATTTAGCAGGGCTGTGCAATTGGGCAGTTATGTGCAAAGAGTATGAACAGCAAAATAGATTAAATACATGTGCTGACTGTTCTGAACTGTTCTGCAATAACTGTGTGGAAAGTCCATCCAATCCACCTGTAGTCCATGGAGTGCAAACAGCCACCATATTCAACCTGTGTATAGTTGGTCCTGTTTTTGCTAGATGAACCACCTTCCACAATTTTGTCAGGTTTGTATATGAGGGTGTGAATTGGTCCAATTATAAGCTAAATGTTGCTGTTGTTCTAGCAGAGGTACATTTATTTCGTGAAAATTAACCAATGAGCATGATCCCCCGAGTGTCAGGCTTGAGCCCAGGCAGAATCCCTGTCTCTAAGCAGAGTTGTTAGTTGTCCCGGCATAACGTAATAAGCTTTTGTATAGCAGTGGGATACACTCCTCCTTTGAGGG